>NW_027530529.1:4039260-4115749 GCF_008692635.1 Crocuta crocuta | reverse complement strand
CTCATGGCAATAATCTTACTCATTTAAGTGTTAAAACACAAGAAGTATAAAAAGATAAAGGCCTGAATGACTAATACAGTTAGGAACATTGTCTATCATCATCTTCTCATGACAGGTCAGAGGCTTGCCTTACAGAAGGTACTAGCATCTTTCTGTAAGTAATTGGTGATTGAAAGTATTGGGGGATATAATTAAAATGCTATTCTTTTTTTAAAATTTTCTTTTTCTTAATGTTTATTTTTGAGAGAGAGACAGAACATGAGCGGAGGAGGGGCAGAGAGTGAGGGAGACACCGAATCTGAAGCGGGTTCCAGGCTCTGAGCTGTCAGCACAGAGTCTGATGTGAGGCTTGAACTCACAAACTGTGAGATGATGACCTGAGCCGAAGTCCGATGCTTAACTGACTGAGCCACACAAACGCCCTTTAAAATGCTATTCCAAGGTAGACATATGATAGATATAGGGAGATAGATATATGAACACACACACACACACACACACACATTGTCAATTCTCATGATTTGCTGTAGTTTTGTTTGATAGCTACCACAGATATTAAACTATCAAACACTAAATGAATGCTCCTAGGAAAAAATACAGGGTTATGTTCTGTGAACCTCTGGTCACAACATCTTTGTCAACCTATTAATATATAACTTTGTTTTATGAGTGAAGACACCTTATTATATATTGTTGATTTGTTAACACTGAACTCACAGTCAACACCGCTGTAACTCATGCCTGAACAAAGCTTATATAACTTCTATATTTTCTCCATAAGGCCTATCACAGCCTTGATGGCACTTTTTCAGTACACTTGGGGGCCATTTTAAACAGTGAAATCACCAATAAAAAGCACAACAATGAGAAAAACATGGCACTAAATAGACCATGAAAAGGACACACTTGTTTCCAGTGTGAGCACTGAAACAAGGCAGAAAACTTCCTTGTTGGACCTTCACAGGGAACAGACTCCCCAGGTGAATCAAAATTCTCACCACTCTGAGCATGTCTACAAATGATTGAAAGTGTCACACATGTTTATTTTGGGATTACATGTATGTTTTAGCTAATACTCATTTGTAAACACAGAATCTACAAATAGTGAGGATAGACAAATACATTTTTCTATATCTATCACTTAAATATTATTTAAAATATAGTAGTAGACTCAGTGAGAGCACACACACCCAACACACACACACTAGAGAATATTTTATTTTTTCTTTTAGGCAGATTTCATTCAGAAAGAATTGGCTTAAAGGAACTCAATCCCCTATTGTGTTTACAGTGAGTAAGAGAGTGTTCTGATATAGTCAAGAATATTGTGCAAACTCACTGACTCTGGCTGACCATCCCATTTGAGCTTTTTTTTTTTAATAGTTTATTGTCAAGTTGGTTTCCATATAACACCCAGTGCTCATCCCCACAAGTGCCAACACCCATCAGTCCTCAGTTTGTTCTTAGCATTCAAGAGTCATGGTTTGCCTCTCTCCCTCTCCCCCACTATTTGCCCCTTTCTTCTCCCCCTTGGTCCTCCGTTAAGTTCCTCCTAATCCTCCTATACGTGCAAACATATGGTATTTGTCCTTCTCTGCCTGACTTATTTCACTTAGCATAACACCCTCAAGGTCCATTCATGTTGCTCCATTTGAGCTTTCTAACACCTGCCAAACTCTTTAAGGTATTCTGTAACTTAAAGAGGGAATAGTTAAGTAACTCTTGGCTGGTGTAATGTAGGATTTGGGTTTTTTTAAATTTTATTTAGTTTTATTTTATTTTTAGAGAGAACATGTAAACAGGACAGAGGGCCAGAGGGGGAGAGAGAATCTTGAACAGGCTCCACACTCAGTTCAGAAATGGATGTGGGGCTCAATCCCATGACTCTGGGATCATGGCCTGAGCCAAAATCAAGAGTCAGATGCTCAACCAGCTGAGCCACCCAGGCACCCCTAGCATTTTGTTTTGTGGAATTTGACTTGTGTCTTAAGTCTCATTCTACTCTCAGCATTAAAGTATTAAAAGCTATAAAGCAAAGGAAGACAATTTAATTGACAGGGCATTTGTTTTGTTGTTGTTTTAATAAAAACTTTAAGGAAATATTCTAGGATTATTCAGTGCCTACTGTATCGCTCCCTGAGCTATTACTATGTAACAAAACATCTCCAACCTCAGTGACTGAAAACACTAACTGTTCTTTCTTACTCACATGTCTTCCCATTGGTTAGGGGTTCCTCTGGGCACCTCTACTTCAGGGTGGGGTAGCTGAAGCTGCTCCACCTCCAGCAACAGGTCAAGGGTCACAAAAAGTGGCTCTGCCCCACAGCACTCTCATCTCCAGAGGAATCCAGGAATAAGAGAGAGGTACAAAAGGAAAAGCAGAAATACCTAAAGCCTTGTAAGGACTAGTCTTGGATTTGTCACACTGTCACTTCTATTCTCATTCTATAAGCCAAAGTACGTCAAAGGGCTCAGCCCAAAGTTAAAGAATAAGGAACTATACTCTTCATCTTTAGTAGGGACAACTACAAAATTACATAGAAAGGCTGTGGCTACAGGAAGGGAGAAGACATTAAAGCCATTAATTCAATCTACCACACCGGCTATGTGTTTGGCACTAAGCTGATACTGCTTAATAGGCCTTAACAGATGTAACACATTTTTCTCCGTCCCTCACCTCTTTGTCTCTTCCTCTCTGGTAGTTATGTTTATTATCCCAATTATATAATGAGGATACTGAGGATTTGAGTGTCAAATTTAAATCCCTCAAAGTTACTCAGTAAGTGAAAGAGCCAGCTTTCATAGAAAGGATCCCAAGGCTTTAGACTTAAACTCTTTTTTTTTAGTTTTTCTAAATATTTTATTTTATTTTTGAGAGAAAGGAACAGAGCATGACTGAGGAAGGGGCAGAGAGAGAGAGAGGGATGCCCAAAATCTGAAGCAGACTCCAGGCTCTGAGCTTTCAGCACAGAGGCCGATGTGAAGCTCGAACCTATGAACCACAAGATCATGACCTGAGCTGAGGTCCAACGCTTAACCCCCTGAGCCACCGAGGCACCTCTAGACTTGAGCTCTTAATCATGGCACTATTTTGTTGAAAGAAGTGCCTAATACCCAGTAGGGCCAGAAATCAACCCCACTTTTGCCTTTCTTCCAAGCCCATGCTGTATCACACCATACCGCATGTATTATATAAAAGAGAAACCTTCATGGAAAGAGCCTACATACTAACACCACAGATTTCTCCCCCTCTTTCTCTCAGAATCCATACCTAATGTGCCAGAATATCTAATATATTAGAGAGTCAATAGTCAGTTGCTTCTCATCATTCCCATCCCTATTACCATGGTCTAAGCCACCACCATCTTTCTTGAGTATGACTACAGTAACTTCCTAACACCTCTCCTTGCTGACAACTTGCCTAAAAACAGATATATGCTCAATATAGCAGCCAAAGTGGTCCTTTTAATAAGAACTAATTTTTGCTTCGGCACCTGGGTGTCTCAGTTTACTGAGTGTCTGACTTTAGCTCGGGTCATGATCTCCCCATTCCTGAGTTTGAGCCCCATGTCAGACGTCAGACTCCGTGCTGACAGCTCAGAGCCAGGAGCCTGCTTTGAATTCTCTGTCTCCCTCTCTCTCTCTGCCCCTCCCCCTCATGCTTACACTCTTTCACTCTCAAACTCAAAAATAAACATTAAAAAACACTAATTTTTGTTCAACATCCTGTGATGGCTCCTGATTATAGTTAGAGTAAAATCCAGTTTCTTTTCAATAGCTTGCAAGGCCCTCTTAACCAGCCCTTCTTCCCTACCCTTATTTGCCTCCAGATCTCTCCTCCTACTTTCTCCTATATTCAGTCTACTGCAGCCACACTGGCTGCCCTGGTGTTTCTCAAAAAGTCAGGCAGGCTCCAATCTTAAAACTTAAGGGCCATATTAGAATTTTCTCTGAATCAATCTTCAGAGAAAGAGGTTTCTAGTTAGTTCCCTTATCTCTTTCAACTGTTTGCTTAAATGTCAATGAACCTACCTTGAACACCCAATTTAAAATTGCAAACTGCCTCCTGCCCTTCGCCATGTCAGTCTCCATGCTATCATTCCCAATCCCTTTACCCTGCTCTACTTTTTCCTTTCTGTCTAACACTTTTCATCTTATGTAATACAATTGCCTCTTATGATTATTGTTTACTATCTGTCACCTAATGTTAGAGTGTAAACTCCAGGAGGCAAGTTTAGTCTATGTTGTTCATTGTTCTATCCTAACTAACAAGAAGTGTCTCTGGAACATAGCAGGCAATCAATAAACATTTGTTGAAACAATGAATAAACTGCCCACTGAGGCAGGGTTTCCATAGTGTACAAACTTTGGGAAAAGACCAGCGTGATTGTTTAATGAATGTAAGATCTACATTCATTACCTTTGTGACTTTGAGCAAATTAATGTTTAAGAGCCTCAGTTTTCTCTGAAATGATGAGCAGACTGGCAAGGTCTCATGAAACAACCCTTAATTTTGACAGTTTCATGGTTAATTGGAATTCCAATGTCTGGCCTTTGGAGTGCAGCCAATAACTGAGAATGCACAAAAAGAGGGACAGTATATAGTTTTTGACCACATGGATTTCACCTACGTTTTCTGCATTCATTTTTCTTAAAATGGAGAACTGCTGTTTACAATGAGCCTCCTTCTTCCTCTACCTGTAGCCGGGTATTCTTTCTCTGTGTGTGTGACACACTTATTTCTGTAATTGCTAGTAGTCACTGTATGTGGTGGAGAGAGAGGGGTGGGTAAGTAGACTTTTAGCTAATCAGTTTCACTGCTGTCATTTTTTAATTAGCCTCATAGGTGGGGAGGGGAGATAAAAGTGTAGTACTCTTTGTACCACAAAGTGCCTGGCTTCAAAACAGAATTTTACTTTCTCACTCTTCTGGGGGCAAGAAGTATGAGATAAAGGTGTTGGTGGGGTTGTGCTTTTATCTTATTTTTATTTCTGTTTTTATTTGTGGCCTGTCTGTTTGGCTTGTAGGTGGCTTCTCACTGTGTCTTCCGATGATCTTCTGTGTGTGTTCATGTTTGTCTCTGAGTTTATTCTTCCTATAAGAACACCAGTCACCTTGGATCAGGGCCAACTCTAATGATGTCATTACCTTTTAATTACCTTATTAAAAGGTCTCTCCAGGTACAGTCGCATTGTGAGGTACTGGTGTTAGGAATCTATATGGATTATGAGAAGACACATTGGGCCCATACGTGGGAGTTATGAATGAAGAGAGCAAAAAATCCATTATTTTTGTCAAAGACACATTCTTAACATTTTTTTTTTTTTGCTCTGATGAGTATAACCATATTTTGAGTAAAAAGGTAAAGTTACTAGGATGATCTAGCAGTTCAAAATGAAAAAAAAAAATAGCCACATGGAATAAAAGTAGGTGTATAGGTATGTGGTCTGGGGTCAGTGTCCTCTAAATACTGAACTCACTACTTCAAGGTCTATCACATAGAACCACTTTCAAAAATTCAAAAATGAGGGATACCTGAGTGGATCAGTCAGTTAAGCGTCGACTTCAGCTCAAGCCATGATCTCACAGTTTGTGGGTTCAAGCTCCATGTAGGGCTCTGTGCTGAAAGCTAGGTCAGAGCCTGAAGCCTGCTTCAGATTCTGTATCTTCCTCTCTCTCTCTCACCCTCCCCTGCTCATGCTGCCTCTTTCTCTCTCTCAGAAATAAATAAAACCATTATTTTTTTTAAAAAAATTCAAAAATGATTAAATAAAAGTCTAACTGTGAACTAATAGCAAGAATTCTTATTGCTAACCTCTTCTGTTACAAACATAATTGTTTCCAGAAAACCTGGGTGGCTAAGTTGATTAAATCTCTGACTCTTGATATCGGCTCAGGTCGTGGGATCAAACCCTGAGTTGGGCTCTGCACTGAGCATCGGGCTTGCTTGAGATTCTCTCTCTCCCTCTCTTTCTGCCCCTCCCCCACGTGTGTGCTCTCTCTCCTTCAAAATAAATAAGCATTTAACAAAAACAAATATAAATATTTCTCTTCTGCATAATCTGTTTCCCAGTTTGAAGTTGATCCCATATTGATCCCATATTGCCAAAAACAGTAAAATTACATTTCTCTGAATATGTGGCTGTATTTGCAATTGAGTCTGTTCTCTTGCTTTTACTAGTATTACATCTTGGTTAGCTAATAATCAAATAATGAAACTTTCTGGATTCATCTTTTCAACTCATTTTCCAAGGATTGTAAAGCTTCCCTTATGATCCTATTTGGCAAATTCCAATCTATTATTTTTCCTAATTTAGTTGAATTCCCTAATCTACAAGCAAAACTTAGGTCCCAAGAATCTTGCTATTACTTAGCATTTTTTTAAAAAGGATAAATAAAAATCAAATAATTGTCTTTATTCTTTTAAAATTATGAGATTCCCTATTTACTATCATTTTTAGAGATCTATCTCATACTTACAATATATTTTAATATTAATTATAAATATTAAAAATAATTACTCTGAGTCTCCTATTTCATCATTTGGGGCTGAGAGCTCTGCAGGTGTTTATAGGGTGATTTTATCTCAGATAGTTTACTCTGAAGCTGAGGGCTCTAATTATTCAGTCCCAGTAATTCTCTATATTTCATTTGTCTGTCGTGTGTAAGATTGATACTTTTGAGTTGGAATACTCAATGTGCTTTNATCTTCCTCTCTCTCTCTCACCCTCCCCTGCTCATGCTGCCTCTTTCTCTCTCTCAGAAATAAATAAAACCATTATTTTTTTTAAAAAAATTCAAAAATGATTAAATAAAAGTCTAACTGTGAACTAATAGCAAGAATTCTTATTGCTAACCTCTTCTGTTACAAACATAATTGTTTCCAGAAAACCTGGGTGGCTAAGTTGATTAAATCTCTGACTCTTGATATCGGCTCAGGTCGTGGGATCAAACCCTGAGTTGGGCTCTGCACTGAGCATCGGGCTTGCTTGAGATTCTCTCTCTCCCTCTCTTTCTGCCCCTCCCCCACGTGTGTGCTCTCTCTCCTTCAAAATAAATAAGCATTTAACAAAAACAAATATAAATATTTCTCTTCTGCATAATCTGTTTCCCAGTTTGAAGTTGATCCCATATTGATCCCATATTGCCAAAAACAGTAAAATTACATTTCTCTGAATATGTGGCTGTATTTGCAATTGAGTCTGTTCTCTTGCTTTTACTAGTATTACATCTTGGTTAGCTAATAATCAAATAATGAAACTTTCTGGATTCATCTTTTCAACTCATTTTCCAAGGATTGTAAAGCTTCCCTTATGATCCTATTTGGCAAATTCCAATCTATTATTTTTCCTAATTTAGTTGAATTCCCTAATCTACAAGCAAAACTTAGGTCCCAAGAATCTTGCTATTACTTAGCATTTTTTTAAAAAGGATAAATAAAAATCAAATAATTGTCTTTATTCTTTTAAAATTATGAGATTCCCTATTTACTATCATTTTTAGAGATCTATCTCATACTTACAATATATTTTAATATTAATTATAAATATTAAAAATAATTACTCTGAGTCTCCTATTTCATCATTTGGGGCTGAGAGCTCTGCAGGTGTTTATAGGGTGATTTTATCTCAGATAGTTTATTCTGAAGCTGNGAACCATGAGATCTGACCTGAGCCGAAGTTGGACGCTTAACCAACTGAGCCACCCAGGTGCCTCTATATATTTTATTTTTAAGGCTACAGTAAATATGACCATCTCTATATATTTTAATTACAGTAAACATGAGGTATTATATTAGTTTAAGTTGTGCAGTATACTAATTCAACAATTCTGTGCATTACTCAGTACTCATCAAGGTAATTGTTCTCTTAATTCCCTTTACCTTATTTCACCCATCTCCGCATGAACCTCCCCCCTGGTAACCATCGGTTTGTTTCTTGGGTTATGTCTTTTTTCCTTTATTCATTTGTTTGAATGAAATCATCTGGTATTTGTCTTTGTCTGACTTATTTCATTTAGTATTATACTCTTTACATCCACCTGTGTTGATGCAAATGCCAAGATTTCATTCGTTTTAATGACTGAATAATATTTTGTTTTGTTGCATGTGGATACACACACACACACACACACACACACACACACACACACACCCCACCACCACCACCACTACATCTTTATCCATTCATCTAGTAATGAACATTTAGGCTGCATATCTTGACTATTGTAAATAATACTACTATAGACATAGGGGTGCAAATACCTTTTCAAATTAGTCTTTTTTTTTAAATTCTTTGGGTAATGCCCAGTTGTGGAATTATTGGATTATAGGGTAATTCTATTTTTAGTTTTTTGAGGTACCTACATACTGGCTTCTGCAGTGACTTTACCAGTTTGCATTCCCACAACAGTGCATGAAGATTCCTTTTTCTCCACAGCCTCACCAATACTTGTTGATTTTTCCACTTTTTATTTTAGTCATTCTTACAGGTGTGAGGTGATATCTCTTGTAGTTTCAGTTTGCATCTCTCTAATGATAAGTGATATTGAGCATCTTTCCATGTGTCTTTTGGCCATCTGAATGTCTTATTTGATAAATGTATTTTCAAGTCTTCTGCCCATTTTAAAAAATTGGATTATTTGGGTTTTTTGATTGTTGAGTTGTATAAGTTCTTTTTAAATTTTGTATGCTAACCTTTTATCAGATATGTCTTTTGCAAACAGTTTCTCCCATTCAGTAGGCTATCTTTTAGTTTTGTTGATATTTTCCTTTGCTCTGCAGAAGCTTTTTATTTTGAGGTAGACCCAAAAGTTTATTTTTGTTTTTGTTTTCCTTTCTTCCAGAGATCTACCTAGATAAATGTTGCCACTGCTCATGTTAGAGGAATTACTGACTGCTTTCTTCTAAGATGGTTTCAGGTCTCACATTTTGATCCTTAATCCATTTTGGGTTTATTTTTGGGTATAATACAAGAAAGTGGTCCATTATCTTGTCTTTTTTTGTTTGTTTGTTTGTTTTTTTAATGTAGTTGTCCAGTTTTCCCAAAGCCATTTTTGAAGGGACTGTCTTTTTCCCATTGTGTTCTCTTGCCTTCTTTGTGAAGATTAATTGACCATATAGGCATGGGCGTATTTCTAGGCTTTCTACTCTGTTCCATTGATCTATGTGCCTAGTTTTGTGCAAGTACCATACTATGTTAACTACTACAGTTTGGCAGTATGTTTTGAAATCCGCGACTGTGATATCGTCACTTTTGTTCTTCCTTCTCAAGATTGCTTATACTATTTTTGGTCTTTTGTGATTCCATATAAATTTTTGTTTTAGTTCTGTGAAAAATGCTATTAGTATTTTGATATGGATTATATTAAATGTGTAGACTTTTTGCATAGTATAGGCATTTTAACAGTATTGTTTTCTACCACATTCACATGGAATGTCTTTCCATTTGTTTGTGTCATCTTCAATGTTTTTTAATCAGTGTTTTATAGTTTCCAGAGTACAGGTCTTTCACCAGTTTGGTTGAGTTTTTTCCTAGGTATTTTATTATTTTTTTTCCAGCACTATTTTTATCATAACTGCTTGGGCAATAAGTTAGCATAGATGCTATCTGAAATTGTTTTCATCCTTAATGCATTCTAACCTAGTTGATGCCTTAAAAACATTTATACTGAATTTACTTCCTGGCCATAAATGAAGATTAGTTTGTATAAATTTGCCTATCTATGGAGAGTCTATGCTCATTATGTCATGTCTAAATACCGTGTATTTTTTCAGTAGCTGTGTTAATGTAGATTTAACAATATGATCTCTAATTTTACTATGAATCAATCAATTTGTATTTTTTACTTCTATATTTTAATTAATATATTTTTTAAATTCTTTCAGTGTCAATTTTGTTTGGAGATGAGCGCTAAGATGTAAACTGACTGGTAAGTGACACCACGTTTCTTAAGGTGATGCATTTTTTTAAAATTAGATATTCTGACACCCGTGTCCTCAAAGCTAGAAACCAAACCTAAGATCTATGGGTCTTGTAATATTCTATTCTCTACCTACAGATAAAGTTCGTAGAGAAATATTTTTTTATTTATCTCTCACTAAATCATATGATGGGTAAAACAGTCCAATCTGCAAATTGGCAAACAATAATAGAATTTTATGATTTGGAGGCCACTTAGTGTTTGTGTTGTCATTAAGACACAGGGGCCATATGAATAAAGAAGAAAAGGAAAAAAATAGAAAAACTAACCTGAGAGGAACTATGCAGTGTTAATTTCTGTAAACAATGTAATTTGCTTAATTTTCTATTTTTAAATGTTTTAGTACCCCATGAAAAATATGGAATGTCTCTGAAATTCTTTCATGTCATAAAATGCTTAGAAATATGGAAATGAATCATTCATTCTTGTTCCAGAATTTGAATGGGATGAAGTATTTAGTTTCTTTGATGTATCAAAGTAATAAAATCCTGTCAAAAAAATGTTAGGTTTCCTAATATTGGAGCATGCACATTTAATAATTAGGTTTACTAGAACTTACTAATTTTATCTGGGAGCTAATTTAAAACAGTATTTTTTGGGAGTTGATTTAATAATTTTAATGGCAGTTGATATTTTCTGTTGCTGTTCACAACACATTGGAGTTAAAAAAAAAAATCACTGTGCAGTCACAGGTTTTATCTTAAACCAAGGGGAATCTGGTTTCTTTCCTAATAAATAATTTAGATGTTCTGTGGATCTATGTTCCTTATGAATCTATGTAACTTAGCTGAAAAGCAATACAGCAGGAAGAACTTATCCTTGACTTAAATGTGTAATAAATTAGATGGGCTTGTCAAGAGGAATTGTTGGTATTTTCGTGTCTCATTACTTCATTGACTAATGCAAGATATCTTGGGAGAGTCATTGAAAATACAACTACACATAATTTTTAATTATTATTTAGAAATTTGGATTTATATTGATGTCTATGTAATATTTTTTATTTTACACAGACATCTTAGCAATACATTATTAACCATCTCCTTTGAGAATACAAGAGGAAATATTATTATAGGAGTTGAAATAGGCTTATTCTATACTCCTTACCAGCCTGTTAACATTTTGTAATAAAGTTGATTTGTTCCCATAGCACTTCTCTTTTAAGTACTCATTTTGCAAATGAGACAATGCTATTTGATAGCATCACAAGCAAAGATGATAATGTTGAACAGTTATCACCTCCATTCTAGGTTTCAGTTGAAGAATATGCTAAAACAGTTATAAGCTTTCTTAAATGGCCCATGAAAACCTGGAAAAATTAGAATGAATAAAAGTGGAATAGAAATTATATCAGTGTAGAAAATATAGAAATTGCAAAGTGAGAAACAAAGTCATTTTGGATAAACAAGAGTGTTTTTATGTAATCATCCTCTCTACAAAATGGAAAGCTAGGGCATTTGAAGAGATGTTTGGTTACTTAATATATTTTAAAATTAATTTGATTTTTAAAATGAAGTATATGAGACTTGTTAAGACATTTTTCATTAAAATATTTGACATACGTTACCTTAACTAAGCAGTATCTGATTGACAGTCGTATTAGGGAGAACTATAATGTAAAAGACTGCAGAAAAATGCTAGAAAGGACCTCTTGAAATTTAATCTAGAAATAACTAGTCATTGACTAGCCATGTTGGTGAAATTGAACAGTCATTTAGTGGGTCCAAAGAGGCAGTCTTGAGTTTTGATTCTTTAACCTCTCAACTTTCAAAAAAAAAAAAAAAAGACAGCTGTTTTCAGTACCAGTATATCTGTACTTCATTTAACATCGAATTAGGGAATTTATAAGAACTATACAAGTATACATATTAAATCAAGAGAAAAATAATAGCCTATTTGTAGTACTAAACTAGAAATATGAGAAACTGAGTAACATATGATTGAAAATTTCATATGGATGAGAGAGTACATTTAACTTTTATAGGTATAAATAAAAATATGCAGCTATTTCTCAAGCGTTTATACAAGGATGAATTTAAATGTCAAGAATTATTTTATCAAAGGCTTGTTTCTGGATCTAAAATTAGTCCTTTTTGCAATTGAAGATTTTCTATCTAGTTTGAATATTCTTCCTGATACATAAATCCTGATAAGCAAGAAAACAGTTTCTCTAAAGTAATTTGTTGAAATTTCTCAACCATATAACTGACTAAAATTTGTTTTCTTGATAAGGTCATGTAACAATATAATGTCCAAAGGACATATCAATTCACTAAAATGATTGGCACGAATCCAGTTTTACATTTATCATTAAAAATTATGACTGAAGACATAATTTGGCTGTTGACACCATTTTAAATGACTGAAAATTTATCTGTAGGTGACATTTTGTAGGTATGTAATCTCTTGTGGCTCTGAGGTCTACAAGAGCAGAAAGTGCTTTGCTTTTGAATCCTGAGAAAACAGAATGTACTTGAAATATAATCCACCTTAATAAATGTTTTTTTAAATAAACTAGTTATATTTTTAGGGTAAGTTGTGTTTTTTTATTATTACTATTATTTAATTATAGCATGTATAAAAACCATCATCCTTGGTTTTGGTAAAGAAATAGTATTACATATGTTTAAGAGCAAGAACTCTGGATCCAGAATTTGGAGATGGTGATCTGGCTCATCCATAGTATATGATCTCATGCCTCTCTATATCATATCTTCATTGTCTCAAAGTATTGAATGAACTGGTAATGTGCTTAGAGATATCCTGATCATACAGCAAACATTACATGGTTATTAATAATAGTTATTATTATTGTTTTCATAGTTGCTGCTATTGAACTCAGACATGTCTTAAAGCTTAAAGCGTTCATATAATAGTAGGAGAGACAGGTATAAACAAAACTAATTATAATATAAAGTATGATGCATTCCCAAAGCTACAAATAGAAAGAGTATTAGAGGGGCACTTGATGAGCAAGAATTTGGAATGGTTACACAAATCAGGTAGGTATTTATCCTGGGCCTGGATGATTTCACATTACTGTGAAATTTCTTGTGTCTATTTTAGCATCAGAAAACAAGAAGGAGAGTGTTTTGGGAAGATGAACAGTGGGAGATAGTTAAACTAAAGAGACTTGACAGATCAACAAAACAGTATTAGCATTATATGGCTTTTAAATCATTATTAATTACTAAATATTCAGTTTTAAAAATCCTTTCATGCCATTTTTTGCTAGCATTTACTTTTTTATTTGGTTTTCAAGGCCATTCAATGTCTAGGTCCAATCCACATCTCCAACCTTACTTTCGATATTGGAAGGAGAGTACCTTCTAATGCTTTCCGTCTACAAGTCCAGTTTCATTTTATGCTGGAACCTTTTTTTATACTATAGGTTTGTACATTTTCTTGCTACCTTGAAGGCTGTTATTCCTACTTTCGCACAGGACAAAACTCTAAACTTTTATAAAACTTGTTTTTCAAATGTTATTTCTTTTATAAAGCTTTCCTTGATATTTTATGTCATTTTTACGTTTGGCAGATAGAAACCAAATGCAGATGTGCACACCCCACAACGCAGTCTGATAGATTACATTATAATTTTATTTCATCAAGAAAAGAGAATATTTTTAGAAACAAGTTTGAACACTCAGAACTGGAACAGATACAGCCTGTTTCAGTGTGCAGTCCCTTGGCCTCCAAATCCCTCGGGGGTGAGGGCTGCCATACAACTGGCAGTTATAATGGCTAATGTGAGAAGCTTTACTTCTTCCTTGGCCATGATTCTTACATAATTGGTGTTTCCATTACTATCCATAAAGAGTTATCCATATAACTTATATGCTTCCATTTAAGGGAAACACGGTTTCCCACATTCTGAACTGATCTCAGAACTAAAAGTGAAGGGCTTTCATCAACTGGGGGAAAAGTAGGATTATGGTTCTGAGTAGTACTTGCGTTTAGAGTCCTAGCCTTGCAGAAATCTTATGTGTCTGTACACACTATTAGATCTTTCATCTTCCAGATCCCCTTGCATTTTCTTTCTTTCAAGCCAGAATCCATGCTGGGGACTGCAGACTAGTAGATAAATGGAGATCATGGTACAGTAGGCAACACAGATTGATAGTTCAACTAATTTGAATGATAATCGGTGTTATCATAGAGGCAAGTATGGAGTGCTCTGTGTAAGTGAGGATGAGAAGTACCTTGGAGAAGGTGACACTTGAGGTGTCAGTATGGCTTAACTAGGTGAAGAGATTGAAGAGAACATTTCAGTCAGATGGAACTCCATGTTAAAGTTTCCTTCACCAGAGTATAACACATGGAAAGAACTGCTTGTAACTCGGCATTCTCATCTCTGAGAGGTCTCAATGGTGGAGTGTATTTGGAATGCTTTAGGGTCCAACTCCTAGTACCTCCTAGTTCAGCAAGCATTTTATGGTTAGTTATTTACTGTGGTTATATCCATGTGCTCAGTGTTGAATTAAAAAAAAATGAATAGCTTGATTCACTGAAAATATTTTGCTTAAACATGTAGGTGGTGTGTGTGCGTGTGTGTATGTGTGGGGGGGGTGTGGTTAGGTAGGTAGCTAGATAGGTATACAGATATTTAGACATCTTCTGAAGCTTCAGGTCACTAAAGATAATTTAGCAACACAGTCATATTTTTTTGTGTTTTCACAATATGCATGTTTTAAAACTTTCATTTGAAGAATGCCACTTTTATTGGTGACATTTGAGGGATTATCTTATTGACTTATAGCACATTGATTTATGTGAAATGCTTTTTTAGGCACTCGATAAATGCTTGTTGACTGACTGACTTACTTTCACAAACATTTAAGATAAGAATGATGTATACAGTGAAGTCATTTTGCCAGCAGGAACCTAACTGGGTGCCAAGGTTTGTATACAGTGTAAATCATAAGGACATGAAAGTCTCAAGACTGCCTGGAGAAAGCACACAGATGCACTTTTCCAAGTAACAGATTCACTTTTCTACAGCTTATGGCTGAGAAAAAAGCTTCAGGCAGAACCAAACAAACTATTCTGGAGACTGACAGTGAATAAATCTATAGTACATTTTCTATATTTTTATAGTACTATGTAGTGTGCCATGAAGCACTGTCTACATATCATAGACATGATAGATAAGAGCACACACTTTGGAATTAGACTGTCCTGACTGGGGTTGAAACCTAGCCTTCATAGTAACCATCTGTGTGGCTTTGGGCCTGTCTTCTAATTTTTATTAAGATTATGTCTTCTAATTTCTATTAAGATTAGTTTATATTGTAGCCTGGGTAATGCCAATCCCTCCCTAACAATATGTCCATATCCTAATTCTTAAAACTTGTGAATATGTCTCCTGAAATGCTAAAAAGGAATTTGCAGATGTGATTAAGTTAAGGGACTTGAGATGGGGAGCTCATACTGCATTATTTAGACGGACCCAATATAACCAAGAGTCCTTATGAGAGGAAGGTCAAAGTCTGAGACAGAGACAGAGTGACAAAAGCAGAGGTCAGAGTTAGCCCAAGGAATGTGGTCAGCCTCTAGAAAATGGGAAAATGCAAAGAAACTAATTTGTTTTAGTCATCTAAGAATAGGCATAATAAAGAGCTCCCTAATAGGATTATTGTGAGGATTAACTGTTATACTAAACAAAAAAGAGCAGTCAGCAATATAAACTATCAGGTCGAAGAATGTAGAGTCCAAGCATGCCTCAATGCTTGAAACTTGTCCTTGTTCACATAAATTACCTTTTTAGTCTACACTTTAACAAAGCATTTGCTTTGTGAATTTATTTATTTTGTAACATAGACAGTAATTTGACCTTCCATCAGAAGGATGATAGAACTACCAAGAGCTTTTTTTTTAAAATTTTTGTTCAATGTTTTATTTATTTTTAAGAGAGAGAGAGACAGAGAGACAGAGAGAGTGAGAGTGTGAGCAGGGGAGGGCCAGAGATAGAGGGAGACAGAATCCGAAGCAGGCTCCAGGCTCTGAGCTGTCAGCACAGAGCCCGACATGGGGCTTGAACCCATGAACTGTGAGATCATGACCTGAGCCAAAGTCAGACGCTCAACTGACTGAGCCATCCAGGCACCCCACCAAGAGCTTTTTATAACCAAGAGGTGTGTGTATATATATATACAACTAGGCAAGAAAAGAAAGAAGGTAGCATGTATTGGAAGCCCATACAAGTCAACACAATATGCTATCAATTTTTCATAACTTTTTAACAACAACCCTAAAGAAGTAGCATTTTTCTCATTATTAAGCATAAATGTTGATGTTGAGGTTCACCTTAAAACCTAAGTATCATATATTATGACTATGGAAATGATAGTAAACCAACCCCTAATAACTGAAATCTGCAAGGTAGTTTTAACATTTCACTGAACCTGAGGACTCAAAAACATGTTAGCCAAAATCAGATCTTATCCTCATTCTACCTGTTTGCCTTTGTGCTATGTTTCCTTACAGGTTGACTCTTACCACATACACATGAGGCTGATATCCTACCAGCCTGGCAATGGCAGTGACAAGAACACCTTTCTAGTCCTTTTAGACAAAATGTTGAGCTTTTAAGTCATGGATAAACCCAAGGATGAAGAGGTAAATTATTTGATTGAACATGGGTCCATGCTGGAGCATCAAGGATCTATAGGGTAGTGGTTGGAATATATAAATTATTGGTGATATGATTATGTTTTCATTTTAGAAATGAAAGTTTTGGTAGTATAGAGGATATAGCAGAGCAGAAGATGACACACCTTTAGGGAAATTTTGCAATAGTAGGTAATAGAGGGGAGGGTTGTCTTCTAGACTCATTAAACAGAAATCAGTCATCAGGGATCCTGAAGAAAATCCAACCTGTTTCTCTTTTTTGTTTTTGAAATGGGATGAAAGAGCAGAATTTACTTGTTCAGGGTCACCTACCTAATTTGGATATGTAATCTTTGTTTCTGCCTTGTGGATTTGCCTTCTCTCCTTTGCTATGAGATGACTAACACCTATCTGCTCAGCTTATCTGGTGGACAGCAAGTTTTCATTCTAAAATGACTAGGACTTTTTAAACCAGATATGGTATCCCAAGATCTACTTCACCATGAATATCTCTTTTTCTGTGGTTAAAACCCTTTTCTCCCAGCCTAAGGTTCAGAATCAGCCTCACTTAGAATGAGTTTCTCACTTAGAATCTTTTAAACTATCTTGAGATTTATTTTTTCTAAGATCTCACATTGCTCTTATGATTTTGGCTGAGTCTAAGGTCTAAATAGGAATTTGCATGCATCCATTTAACAAATATTTACTAATATTTATTATGTGCTAGCAGCTGTGCAAGGTTCTAAAGACACTATGATCAATAAGATAGTTCAAGAATTCATAGATTCTAAAGTTTAATGAGGTACTCAAACAAGTAAACAGGAAGCAAAACTAAACCCTCGTAAGTGCTCTCATAGTGGCAGGTGCATGGTGCAGTGGAAGATAGAGGAAGAGCAACTACCTAAGGTTGTTGGAGGGGAGAGTGCAGAGTTGGTCAGGAAAGAGATTGGATTAGTTGACATTTAAATTAAGTAGTAACCCTAAAGAACAGCAAGGAATTGAAGGGAAAATGATAGGGAAAGGATGTATAAACAGAGGCATAGAGAAGCAACATTCTTAGGAGTGCATGATAAAAGGGAAACTAAAACAAGTTTGATATGCCTGAAGCATAGCATAGCATTTTGGAGCTCTGGGGTAGACAGAGTTGAAAGTGGAAGGAGACAAGACAGAAGAGATGAGGAGGGAGCAGAACGGATTGATCTGGCAAACCATGGGAAGGAGTTTGGACTTCATCCAGGATGTGAAAGGGTTTTCGATGCAAGGGAGAAACATAATCAAACTTATTATTTGGGAAATAGCTCTCTGACTATAAAGTAGAGATGGAACTGGAGAAGGGTAAGCCTAAGATGGAAGACCAAATAGTAGGCTGTTTAATTAAGTATGGTTGTGAATCAAAACTTGTTAAGGGATTGGTATTAATAAATATTGATATATTTCATTTCAAAATTTGTAAGCAAAACTTTAAAATAAGATATTTGAAAGTGTACAATTTACAAACTTTATCGGATTGAATTTAAATTTAAATAATATGGATAAAGATATTATAAAGCTAATTTAACATTGTGTCAGCTGTACTCAAAAAAGAAAGAAAAGGAAAGAAAGGAAAGAAAGCAGGAAGGAAAGAAAGAAAAGGAGGAAAGTAGGGAAGGAAGGAAGGAAGGAAGGAAGGAAGGAAGGAAGGGAGGGAGAGAGAGAGAGGAAGGAAGGAAGGAAGGGAAAGAGAAAGAGAAAGAAAAAAAAGGAAGAAAAAAGGAAGAAAGAAAGAAAAAAAAAGTCAGAAAGACAAAGACCAAAAAACAAAAAAAAAAGATAATGTACCAAATGTTTACAGGCCTACTATGGAGCAAAATATATTCTAAGGTTTGGTGAAACTTTAGATTTTTAAAGTTCCTGGTTTTAGGTCATCCTATGAAGGGGGAAATTATGATGTGCAACTTTATTACCACTTTATAAGTACTATAGAAGTATTGGTAGAATGATTAACTTACTTTGCATAAAGGGAATGAGAAGGGCTCCAAAGAAAGAGCAATTGGACTTGGTCTTGAAATATTTTGTCTAGGAGATAAAGAACAAAAAAGAGATTAGAGCCAAAACATGAATAAAACTAAAACATGAAGTCATGAAGATTTTGTAATGTAACAAATGAATAACAAATTAGGTAGTAATTAAGGTACAGAGGGTACATGAACGAGTGTCTGGTACAACAGAGATCCCAAACAACAAACTAAGGAGTTATATTCCCCCTAAACAATAGGAAGACATCAATATCTTAGCATAGTAGTGAAATGGTTAGATCTATGTACTTGAGAGGGAACGGTATTGGGGGTGAAGAAAATGTATGATGTATAATTGGTCAAGAGGTGGGTCACTGGTTTCTAACTTTTCAAATGAGAAGTTGTTAGAAGGTTGAGAAGAGTTAGTAAAATATCCTCCAGATTGAAAAAGCACTTTAAGACTGAGAAATGAGGGACGCCTGGGTGGCTTAGTCGGTTAAACGTCCGACTTTCACTTGGGTCATGATCTCGCGGTTCGTGGGTTCGAGCCCTGTGTCGGGCTCTGTGATGACTGCCAGCTCAGAGCCTGGAGCCTGTTTCAGTCTGTGACTCCCTCTCTCTCTCACCCTCCCCTGCTCACGCTGTCTCTCTCTCTCTCTCTCTCTCTCTCTCCTAGAAATAAATAAAACATTAAAAAAAATTAAAAAAAAAAAAGACTGAGAAATGAAGCAAACTACTCCATACAATTTATAAAAAGTTTTATTCAGGGTAACTTATGGGGGAGATTGGAAGAAGGGAAGATTCAGGGTGTGCTTGGCCATTCTCTGCCCTCAATCTCGGCAGCTCTTCTCCACCCAGTCCAGACCTTAATCTCCAGCTTTCACGGAGCAATGGGGCATGCTGATGAGATCCCAGGATACATATCTAAAGTGGACCTTTCTGTGTGTCAGTGACCTCTACTAGTTGTCTAAAGTGGAGGCTTCTGTGTGACCTTTTGGGGGAAAAGCAGAACAAGGCTTCCCATATTCCAGGTAGGGCACACATTAACACAATGGGGCCCGGAAGATGTACAGAGTGAGGGAGGGTTTTGCATGGGCTTGAACAAGTTTGAGGACCAAAAATGAGAGTTAGTGTTGTCAGCGCTCCTACAGAAGTCTATGTTACATTTTATTTTCGTTCTTATTCCCAGTTAGTGGTAGTTGTTCTTGCCCTTATGGAAGCTACAGAAAGTTTTATGTGCACACGTGTCTTCTGAGACCTCTTGGAATGCTGGGGCTCCTCAGTGTTCCACAGTCATTGACTTATCATGGATAGAGTCAAAGATGCAGATCTAAATGATAAAAGTAACAATGAAAATGCAGAGTCAGAATTACTCAAAAGGAAGAATTAGCAGAAC
Source organism: Crocuta crocuta (assembly GCF_008692635.1). NCBI lineage: Eukaryota > Metazoa > Chordata > Mammalia > Carnivora > Hyaenidae > Crocuta > Crocuta crocuta. The sequence goes on along the minus strand of NW_027530529.1, from coordinate 4,095,769 downwards.
TCGCTGTCCCATTAGACAGGGGATGTTGGAGAGAAAGGGGGGAGGGGAAGCATGAAGACAAGGGGGATGTTAGAGCAGTAATCCAGGTAAGAGATGATGTGGCCTGGTTTAGGATCCTATTATAGAAGCACAGAGTCAGATTGGGAATATGCTTGAAGGTATAGCTGATAGAAGTTTTGGTTGGACTTGAATCAAATTACTTTAACATTTGAGCAAGGAACAACTTGTTGACTGGTGGGGCTTTGTGTTATGTTGGGGGTCACGGAGGTATAGAAGGAGCATGTGTGGAATAGTACTACAGAGTCGACTATCACAATTACTATTCATTAGCTTTTTCTTTGTATATTATTAGTTTTATTATCTATTTTTCTACTGTACTGCAAGTTTCATATGAATAAGAACAAATCCATTGTCTGCTTCTAAGGATTAAGATGTAGCAGGACTCATTGTAGGTCCTAAATATCTATTCGTTGAATGAATGGATTTTCCAGAACCTCTCTGCTTCATTGTTTTTTAAATTTCACGTATGTTATAAGTTAGGACTGAGGTTTATAGAAAAAGACCGGGTTCAAACACTAGTTTCAGCACTCATGAGCTATTTAACTCTGAGTTACCTCATCTCAGCCTCAATTTCCTCATCTATACTAATCATTTTAAAAGACTAATAATAGTCAAACCTTGTAAAATTCTGATGGTGAAATAAATTAATAAATGGAAAGAAAACAGAATAATACCTAGTAACTGGTTAAGTGTTCAGGGAATGTTGCCTATTAAAATTATTATTTGGAGGGCTACCTGGGTGACTCAGTGAGTTAAGCGTCCGACCCTTGATCTTGGCTCAGGTCATGATCTCAGTTTGTGAGTTCAAGCCCCACATCAGGGTTTCAGGTATGGAGCCTGCTTGGGATTCTGTATCTCCCTCTCTCTGCCCCTCACCTGCTTCTCTCTCTCTCTCTCAAAATAAATCACTAAAACTTTAAAAGAAAAATAAAATTATAATTTAGAGAAAATTCACTGGTAAAATATGTTTGAAGATCATTACTCTGCCTGTGGGAAAGGAGATTTTCTTTGTTAAATAGCAATCGCAAAGTACATTACTTGAGACACTTTTACATATATTAATTATTCTTTTTAGATACTGAGTACTGGGCTGATTGAATAGTAAAAACATATATGCAAACTATAGTAGTAGCAGGATGCTAAATCTTGCTTCTGGTTTTATGAATGTGTAGATGTGCATGTATCAGTGGTGGGGTGGAGGCACTGAGGATGGAGAGAGAAATAGGACTCAGAGGACATCACTGAAGTGTTCTTAGTAGTGTAACTGAAATCTATTTTAGATTGAGTTTATGTCAGTTTTTAATACTGTCTCCTGTAAGAGTTTTCTGTTTTAGTCCTAACAATTTGACTGTTTCTGAGACTCTTAGTCTTGTGAGAATGTACTCCCTAGACCTGGTATCTCTAAGTGGAATATTTATCTTGGGCTTTCTATCCCATGCCCTCCATCTCTATGAGTACCAGAAGAGGCCTTAGAGGAGTCTTTGCCCTTCTGAGAAATTGCATGACGCACCTGCTCTTCCTTAGAAAATGAAACTAGAGATAAATGTTTGATGTATTTTCAACTCTTTTATGGTTCTCACTCCTCTAAATGTGCAATGGTAAAGAAATCTCTCAAGCAGAAAGGTGAGTCACCTTACAAAGCCAGTGACTGCAAGGATAATTATTCTTCTTTGCCCTGCAGATCATTTATTATGGATAAGAGATATGTCAGACTCCCCCCATAACCAGATGCTATGCTATTAATGCAGAGGGCTTTGAAGTTGGTTTCTCTGTAGCTGCTGACAATTCCTATGACCAATATGAAATTTTGTGACCCTGAGCAATTTTAATTCCCCATGCAAATATTTAAGTAATTCTGGTAACCTAGAATGAGCTCCCAGAACACTGGATCTTAGAACCATAATGATAATTCAAAATCATTTTTAACTGACTGAGAAAATGAAACCATGACATTTAGTATCTGCCAACCACTATCCCTGCCACCATGTAAATATTTTTTACATGTTTTAATTTATTTGTGTGAGAGAGAGAGAGACAGCGTGAGCAGGGGAGGGCCAGAGAGAGAGGGAGACACAGAATCTGAAGCCAACTCCAGGCTCTGAGCTGTCATCACAGAGCCTGATGCAGGGCTCAAACCCACAAACCATGAGATCATGACCTGAGCCGAAGTTGGACACTTAACCGACTGAGCCCAGGTGCCCACGCCACCGTGTAAATATTATAATTCCAGTATTCCAGATAAAATAACTGGAGCCCAAAATAGTCCAATATCTTGCCCAAAGTCATAAAGCCAAGTCTTGATCTGAAACCCAGGAACATCTTCATGCAGCTCAGGCTTTTCCTACTACATCTATCCCCCTGTAAAATTATTTGTGAGGGACTTTTGGCAGTCATAGAAGCTTTACAGATCCTGAAAATGGTCAGTAGAATGTCTACTGGAATGCTTGATTAAAATGTCAGTGCAGGTGTAGAGAAATACCAGATTGTCTCTTTCAAATTCAAGTTCTCTCTCTGTCTTCTGTATACTCTATATTCCACACTGGGTGCTTAATAAATATTAATCAAATATTAATCATGGTAATGCTTCACAGAGTTAAAATTAATGTATTTCTTGCAAGTGTTTGGATTGCTTGAGAAGAAACTATCAATTCAATATGAAATTTTACTTTATTGTAATTTAAACTGAGCAAAAAAGAAGACACAATAACTACTTTCCAACTGTTTTAATTATGATAGAGTATCTCTGTAGATTGGTGGTTCAATCAATGCAGCCTATTTCTGAATACTTTATACATGCCAAATGCGTATCTAAGTATTTTGCAAGTGCTAAAGTGTTATAACAACACTTTAGATAGGTATCGTTATAATTTTTATTTTCCAGATAAGGAAAGTGGGGCACTGAGATGTTATGTAAATGGCCAAACTGGTATAAGCCCTCAGGTATTCTGACTCCAGAGTCTGACATCTAGATCACTATGCTCTTCTTTCTTAAATATAAATTTAACACTGGGAAAAAATCACTAATTGATTAATTTATGCCTTCATTTTTTTCTGTCAAATAACATTAATTGACCATTAATGCCTAAAGCTCTGTGCAAGAGTCCTGGTAGGATATAGATCTGAATATGCTCTTTACCAAAAGAAAGCGTACAACCTTAAGTATTGGGAGACCAAGCAAAATGATTGTTGTATTTACATCAAAAGACTCCTGGAAACATGAAGGAAGATGGAGGTTCATTTTAATTGAAGAACATAGAAAAACCTTCCATGGATGGATGTTTCAAAGCCCTGATAAGAGGAAAACAGAATGCCAAATGAGGCTAAGGGGAGATCAAGGGGAAAATATGGAGAAATTAAAACACAAATATGTTTGAATAGTACTGAACAAACTATTAGGGAAATAATTCCCCCCTCGACTCCCCACTTTCTGGTATAAATTTCTGGGTTCTTAAATGTGGATGCTCATTAAAACCAATGGTGAACATCTTCAAAGCTGACACATCCCAGCTCCATATCTTAGTGCATTTCAAGTAGTAAATTTTAGGGTTTAGACATGTGTTTTTGTTGCGGTTACTTAATTAAAAGCTATAGCTCTTTCTTAATTGTCAAATTATTTTGTTATGTTTCCTCTCTCCTCTGGTATATCTTTGGCGCTTCCCAGATTTTCTCCATTTCTACTTTCATAATATACTTGTAAAACATGCCAGGAATTATCTCAGAAATAGAGGGTGGAAAGAAGTGTGTAGGGCCAGGCACACATATATTTATCACAAATAATTGTGGTTGTGGTTCTTACACTCAGAACTTTAAAAAGATAGATCCTAGATCTTAGCCTTTCATATGTTTTCTAAATGATTTCTAAAAGAATGTATTAATTTAAACCATATTCTTTATTATACAATAGACCAGGCAAGGAAGACTAGAAATATAAATCATGCATAATGTAGTACTTTTGTCTAAAAATGTCTATGCACAAGTAAGGAATCATTAGAAAATAGGTGAGGATGCCCCTCACTCAGATCTCTAATCTAGTGGTTCAAACTTAAGAGTAGTATGTTTCCTTATCAACTACCTCTGCTTTGGGAGCCTCTCTTACCTCTTTCTTAGTATGCCTCCCCAGGGTATTCTTCTTACCACAATCTTCAGTGTCCTGAAGCCCTTCTGCACTGCAGAAGAACCATCTGGTCTTTCTTAGCAAACCCATTTTGTAGAGTTGGAGTTTTTTAAAGCCTTCATGGTTACTAAAAGTACCTTCACACATAGAGGCACACACATATATGCCTGTTAAAGTGTGTGTGTGTGTGTGTGTGTGTGTGTGTGTGTGTGTGTGTGTGGCAGAATGATAATTCACCTGCTGGAGTACCTGGCTGGCTCAGTTGGTTAAGCATTCAACTTCAGCTTAGGTCATGATCTCACAGTTTGTGAGCTTGAGCCCTACATCAGGCCCTGTGATGACAACTCAGAATCTGGAGCCTGGTTAGGATTGTCTCTCTCTCTCTTTCTGTGTCCCTCCCCTGCTATGCTCTCTCTCTCTCTCTAAAATAAATAAATAAACTTGAAAAAATGATAGTTCAGCTACTTATTCTACATTTTGCTACTGAGGGAAAATTGACGGTGACCACTTTGTTCATCCACTACCTTCTTCCATTTCCTAACATGGAATTGATGTGTAATATAGTTTTCCAGGTAAGCTCATCTGAAGCCCTGCTTATAATCTTCTACATAATCACAAGGCCATTAAGAGTGGCACATATTCTCTATATTTTGAATCATTTTTCTTTAAATATGGATGATAATAGTCATGATAGCTACCATTTATGAGGCGACTAACTTTGTGGTAAGGGCTTTGCGTTCTTTAATTTATTTAATTTTATCCTTACAATAGCCTTTACCCATTTACAGATGAGAAGACAGAGGTTCACAGAAATAATATATCAAGTTTTATAGAACTAGATAACCAGAGTGTCAGTATTTGAACACAAGTGTTTTGGAGTACAACACCCTTTTTATTAAATACCACTACATATCTATAGAGTGAGTCATTATTTTTGCTGATATTTAATGAGCAACTCCAGTGGGTATGCCAGGTATTGGTCTAAGTGCTAAAAATACAATGATTTGGGGCGCATGGGTGGCTCAGTCAGTTAAGCGTCCAACTTCGGCTCAGGTCATGATCTCACGGTTCATGGGTTCGAGCCCCGCGTCAAGCTCTGTGCTGACAGCTAGCTCAGAGCCTGGAACCTGTCTTCGGATTCTATATCTCCCTCTCTCTCTGACCCTCCCCTGATCACACTGTCTCTATCTCTCTCTCAGAAATAAAAAAAAAACAAACAAACAAACAACAAAACCAACAACAACAACAGCAAAAAATACAATGCTTAGCAAAAGCAGACACATTTCCATTCATTATGAAGTTAACAGTCTAGTAGGGGAGGACAATATTAACCAAATGGAACTAATATGAAATTAACATTATAATAAAGTACATGCTCATATTTTAAGGGGGGCAGGGTAATATGGACAAGAGGGTCAGTTTTTAATGAAATAATTTGTAACCTGATATACAAAAATGACATGGGGTTTTCTGAGGTAGGAAGAAGGCCCTTTTGATGGCTTGAGGTTCAAAGGAAGATTCAGTAAGACCATGCATGGGTAAACATTTTTGTCTGTTTACTAGAGCAATGGAAAGCTAGTAGAGGAGTTTAAGCATGGAGATGACAAGGTTTGATGTGAAAAAGATACTTCTGGTTGCAGTGTGGAGAAAAATGCTGGGAGAATAGAAATCAACCAATTCTGGTTGGTAATTCTGTTGAGAAGTAATTTGAATTGACATTAAGGATATGATAAATGGGCAGATTTCGACAGGTTTGGAATCTGTGCAGGAAATAAAATCAATAGGAATTAGTGATGGATTAATTTTAAGGAAGGAGAGGAATCAAGGATATCGCCTATGCATTTGATTTGTGTAACTGTTGAGAAGGGTACCCATTTATTGAGAATAGCAGTAGTGAAAGAATGTATTGCTTCATTGGTCTATTAATGATTAATGGATTTATGAGAAGTGCACAATATATCAATAATTAGCAGACATTTGATTGTCATGTATATCTTGAATAATTGCTAAATGCCCAGAAATATACCTGGTATGCTAAGGGTTGCAGAACTGTAAAATCGTGGTTGAGAATCTTGAGATATTTTCTGGGACACTAGGAAATCCAGAAGCCGCTACTGAAATGGCATGTTGATTTTCTACTGATAAAATCAGAATGATCAAACCTATTTGTAGGTAAATTTTTATAAGCAATGTGATTCATAATAGATGCTCAATAAAATATTGAATGAATTAATGATAACTTAAAGAAGTGAAGTATCCAAAGTATTTGATGATTAGTAGGCATTCAGTAAGTAACTGATTTAGTCCAAAATAATGTACAAAGGCAAATCATTTTGAACATGAAAAAGAATCATAAACAAAATGAGATTATACTTTAATCACAAATTAAGTCATTTTTATAGTCTTTTTAAATTTAGTTTTGCTCTCCCTTCATTCTATCACACATCACACATGTACACCTGGCTCTAGAATCCAAGAAAGGGTTAACTCATTCTTAATGGTGACCACATATAGACTTGTATCCAACAAAGAGTCTTAAAAGGTGTATAATGAAGATGTAAGTTTTCTCCAACTACTTGAGTGATTTGGGCCACCAGATGTCACTACAGATTAAGCAATGGTGAAAGGCTCCCACAGTATAAATTCTACAGAGGATTTTGACAAGCAAATACTAGAAGATGTTGATTTTAAAAGAGAAATAATTGGACAGTTCTTTGAAATTTTTGGCTCTTTCTGCCTTTCCTTCAATGCATCCAGAAGAATGAAATAGAGAATTCCTATATTGCATATATCATCTAATTTTGCATAAATTTTGCTTGCATCCTAATAAAAAAGAATAGATGTTATGGTCCAGCAGAGCATAGTTTTTGTTTCAGCAATTTGTTTGATTGTGAGCAATATTTTTCAAGCTCCATTTTTCTCTGACTTCATAAAAGAAGACTGTCCCAGCTCACTTATATTAATGACCCTTTACACAACTACCTTGCTTGTAAGGGGTGCAGCACAGGCTGAATATATTTCCATTATAATGGCCACCTATAACGGGTAGTTAATCATGAAGAAAATTCATTAGCTGAATGTCACCAGAAACCTATGTCTTATGGCAAATGAACAGAGGACAGCCAGTTTGAGTTTTAATTTCTGCAATGAGCTCCTGTTGTAAAACTCCTTTCCTCTGTATGAAATCAGGCAGAGAATTAGCAACATGACAAATGGCTGTGGGAACCTGATGAGAGACCTTGATTACAAGAGTTTGTTCTTTCTTTTGGAGTTTCCACAAATTTCCCATTGGAGGAAGTTATATTTTTGCATGCCCTGAAAATTAGTTTTAAAGCCCTGAATAATTAAGGAAACTGAAGTATATATTGAGTAAGACTCAAATTTAGGTCTGTATCAATCAGAATTCCTTTATGGATCAGCTTCAGTTCAAACTTATTGACAGAAAAGTGGATATCTCAAATATTAATTCAATATTTTTTCAACAAATTATTCTTGACATGCTTCTCTTCACCAGGTAATTTTCTAGGGGCTAGGAATACAATACTGAATAAGACTGAAGCAACCATATCTCATGAAGCTTATTGTCTATTACAGAGGTATAAGAGAGAAAATAAGCAATCTAGCAATGAGTAATTTTATACATTTTTATAAAAATAATATAGAGAAACTAGAAAGTGATAGGGGATGATGGGAATGAACCAACCATATTAAATTTAAAGCCCTCGGGAGAGAAAAACAAAGTCTCTTTCTTTACAACCTTTGCTTCTAAGCCTGAGAGAGAGATTAACTCCTAATTTTATTATATACTTGACAATTCTCTGTGAGAATATTGGTCCAGTTGCTTATTATTATAGCAATTAACCCTGCCTAATAAGACAAGTTTAAAGTAAGCAAATAACATCCAATTAGACCCCATGGTTGAGATGGGGATAGGAGAAGCTGTCATAGAAATGGAAGAGGTGAAGAGCAGATGAGACAGGCATCTATGGAAAGATTAAAGTCAATGTCTGTAGATTCTGGTACAATTGGAATATACATGCCTCACTGGTGATAGAATGAACTATCATTTTGGAAATCACATTGGGAGTAATTTGGCAAATTATTTCTAGAGCCATAGGAGTGTCCACACCTCAGATTTATCTCAGATTTATCAGTGCATTCTATTAATGCAAACTATGAGTTGTATTTTTAGGAAAAAGTATGTGTACATAAAGATACTCATTAAAGTATCATTGTAATAGTAAAAAAATAAGAAACACCCTAAGTATTCGACAATGTCTGAGAGAATATAATTTTTTGGTTTATCAGTTACCATAGTGAAATAAGTACTCATCACAAGCAGCAATTAAGAGGATTATGCAACAAAATGGACAAAATATTAAGTTAAAATAAAAGCAAATTTGAAGATATTTTTCATTATTTTATGTCAATTATGTATATTCACATGAGGGAAAAAAGGAAACATAGTAAAAGGAGGCTAGTTTATTTGATATATTTATTAAACATCCTTGAAGACCAACGGTATTTTGCTATGCCTGAGAGTACAAAGATGAAGAATCCTGAGTGTCTCATCAAGCTGTTGATTGTAAGGAGATCAGTAGGCATGTATATGGAAATAAGATGTTGCTTTGGTTTTATGAAAAGCCCACAAGAGTTGGAGAAAGTGAAGGATGAAAGACAATACTTCTTTGACATCTGTGTGTGTTAGACCCTTTTTGGGGACTTTTACTTGTATATTTCTTTCAGTCTTCATAAAAAAAAAACATAGTTTTGATTTTATCATGCTTGGTTCATGTCTGAATAAACAAACTCTGAATAGTTAAATGATTTGATTTGTGGTCACTGTTGTAATAAGTAGTTAATACATAATTTAAATATTTTATCTTAGATCCCCCAAGCACACACTTTACTTTCTCCTGGGGACTCTTGAATCAAAATGAGGAGGAGGGAATTAGGGAAACAAGGAGGAATTCTTCACTAAGAATTCCCAGAGAAAATGACATTTTCATTGGGTCTTAAATGTAGAGTGAGATCATGTTTGGGCATTATTCCAAGTATCAGAAAGTGCAAAGGCACTGAGATCTGACGTAGCAGCACTATGTGCTCTGTGCATTACACATGTTAAGTGACGAGAGACAGGAACCATATGTGAGAAGAGGGTGGCACAGGAGACTGAGAAGTTTTAGTGAAGTCTAAGTGGGCAAAATGTAAGTGCTCTGTGAGCCACAGTAAGGAGACTGAACTTGATATTTAGGTAGTGGAAAGGTAAAGACTCTTCATACTTGCAGAGAGAGTTTACTTCTTTTGTCTGTGTGTATCATGTGCAATTACAGAAGCTGGGGACAGACACTGCAGTGTAGGAGCATTGTTTGGCATAGTTCTGCCAAACGATACCATGAGTACTGCTGACAGAATCAAAGAAATTAACATCAGGGAAATTTGGAATCCGTTCTCATGTATCTTTCACAGTGCAGCATTTCTCTGTTCAATCCTGTCTGTAGTCTCAGTGCAAGTTGCTTATCAATGTTGCTACTGCTTGTTATTGTAGGTGTTTCTCCTGCTCTTTTTAATTCTCTATCATCAAAGGCAATGGTGTGAAGATAGAATCTTTGTTTTAAATTTTTTAGCAGTTTTGATAAAATATTCTTTGATTTCTGGGATTTTAAATATAAGCCTGTGAGCTTCTGCATTTCAAAATGGACTAATTTTCTAAGGAGTCCTTTTCATGTAGCATGTAATTTCAATACTATTTTATCCATGCTGTGACTCTCAGCCAGAAGATGTGTGTGTGTGTGTGTGTGTGTGTGTGTGGTGTGTGTGTGTAAGATATACCTACATATATACACATGTACATATATACAGACACAAACATATGTGCATATATAAGCATTATATCTTACATATACACATAGTGAAAGTTATATATAATACATATAAATGAATATCATGTGTAAATTATATGTATAATATTTTTAAGACTGTGCTGAAAAATATATTTGGAATTTCAGACCTATGTAGTTATGGAGTAACACAATCAAGATCTGTATAGCTTTCTTCTAGACCCAACAGTAGTTAAAATTATGATGTAACCCAAAATCGGCTTATCAGTCTCTAATATTGCTCCCTACAGATTTTGTTCATCTTTGGAAAACAGTGTTTTGAATTCTGTAGATTTCACTGTTTTCTCATGAAGGATAAGCTGCATTCTCAACAAGACATACATATGGTGCAAACATCCTAGGATATAAAGAAAGGATCCAAGAAAAACAAGCAAAAATTGCAACATGAATAGAATAGTGCTTTAAGGCAACATTTTTCGGGGCTGTCCATGAGTTGTCACTTTTTCTGAGAGGCTTATCTTGATGTTTAACACAGTACCGAACACTATGTTTCTAGCATCACCACGATTTCAAATTGAAATAAAATGGAATAAAGCCCAATGTATTAAAAACAGTCTTCTGGGCGCCTGGATAGCTCAGTTGGTTGAGTGTCTGATTCTTGGTTTTGTCTCAGGTCATGGTTCTGGGGTCATGGGATCGAGTTGCATTAGGCTCCACACTGAGCATAGAGCCTGCTTGGGATTCTTTCTCTCTCTCTCTCTCTCTGCTTCTCTCCTCTGCTCACTCACTCGCTCTCAAAATAATAAATGAATGAATGAATAAATAAATAAATATGTAAATATGTAAATAAGTAAATAAGTAAATAATCTTAAAGACTGATAATACTGAGTTATTTTAGTTGAGAAAGTTGTAACGAATATAGTATGGGCCAGGATACATTATGCCTCTCCCTGTTTTTAAAATTATCTGAAAACACTGAATGTTTCAACAAACAGAAGATTGACAGAAAGATCAATGATAGATACATAAATATTATATATATAGAACAATAATACTTATTAAAAGGCTTTTTCTGAAAATGTAAATTAGAAAAATTGAATTCAATTAAAGCAATAATAAGCTTTGTTCTTTATTATATGTACATATCTACATGATTAGTGTAAAAAGATAAGCATATGAAATAGAGTTTTCATACTACAATGAATAATTTACTATATGGTTTTAAGGTTATAATTACTTTATGCTTTTTTTTTATTTTTCTAGGTTTCTCTTGCTTTAATTAAGAAAATGAAGTACATATAACTTCATAGAGTTTTCTTTTGTACCAGAAATTTCTCCTGTGTCAGAGCCTCAGCATAGGAGAACATATTTTAGAGTTAAAGGTATGAACTAAGAAAATGGGGAAAACAAGATAGGTCACCTATGCATTTATATAGACAAGATAGGAATTTTGGACTTACTGTTTTATATCTTTAGTAGAAAGTTGTATCCAGTAGACTACAGTGCTTGAGGCATTCTTTATAATTATAGTTAGATAAACCACTGTTCAAATTCACTATCTTCTACTTATGAGCTATGTAACCCAGGGCATGCTGTTTAACACCTCTGAACCCCCAAATTCTCATCTACAAAATATAAATACTAGTAGCATTATGTATATGAGCAACTCATTGGGTTTCTCTACCCTCTTCAGTTTCCTTTTTTAAACTCTAAAAGTTTAAATTTCATGCTTTGGACTTTTGGCATATCTAGTCTAGAATCTACGAGCTTGGCTATCCTGGCAATATCATTGTGTCTTTGAGAGACTTATGACTAGGAAATTTTTCTTATTCATTCCATTTTCTCTAGCCTCTACAAAATGCCAAAAATATATTAGACACTAACAAAAAGAAACTTTTCAACTGCATTTCCTTCATGTACACATATTAGTCAGGATACTATAGGCTCTGCTGCAATAACACACTCTTAAATCTCGATGGACTAAATGTATAAAGATTTATATCTTACTCTTGCACAACTTAGTGCAGATAGAGTGGCTTTCCCTTGAGGCTCTCTTCCAACTGGTGACTCAGCTTTTAGCTCTTTGAACCTGTGACATTATCATTTGAGGCTGTTGTAGGGGAAGGAAGAGGAGAAACATGTGATAATTTTAAAAAGCCAAGTCTGAAAGTGGACTAAAACACTCTGCTCACATTTTATTAGCCAGACTTGGTCATATGTTTACAAAATAATTCTAAAAGAGGTTGAAGGTCACCTGAGAGGTTCAGTCAGTTAAGCGTCCAGCTCTTGGTTTCGACTCAGGTCATGATCTCACAGTTTGTGAGTTTAAGCCCTGTGATGGGCTCTGCACTGACAGCACAGAATCTGCTTGGGATTCTCTCTCTTTCTCTCTCTCTGCCCCTCTCCCACTCATGCTCTGTCTCTCTCAAAACAAATAAACATTTTTTTTTTTAAATAAGAGGTTGAGAAGTGTAGTTTTTCTGTTTACTATGGTAGCAGAAATGATATAGTAAACATACAGCATAATTTCTGCCACAGTGTACATGAAATCATAAACTTTTCTATAAAGTACTTTCTGAACATTTTATCAAACTGATAATTTGATGCTCTCTGCTAAAAGTAGCATGATAGTTTTTAGATTGCCCACTGTATGAATATTGCCTCTCTCCAAGATTCATATAGTGGGCATATCCACAGTATGAAAGAATCTAATTACTGGATAGCCCAAAGTCAGCTATAAAATACAATAATTGCAACATCCTTGCTAAAGATGTATTTTACATGGCATAGTGTACTAGAATATTTCACAAGTGCTGTCTTGACCTAGATTTGAAGTCATGGCTAAAAATTCTCAATTCCCCTTCAGGGGCATTTTTCTAAGCCTTGACCTCCAACTACTTTTCTTATCAAGCCCTAACATTCCTGGATTATACAACATATATACCCATACCAGAGATTCAGTTACTTAACACTCAGGGAAGGCCCCTTCTTCCTTGGACTGGGAGAATTACTTAAAATATGCAGTCCATAGATAGACCATGAAACCTAGCTAACTCCACTTCTTTTGCCATGCATAAACCATCTCCTGTAGTGCCAGCCTGCTGTTACCCTGTTGCAAGGTATAATCATCTGTGTGACCCTGCATGGTAGCTTTCCCTTATTTGGAGAGGATAGTAATAAAGAGACCTTTCTGACCTTTCTGAGTCTTTGTGTAATGGCTGCCACTATAACATAATATCATGTCTAATATCATATAATTATGAAACAAATGGTCAGTATTGTACCCAGAACATATCTTCTTAATGTGTTGTTTGGATAAATAGCTATCGGGAATATTTTAGAGATCACTTCTTATTGGGTAAGTTTTACATTTTTTTAATTCAGTGCTATTATTCTCTGAAGAGTTAGAAAAGGCACAGATACAAACATGTATGTACACAAAGGAATATATTATTGTTTTATTTTTTGTAGCAACTTTGACTTACAAAGTTGACCTAAAACTACTGTCATACAGATATGGCTGTGCATCAAGTCCACCTGTTAAGATTTTAAAAACATTAGAGGGCTAGGCTGTGCCTGAGAACTACTGCATAAGTAACTCTAAAAGTCATATTATGGCAAGTACGTTTCTCAAGATCTCCATGGGTGATTCTGATACACAGATAGGGTTGAGAACCATTAGCCTACAGGATAAACTTTGAATCCCATTGCATTGCAAGCATGATCTTCGCAGTTTCAATTATTCTGTCTTTCTGATATACTTCATTTGTAGCAGTTTTATAGGACTTACTACTCTCCAGACACCAAACCCTTTTTTCTCCTCCTGGAGGTTCCATATGTTTTTGTTTGTTTGTTGTTTTGTGTTTTGCTTGATTTTTTTTTTTTTTTTCCTTTCAGCAGAGACTAATTTGTATCTCTTTTGGGGCATGGTTCAAAAGCCTTGCCCAATGGTCCTCCTCTGCTTCTTTTCAGAAAGCCCACACAGGAGATCTGTCATATGGATATTTTTATTTTTATTTTTTTATCCAACATCTTTCATGTTTTCCTCATTTTCTCCATTTCCAATGTTAATCCTTTGGAAGAAGTCTTATTTGTTTGAGATCTTGTGATTTTAAAAACAAATCCTGTACCTTTAACTTACATTTCAAATTTATTTACTTTAGAACTCATGGAATGATTTTATTAATTTAATTTAAAGGTATTAAGTGGTGTGCCTGGGTGGCTCAGTGGTTAAGCATCCAGCTTCAGCTTAGGTCGCTTAGATCATGACCTCACAATTTGTGAGTTTAAGCCTGCTGTTGGCCTCTGTACTGATAGCTTGAAGCCTGGAGCCTGTTTCGGATTCTGTGTCTCCCTGTCTTTTTACCTCTCCCCCACTCATGTTCTGTTTCTCTCAAAAATGAATAAATGTTAAAAAATAAAGGTATGAAGCATATATTACGTTCTTATTAAGCATTAGAGTTTGTTGTGTGGAGTCCTGAAGAGATACTTCTATGTAAGAAAGACTATTAAGTCTTTGGCTTTCTGGCTAAGATCAAGTTTCAGACACCAGATTTACCTTCTAGGAAGACTTTATTACTTTATCTTATTACCTTGAGTTTCTGTTTGTGGTACACGGAAAGGGAACTCAGGCAGAATCTAGTGATAGGGTAACAAATATGGTCAGATTTCCCTTGACTCTCAGTTCAGTGCCAATTACTATGCTTGGTTCTTACAGTTGACAAAGTGGACCTGACAGTCTGGGGAGACCAAAATGATGTGAGCTCACAAAACTGAGAGTACAGAGGAGAAAGCTGCACAGAAAGAAAACTTGAGAGACTACTAAGGGTCCTTTTGAGTACTCAGCTGAATACTGATCAGTGCATGCATATGAGAAAACTGCATGAGGCTAGAAAAAGAACTACCCAGAAGGGATGGGAAGGAACAGTGCCTAGCTTCCTACAGGGCGAGGAATAATTGTCTGCTTCCATCAGCCAGATGGGGAAATTTCATGATTCATGGGAGACTGGGTAGAATACATTTCAGGTTTTTACTTCATTATTAGAGGATAAAGAGACCTAGACTGAGAACCACCTTGATCCTGCATAGCATATCTTAAAAGCTAGATCTAAAAAGATCAAGTTATTTCTTTAAGTAATCTCTACACCCAGTGGGGGTTCAAACTTAAAACCCTGAGATCTAAAGTCACATGTTCTACTGACTGAGACAGCCAGGAACTCCTGGATCAAATTGTTTCTAAGTAATTTAAATGCATTCCAGAATAAAGCTGAATACTACATCTTATAAATATATCCACTACCAAATAAGATAAAATTCATATTACTTAGCATCCAATAAAAAAATCACCAAGCTTTAAAAAAATCAGGAACACACAACCCCATACTGAAAAGGAAATTGATCACTTGAAGCGAAGTCAGAACTGGGACAGAGGTAGGAATTAGCAGACATGGGCATATTCTAAAAGTTAAGCTATATGGAAGAGATAAGAAAACACGCAAATCAAGTTTCTAAAGGTCAAAGGTACAATGTTTTAGATGAAGATTACATTAGAAAGGATTCTAAATAAATTAATCATTGCAGAAGAAAAGAAAATTTGCAAGTACAGGAAATAAATGAAAACAAAAACAAAGAAACAAACAAAAAAACAAAACAAAACAAAACAAAAACCAAACAAACCTATCCAAGCTGGAATAAAGAAAGAAAAAGAAAAAAGAGGGGACAGGGTGCAACAACACCAGTGACCTTGGGGACCTCCTCAATTGACCTAATAGAGTGTGGCAATTTTTTTTTTTTTTTTTTAAGAGATGATGGCTGAAAAATTTTCCAATTTGAGGAAAACTAAAATTGCATACTTAGGAAGCTCAACAGACACTTAACTACAAGGAACTTGAAGAAAACTAAACCAAGCACCTCATTATAAAATTGTTTTAAAGCAGTGATCAAAAAACTAATGCATTTTTTTCTTTGTAGATCTCAAGAAACCTGCAGAAATTTAAAACAGGATACTGTCATTCAGAGTGATTAGGTTGTTCTTTTAGATCAGGAATGGGGAGGGTCATGGAAGAGGTAACCTCTAAACTGAGATATTTACAAGAAGAGCCAAGCCTTGAAGTCCTGATGACCTATATTTTGAGGTTCCAAAGACAGAAATAAGCTTAGCATGTTAGAAAAACAGAAAGAATGCCAATACGACTAAAATTTGTAGATAGAATGGAAAGTATGGGAAAGAGCTATGTACAAGCCTGATTGTGTAGAGATTTATCAGTTTGTAAACTTAAAAGTTTGTGGAATTTCCTTTTATTTGAAATGCAAGGAAATGTCCTTGAGGACTTGAACCATGGGCATGACATGATATGAGTTATTTTAAAAGATCCTCTGAAGGATAAGAGTGGAAGGAGGGAGTTAAATGCTATTAAAGGACAAGGAACCAGAAGGAAATCCACTAAAATTATGAAGAATGGTCTTAGGAATAGAGATAGAAAAAGAAGACCATGGGGAAAAAAAAAAAAAAAAAAAAAGAATCCAGGGAGGAAAGGCACTATGTACAGAGCAACAAAGATAAGACTGACATCAGACTTCTCCTTGTAACAAATTCACTTGAGAAAACAGTGGGGCACATCTATAAATTACTGAAAGATAAAACATTGTCAATCTAAAATTCATACCTGGCAAAACTATTAAAAGTAAAATAAAAACTTTTCCACATAAAAATGTAACATTTGACAAAACCAAAAATATTTTTTTTAATAAAAGCTTACATGTAACTATGTATAGATAAGAATGTCCCTAACCTGAAAAAAGACATCTTTGAAACCTATTGATTGGGAGGAGGGTTCTGCTGGGCTTCAGTTCTGGTGGGGTTGGTATCAAGTCTCATTTCACAAGCAAACCAGAACACACCTAGTTAAAACTCACCACATTCAAGCCAGAGAACAAACACTGCCCACATCAGGCAAGGACAGCTTCAGAAGATGACTGGACTGGACTGAAGGATAGAGCAGTCAAAACACAACAGGAAAGCACATGCGACACACACTGTAGATACTCCTTGAAGTGCCATGGCCCTGAGCACTACATGACCTCTTCTCTGTTAGCCATTACTTTCAGGATCAAGAGACATGCTGGCTTTTCTAACACAGAGAACAGGCAGAGACTTAGACAAAATGTCAAAATGGAAAAATTTATCTCTCAAATGAAAAGACAAGATAAGACCGTAGCCAGAGATCTAAGTGAAACAGAGAAAAATAGCATACTTGTGGGAGAATTTAAAGCAACAGTCATAAAGATACTCACTGGGCTTGAGAAAAGAATAGAGGGCTTCAATAAGATACCTACCAAAGAGATAATAGGGTTAAAGAATCAGAGATGAAGAATGCAATGAATGAGATTGGAAACAAGCTCGATGCAATGGATACAGGAATGAATTAGTGGCCTAGAAGAAAAAATAATGGAAGATAGTGAAGCTGAACAAAACAGAGAAAGAATTATGCAATATGAGAATAGACTTAGGGAACTCAGTGACTCTGTGAAACAAAATAACATAGGAATCTTAAAAGAAGAGAGAGAAGGGGGCATAATTTTTTAAAGAAATAATAGAAGAAAACTTCCCAAATCTGGGGAAGAAGCAGACATCCAGATCCAGGAGGCACAGAGAACTTCCATCAAAAGCAACAAAATCCAACATGAAGACATGTTTTAATTAAAATTGCAGAATATAGTAATTAATTTTTTTAAGCAGCAAGTCAAAATAAGTCCTTAATTTACTAGAGAAAGCCCATAAGGCTAACTGAAGATTTCACAACAGGAACTTGAAAATTCAGAAGGAAATGACATGATATAATCAAAGTGCTGATGAGAAAAATCTGTAGCCAAGAAAACTCTATCTAGCAAGTCTAACATTTGGAATAGGAGAGATAGAGTTTCCCAAATAAAACTAAAGGAGTTTGTGACCACTAAACCAGGCCTGCAAGAAATATTAAAGGGGAAATCTTAAAGGGGAAGAAGAAATCAAAAGAGACAAAGACAAGGATCAGAGATAATCTATAAAAACAGTGGCAAAAGAAGCATTAAGATGGCAATGAATGCATATCTATCAATAATTACTTTGAATCTAAATTGACTAAACACTCCAATTAAAAGACATAGGATGCCAGGATGGGTTAAAAAAAGACAAACTTTTTTGACACTGTGTATCAAAAGAGACTCCCTTTGACCTAAAGACACCTGCAGATTGAGAGTGGCTGGAAAAACGTTTATCAGGCAAATAGTGTGAAAACAAAGCTGTAGTAGTAATGCTTATATTAGACAAACTAGACTTTAAAGCAAAGACTAGGGGTACCTGGGGTGGCTTAGTTGGTTAAGCATACAACTTCATCTCAGGTCATGATCTCATAGTTTGTGAGTTCGAACCATGCATCAGGCTCTCTGCTGTCAGTGCAAAGCCTGCTTCACATCCTTTGTCTCCCTCTCTCTGCCCCTTCCCCCCTCTCAAAAACAAATGAAAAATTTAAAAAAGACTGTGGGGCACCTGGGTGGCACAGTCAGTTGAGTGTTTGGTTTTGGCTTAGGTGGTGATCCCAAGGTTCATGGGTTCAAGCCCCCGTGTCAGGTCTCTGTGCTGACAGTTTGGAGCCTGGAGCCTGCTCAGATTATGTGTCCCCCCCTCTCTCTGCATCTCCTACCCTGGCTCACGCTCTGTCTCTCTCTCTCTCTCAAAAATAAGTAAACAAAAAAATGATTTTCTTTAAAGTGTAACAATATACAAAAGATATTTATAATCAGAAAGAGGACAGTCCAACAAGATAAGATCTAATAGTTGTAAATATTTATGCACCCACCATCATAGCACCAAAACATGCAAAACAATAACAAACATAAAGGAACTAATGGGTAATACCACAATAATAGTAGAAAACTTTAACAATTTACTTACTTCAGTAGGTTACCCAAACAGAAAATCAACAATGAAATAATGGCTTTCAGTGACACACTGGATCAGGTGGGATGAATAGGTATTATCACAACATCCCATCTTAAAACAATAGTATACACATTCTTTTCAAGTGCACGTGGAACAGTCTCTAGAATAGATCATAAACTAAGTCACAAAACAGACCTCAACAAATACACAAAAAATAAAGATGTACCATGCACCTTTGCTGTCCACAACACTGTGAAACTAGAAGTCAACCATGAGAAAAAATTTTGGAAAGATTACAACTAGAGGGAGGTTAAACAAAATGCTACTAAACAATGAATGGGTCAACCAGGAAATCAAAGAAGAAATTAGAAAATACTTGGAAAAAATTAGAATAAAAACTCAACATTGCAAAACCTTTGGAAAGCAGAGTAAGTGGCACTAAGATGGAAGTACATAGTAATACACGGCTATAACATGAAGCAAGAAAATCTCAAATGAATGACCTAAATTTATGCCTAAAGGAGCTATAAAAAGAAGAAAAGACAAAATCTAAAACCAGCAGAAGGAAGGAAAAAATAAAGATTAGAGCAGAAATAAATGATATAGAAACTAAAAACACAAACAAGCAAACAAAAACAATAAAACAAAACAAAAAAAAAATGAGTAGAACAAATCAATGAAGCCAGGAGCTGGTTTGGAAAAACAAAATAAAATTGATAGACTTCTAGTCAGACTTACCAAAAAGAAAAGAGAAACCACCAAAATAAATAACATCTCAAATGATAGAGCAGAAGTAACAACCACCACCACAGAAATACAAATAATTATAAGAGAATGTTATGAAAAAACTGCCAACAAATTGGACAACTTAGAAGAAATGGATAAATTCCTAGAAACATATAAACTATCAAAACAGAAACAGGAGAAAATAGGAAACTGGAAGAGACCAATAACCACCAAAAAATTTGAATCAGTAATGAAGAAACTCCAAACAAAAGATCATGACTAGACAGATTCACAGGTCAATTCTACCAAACATTTCAAGAAGAATAAATACATATTCTTCTAAAATTATTCCAAAATAATAGAAAAGGAAGGAAAACTTCCAAATTCTTTCTCTGAGGCCAGCATTACCCTTATACCAAAACCAGGTAAAGACTCCACTACAAAAGAGAACTACAAGCCAGTATCTCTAATAAACATAAAATAGAGCTNNNTAATGTCATCCTCAGTGGGGAAAAATTGAGAGCTTTTCTTTTCATTTCTCTTTCTTTTTTAGAGAGAGAGAGAAAGAGAGCACAGGAGCACAAGTATGTATCCTCTTAAATATTTTATGAGTGTTCATAGAATCTCTACTTATAATAACCAAAAATCAAAAATAATTCTAGGGACACGTGGATGGCTCAGTCAGTTAATTGTCTGGTTTCGGCTCAGGTCATGATCTCATGGATCATGAGTTCGAGCCCTGCGTTAGGCTCTGTGCTGACAGCCAGCTCAGAGCCTCGAGCCTGCTTCAGATTCTGTGTCTCCCTCTCTCTCTGACCCTCCCCCATTCATGCTCTGTTTGTCTCTCTCTCTCTCTCTCAAAAATAAATAAATGTTAAAAATAAAAATAATAACGATAATAATAATCCTAGCATCTATGAATGACTTAGTAAAAAAAAAACATGAAAAGAACACAAAAAATAAAAACAAAAAAACCGTGGCACATACATATAATTGAATACTACCTGGCAATGCTACATACACAGGTGAATCTCAAAATAATTAATGCTGATTGAGAAAAAAAGACAAAAACAGTTGTCTTTTGTTTTATTAAAGTAGGATATTAAAAAATATAAAACAAAAACAAAAACTAATGACAGAAACAGACCTGTCATTGACTAGGAACAAAGGGGAACTGAAGCTGGTGAAAAGAAGGTATTACAGCCTGGTGTGAGGATACTGAGAATATAGTCTTCATTTTTTTGACTATGGAGGTTTTTTTTTTTTTATGGGTGCAAATATGTCAAAACTTATCAAATTGTATAGAATTTCATATATGAAATGTATACATTTAATAAATGTATGGTTTATTATATGACAGAAATGTATACTTTATTATATGTTAATTGTACCTTCAGAAAATGTGGTTTATTCTGAAACGTGTGGTTTGTTATATATGTCAACTGTACCTCAATAAGGCTGTTAGAAATTTTAAAGAAAAGAAAGAGAAAGAAAAGAAAGAAAACAAAACAGAAAAAAGAAAGAAAAAAGAAAAACAAAGCAAAGTTCCTAATAATGAGCAAGTCAGTTCATATCCATAGAGGATCAAGAAAAATTATATGCTTGGTTCAGCAAGTGTTGCAGAGAATTAGCACTTAGCTCAGCAAGAAGCTTAAAGGATGGACAAGGAAGATCAAGGAAGGCTTTGCTGAACTGCATCTTAAAGGATAAGAAGCTGGTGAAATCATGAGGGATACATTCCAATAACAGAGTCTTCACATGCAAAGGCATGAGATATGAGAGTTTGGTATAATTTCCGAAACTACAAATTAGGTCTGTCTTTAGTCACTGAATGTTGTCTTTGATCCCCAGCTCAGTTTTCCTGTTTTCTATTAATGCTGCATTAGTTTTAAAACTATGCATTGTGAAGCCCTGCATTTCCTTAGTGGGATTGTGAGGTATGGAGTTTTCTCACACCTCCTTTCAACAAGAACAGGTCCTCTTAGCTGTTTCATGTATTAAGTGCCAAAAAAAAAAAAAAAAAAAAAAAAAAACATTGAGGAAATAATTCTACAACTAGAATAAATTAACCAAACCTCACTATTTTGGCTAACGTACAATGTTCTATACTTTCATTTAAATAGTATGTGTTCTTGCTTCCATCGTTTTGCATATATTTCCCCTAATACCAGAATGGTCTTTCCCCCCATACATGTTATCCAATTCTATTAATTTTAATGCCATCCCAGTGAAGTCTTCCCTGGTTGCTGCAGCTTAAAATATTTTTCCTTCTTATGAAAACCCCAGAACAGTTTATTTGGAAACGTTGTGATGCCAGTTATGTGTCAGAGAATGCTCTTGGCACTTCCACATATGTCATTCATTTGATCCTCACCACATTGCTATGAGGCAGGTGGCATCATCTCTGGGACGTGAATGAAGAGTTAGTTGGAGGCTCAGATCGCTTACATGACTTTCCACAAGTCACACAGCTGGTAAGAGACAGAACTAGGAATATGATCCAGGGCTTTTGACCCCAAGCTATATTTTAAGTCGATTATAATATTACTGCTACACATAATATTATTGCTACACTCCAAAATTGTACTTGTTTACTCCTATGTGGCCCTGGTTTTTTTTAAATATGGTACGCTCTCTTCTCTTGTACCTTTCTAACTAGATCATAAATTTCATTAGAGGCAGAAATGTCTTTTATCAATTTATAGGAAGGCTGTACATAGGAGGTAATCAATAAATGTTTGAGAAAGAAAAGACTGGGAGAGAAAAGAGAAAACAAAAGAAGGATGAATAAAGGGTAGAACAAGCAAGTGAATGATTAGTGATATAAGAAATGCTTAGTATTAATCTTTTGTATTTTCTGGCAGTACAATGCTGGCCAGCCTTTGCTACATGCTGAAGATGAATTTTTATAAAAATTATTGTTATTCAACAAAACAGAAGTCTGTTCCATTTGGGTTCGGAATCTCATATCTCCGCAGTCTTTATTTCATCTGCAGTAGATTGCTTTAGGTCATTGGAAGAAATCCATCGTGTTTGTCCACTGAAATATTTATTTATCCTTTTCCTGAGAATAACACCCTGGTTTCATAGAGGTAAGGAAGCATAGTGTATTTGTGGTACCATCCTTCTTTAGGTCTTAATCCATGGAGCTCCAGTGGAGAAATGTGTGTTTAGATGAGCCAATTAGAATCTCTCATGCCACAGGCCACAGTAACAGGTTCAGGAATGGGTCGGTAATTGACCCTAGGTAGCCAATCAGAAACCAACAAATCTGATTTTAAGTTGCTGAGTTTTGGAGAAGTAGGTTGAAACCCTTACCCTTCTTGATGCCAGATTTTAATTAAGCTATGTCTAAAGTTAGAACTGCCTCTGAAATTTAGCTACATGAATTAATAATAATTTATCTTGTTTTTAAACCTGTTTGGCTTGGATCTTATTTTTTTTCCTCGTAGTTATTTTCAGCTACAGTCTTACTAGAAAATAAATTTAGTTTCTTCAAAATATACAGGTTTACAAACAAATTTTGGTGTATGACTTGGCCTCTCTTTGTAACCAGGGAGTAAATTGAACCACAGGGGATGAATGTGGTTCATCCCTCACGTCATGAATAGAGTCTATCAACTTTTATTATTATGTGACTGACAGTTATCATGTATCAGGTAGATACTAGGCACCTAATGCATGTTTTTAATTTAATCTTTATAATTAGCTCATAAAGGAAGTTATATTAGTTTTAATTCTAGAAATGAGGCATCTGGGTCCTGGAAAAATAAATAACTTGCTTTTATTATCAAGCCAGAATTTGAACATTTGTCTCACTTTAGGAATCACTCTTTCTATACCACCAAACTATTCTGCTATGTAAACAGTAACTAAAAATAATTTTCCTTTTTCTTCTAAAAATACTTTCCCAGTAAATAGGAAATATTGACATTGGGTGTTTTTTTTTTTTTTAATTTGTTCATAATTTTAGAGAGACTAGAGTAGATTTCTAAGTTCATATAATCTTTACCTCTGATTTTTTGTGGGTGATTTTATAGGCATCTTTGCATTGCACTCTGAACACAAAAAGATAGTTGAAATAGTATGACACTGTCAACCTTGAAATAGGCATTTAAAACCTTTTCATTTCATAAAGCTTTCAGTGTAGCATGCAGATTTATGGTTATGTTTTTCTACAACAATTAAAATCCCTATAAATAACATTCTCCATGTTTAGCATTTTAACCTTCCTTTGTTGGTAGCATGATGCATTCAGCATATTTTCCTGAATGCAGCATAAATAAACCATAAATTCAATAAAATGCACATAATACTATTTATACCTAATATAAAAGCAGTCTTCAAAGTGTTTCTTTGTGAATACATCCACTACATAAAAAGAAATATGCATAGGAATTTGCGTATATATTATATGGTAATTAGCTCATAATTTCATGTAAATCTGTATGAACAAAGAAGACCAGAAATAAAGTCTTTGAAAAGCTCAGCATTTAAGTAATGAGAATGTGGAAGATTTTCCTTTTCTCTCTATTTTTCCAAGCATTATTTTATGAGAATTTTAGAAATAAAAAGTTAAACTTTGAAATTTCATTCATATTTTGATTAATAAAAAATTCTAAATACTGATGCCAAATATTACCCTGAAGTGTGAAGAAACAACTTACTGTTTATCCAAAGCTATTCATTTATTTATTCATGTAATTATTACTTTAATTTTCACACGATTTATCTATGCCTAATGTATATCTGGAAATGTTATAATGATTGACTATATAATGAAAAACTGAACAAAGTACTTGTCATCAGTAAGCAAGCATAGTAGTCAGGGGAGAGTCAGTCCCCATGCACACAAACAAGTGTGTGTGCACGCACACACACACATACATACACGTACAGGAGCAGAAACTTCACATGGGATAAATGCTATAAAATAAAACAAAATAATGTGATAGATATAAAATTTTGAGAGATGTCTTTTTTCCTTTAATATTCTCACATTTTTATTTATTTTTAAATTATTTTATTTGTTAAAATATTTTTAGAGTTTATTGTCAAGTTGGTTTCCATATAACACCCAGTGCTCATCCCCACAAGTGCCCTCCTCCATGCCCATCACCCCCTTCCCTTCTCCCCACCCCTACCAGCCCTCAGTTGTTCTCAGTATGTGAGAGTCTTGAGAGGTGCCTTTACAAGAATATTCATCTGAATGCTTCCATTCTAAATGTAAGGAAGAAGTATGTGGGCATAAAGATGATCATTGAGTTGATCTTTACTATCGCTAAACACAAATAAGAAAAAAATCCCTCTCAAATGGAAGATTAAATTATTAACTATATAATTTAAAAAATATAACATTAGTTACATAATTAATGCTTATAAGTAAATTCTTATATGAGATGAAGAAGGGATAAAACAATGTAAAGAATAAAATTTTAAGTTTACGTATAAAAAGTAAATTACTTTCAGTACACAAAAAAATTCATTTGAACAGTTGTGGTAGGTTTAAAATATTGCATTATGAGTGATGCTTTTTTTAGTTTTTTATTTATTTTGAGAGAGAGAGCATGTAAGGAAGGAAGAGGCAGAGAGAGAGGGAGACAGAACCCCAAGCAGGCTCACTCTTAGCTCAGAGCCCATTGTGGGGATCAGTCCATGAGCTGTGAGATCATGACTGAGCTGAAATCAAGAGTTAAAAGCTCAACCAATTGAGCCACTCAGGTGCCATTATTGATGCTTTAATGTTGCTTAAATTATTTTTACGGTAATGATAAATGGAATTTAATTCTTAAAAAATTAAAAACTAAAAAGAATTTTACATCTTGATAATTTTGACCATGCTAGGTTCCTTATATAAGTAGAATAATGTAACATTTGTCTTTTTTAAAATTAAAAAAAAAATGTTTATTTATTTTGAGAGAGAGAGTGAGAGAGAGTGTGAATGGGGAAAGGGGAGAGAAAGAGGGAGACAGAATCTGAAGCAGGCTCCAGGCTCTGAGCTGTCAGCACAGACCCCTATGTGGGGCACGAACTCACGACTGTAATATCATGACCTGAGCCAACGTCAGAGGCTCAACCTACTGAGCCGCTGAGGTGCCCCTTCATTTTAACTTTTAAGCTTGCTTTTATTTATTTATTTATTTATTTATTTATTTATTTATTCATTCATTCATTCATTCATTCATTCATTTATTTATTTATATTGAGAGAGAAAGAGCATGAAGTGGGGAGAGGCAGAGAGAGAGGGAGAGAGAGAGAATCCCAAGCAGGATTTGCATGTCAGCACAGAGCCTGATGTGGGCTTCTGCCGGAGTCCTGCTCCAGGCAAGTCCAGGGCTCCCTGAAGGGTGGACAGTGTCTGCGAGGGAGGGATGAGAGAGCCATAAGAATCTTTCTGATCACAGGCAGGCATCTCTGCCCTGACTGGGGCTCAAATTTATTTTATAATTAAGTGTTTGGGGCACAGCACAGTAGTGGCATCTGCCTTACACAATGATTTCTGACGACAAATTTCTTTGATATGTAAAAATTTCCCAGAACATGGATTTGTAGAAGACTCCTGCATAATCTTTATCAATAGTGATTGAGGTAGGGGATTTAGATGCTTATCCTATGGGGAAGGAAGGTATCTTTAGCATATAAGACAATGTTTTTAGCGTAACAAAGGCAAGGCTAGTTCTTTGTGAGCAGGGGTCAATAGCCTGTTTGCTTAACGGGAAGTATTAAGAAAACCAGGTTTTTCAGGAAACACAAATGTTTGCTTCCATAATCACAAAAGAAGTCCCTCAATAGGTTCCTTCACAGGGTGCAATCAGCATATTCAAGGCCCAAATAAGTCACAAGATACCTTGGGGGTCGGTGCTCCAAGCAGAAACAATTGGGTGGGGGTGGATATCCGTCACCAGCTGAGGGTAAGAGTCCTTGCAACTTACCTTAACTTCATAGGGAGTTCTTTCCCAACCTATGATTTCAGAAAATGGCTCCCAACAGGCCTCAAACTCAAGAATCATGAGTTCATGATCGAGCTGAAGTTGAATACTTAACCAACTGAGCCACCCAGGCATCCTTAACATTTGTGTTTTTGTGACTGGCTTATTTCACTTAGCATAATGTCTTCAAAGTTCATGTAGTAGCCTATGTCAGAATTCCCTTTCTTTCTTTCTTTCTTTCTTTCTTTCTTTCTTTCTTTCTTTCTCTCTCTCTCTCTCTCTCTCTCTCTCTCTCTCTCTCTCTCTCTGTCTCTTTCTTGAGCAAGTGAGGGAAGAGCAGAGGGAAGAGGAGAGAGAGAATCTTCAACAGGCTCCATGCCCAGCACAGAGCCCACTGTGGAACTTGATCTCATGACTGTGAGATCGTGACCTGAGCCGAAATCTAGAGTTGGACACTTAACTGACTGAGCCACCCTTCCTTTCTCTTTTTACAATAGACTTTTTTTTTTTTTTTTTTTTTTTACAGCAGTTTTAGGTTCACAGCAACACACCGAAGTGACTCTTAGGTGTACCAGTCCCAGAAAGCTGTTGGCTTCAGGGAATTCATAGTCCTACACGATAGAAGGCCATGAAACACAAAGTTGACATGCTAAGCTAGAGGTATAAACAAATTGGTTAGGAACATACACAACAATGATGTTGAAGCTAACCAAAAGTCAGGAAAAGCTCCATAAAGGAGGTGATATTTCAGCTAAGTCTTGAATAATGAGCAGAATCTGGAAAAGTTCCTACAGCATTTTCTTTGCAAATGAGTCTTAGAGTTATAAATCTTTGCCCTGGGGGTGCTGGGGTGGCTCAGTCAGCTAAGTGTCTGACTTCAGCTCTGGTCATGCTCTCACGTTCCTGAGTTTGAGCCCTGCATCAGGCTCTGTACTGATAGCTCAGAGCCTGGACCCTGCTTCAGATTCAGCAACTTCCTGTCTCTTTGCTCCTCCCCTGCTCTTTCTCCTTCTCTCTCTCAAAAAAAAAAAAAAAAAGTATTTGCCGTGGCATCTTGGAACATGTCAGTGCTGCTTTGCTATGAAAGCATTTACAAGTGTCTTCCCTTGATCCAGCACCGTGTAACTGCACAACCCAAGGCACCATTCACATGGTGTTGCTCCACTGTGTGCTTTTTACTTAAGAGTATGGTATGAGAGAGTTCTTCTGGAATTGTGCTGCATGGAGATACTTTCTCCTTTGATCTCTTTTGTGGCCCTGTTTTGAAGGTCCTTTCACTCTGCTCCCCTTGTTACTCATTAAGTATGGACCATCAANGACATATACTAAAAATTATTTAAACTCTCATCACTATTTAATTTGCTAGATATTACCGTAATCAATGAGAAACAACTTGTCTCCATAATCTTACTCCATAGGTCACAGGTAGATTTAAAAGTTTTATATATTTATAATAGGAATTGGAGGGAGACAGAGAGTACAGCAAGTTATAATTGTTTAAAATAGATTAACTTTATTAAATAATTGTCTCAACATTAGAGATATACTTTGAAACCTAGTTCTGAATCAGTAGGATATTTGAAGTCTTTTGGAGCCTGTTTTTGGTATTTTTTATTTTTAAGTAATCTCTATACCCAATGTGGGGTTTGAACTTACAACCCAGAGACCAAGAGTCACATGCAGAGCCAGCCAGGTGCCACATAGTTTTCATGTTTTTAAAATGAGTGTGATCATAATATAAGTTCTGGATTGTGTGAGTTTTGAGATACTCAAGTAATGTGCAAACATAGCACAACAGGCTCTCAGTAAATGATTAAAAAAGGGTTTGATAATACTATCAATAACAACAGAGAACAATTATCTCTCCCTCCTCTGCTCAGAGAGTCACTTGCTTGTCACATCATGTTAAGCACAGGATATTCTGGTTCCAATTTGGGCTCCTCCCTCCCCTCCTCATCCTAGTTTGCACATCTGTAGCAGAGGATTAATAAGCTTGTGGGCCTTTCACATATTTACCTTTTCCTGGATGCTGCATCTTATTTGCTCACCTCCTGATCATCTCCATCACACTTTCTGCCTGCCGCCGCCACCGCAGCCCCTCTCTCCCTGAGACCACACTTCATATATACCTCACTGTAGGTACAGGGAAGTGAGTGGCCTCAGCATGGACCTCTATAACTGCCTGCTACTGCTGTTGATTTATTCTGACTTTTTTCATTTCAAAATGTGAGTTATCCCAGGGAAATTGAGATAAGCCACGATGAACTTTATTTGATCCTTTAGAAAACTGTGGTGTTTGGAAAAGAAAGCCACCACAGAGATTCAAACCCATCTGGCAGGCGAAAAGAAAATGAAAGTGATTTGTAAATGCTAAAACATCCATTTGAGGGAAAGGTATCAAGGGATTCAACAAAGGTCATTTTGGGGGCTGTATCTGTTTGTCTGCATGAACATTTCAGAAAAGGACATAAATTGAGTATTAATTACACATCCTGTACAAACTAAATTGGAGTGGCCAGCAGAAGGGGCGGGGATAGGAGGGGTAGCCATGTGCAATGTGATCTGGGGTGAGAAAAATCCATATTAAGCTTAATTTAAGCAAAAGCTCAGGGATGTTGAATATCATTGCCCAGAAATGCAAGGTACTAAACATTATCTTCCTTACTGTTTTCCACTCCTTAGTAACTTTATCTTCATTTCCTTTTAAGTATTTTCATCAGGATTTTGTCCAAGTTAGGTCTGAGGCTCGTGATGATATATCCATTTCTGTTGACATCTTTGTTTTGTGATTGTACCCAGTCAGCTTCTCAGCCTCCCTTGGCCAAGTCTGGGAATCAAAGGGTAGTAATAAGCAGACGGCTAGACTCCTTGTGCAAAATACCTTTTCTTAATGTTGTATTATTCTCTCAAGATGACATTTCTTTACCTACATAGATCCAAGTCTAAATCCATCAAAAATATATTTCATCAAAAACAAATGACCGTGCCTCAAAGACTTCACAGCCTTTTGTTAAAGATTTATATCTACATCTATATCTATAGATATAGATATAGATATAGATATATATCTGTCAGTATGATAGTCCAAATGCAGACATTCATGCTAACCAGGCGTTAATAGAAGGAGTGTAGAAGAAGGTTGTAACAAAAAGATTTTCTTTAGTCTCTATAGATACAGATTTTATATCTGATTTCACCTCTTCTGTATTACATAAAGCCTTTCTGGAGACCACTTATGCCCATAGTACCCTCTTTTTCTGAACATTTTTTTCCTTTTTGAATTATTTTACCTTCCATCTGATAAATTCTCTTTTTATTTTCTTTCCTGACAGATAATGAACTCCTTATAATTGATTACAGTATCTCTTTACATAAATATCAACCACTAACAAACATTCTGGTGGCTAGAATTCTCAAAGGACAATATATAAAGCCTCACATTTAATTCTCCCCATTTCTCTGACAGGTAGAGAAAGATGGTAATAATCCCTGTTTGTGTATGAGGAAATTGTTTTTCTAAGGAGCTGTGGCTTGTGTGTGAAGCCAGGACAGAACATGGATCTCCTTTTGTCTCTATCTGTGCCCAGCCTCTCCTGCTGGACCATGCCATTCATGCGCTAATGAACTTTGCTCTTGATAGAAAACATATAAAGGGTTAAAGTTTCATTCAGGTTGACTAAGACTTTCCTAAAGTCTCTTGTGATTGGCCTGTGTGTTTTTCTCAGTCATAGCATAGCTTCTGAAGCCTATGAAAGTGATATTTATTCAAAGATAGTTTGTCAGCTCCCAATCCACAGTTTCTAGATTTTTCATCCTTTATAGTGCATAATGTTTGCCTACAGAGTTTACAAATATAATTTCCAGGGCCCTGTGCCGAAACCTTCTGATTCAGTTGATTAAGGTAGAACTCCAAAATTTACATTTCTAATGTGCTCCTAGATGATGCCAATGCTGCTTTTCTGAAAACTGTGTATTGAATCCTATGAGAGCTTTTGAGAAACATTATGAAGCTGTTCTAGTTGTCCCTATGGAGCATCATATACAAGGGAGGAACAACCACAATAGATACACAGTCTGCTCGAGAACCTTGCTCCGCAAAGCTTGGTAGTAAATGAGCAGTAGCGGCCCTTCAAAGCATTTCAGAAATGCAGCCTCAGGTCCCAGTCCAGACATGTATCCAAATCTTCATTTGAATATTATCTGTAGGTAATTCATATATACATTAGAGTTTGAGACATCCTACTTAAATATAGAATAGTCGAATCATTTGGTGACTTGTGGTTATTTCCTCCACCCCTTCTTCCTGTCCCATAGCAGATGGACTTGTCATCTGTCTGAGAAACGACAGCCTAGAATAGAGAGTAGTGCTTTATGGTTCAAGTTTGCTCATGCAGTGAGGACAGGAAAGAGCTGTATAAATGGTTTTTATGAATCCCACATAATTCTATTTGCTAAAATATAGTGATATTCAGTCTCAATGTTATACATGGATTCTTGGGTTTAAGTAACAGAGAACTGACAAGAAGAATAATGTATCTCTGAAACCTGTGGAAAAGCAAGCTTTTAGCTGGACCTCTGGGACCCACGAAGCCAGTGGCTCAAATGCTCACAGAATACTCATCTCTGTATTATTACTCTGCTGTCTGCTTTAGTTTCTCAGGAAGTCTGCTTGTACATATTCTAATCTCACCATTGTGGAGGGCCTCAAAGTCTTCCCTACATTCTGCTTAAAAAATCCTACAGCAGGATTGCACTTGTCCCGACCTCAGCCTTATTTCTACACTTGTACAAATCAACCTTGCGATGGAGTACCTTGGTCACTAATCACCATAGAATCAATTAGATGAAACTTCAGAAAGGAGGAGACCAGGAGCATGTTGGGAAATAAAATCAATATATGTCAGCATACACTATTTCAGCATTTCAGTGGCTTGGCCGAGTTTATTTCCCCTTCACTTCAGAGTCCAATTAGGTATTTGGTAGGTAGCTGTCTATTCAGTGGCACCTCAGAACCATCCATTGAATTCACTGCATCAGAGAAATTGGGGAAGATCCCTTGAGAGTTTTAGGAACCATGCCTGGAAATGGTAAACACTTCCATCCACATTCTATTGTCTAGACCATAGCACTACACGTAAATGTAGCTTGTGGGCACAAAGAAAAAGCAGGATTTGTGGACCAGTAGCCTTTTCACTGTCATTTATAAAAATACAAATCCATATGAATACTGTATTTCCTATTTCTTATTCCTAATTCTCAAATTGACCTTATTAACGGATAAACTGAGTCATATTAATCATTTTAGGAATTTACTGAGCAAAAATTAATTGAAATTGGTCATCAGTAAACCAGAAGTGGTTAGAAGCACTTCATCAATAGGAGCTCAGAGAAGGACTTTTAAAAAAAAAAAAAGGCTGTAACTTAAATAGTTGCCTCATTTGGGGAAGCTCCTGGGCTGCTTGTGATTTGTTGTCCTTGGATTTTGATTTCTTAATCTTGAGACATTACAGGCTTAGGTTTTGGTTTGCTTATATAGTCTACTAAGGCATTAAAACCACGTCAGTTTAATGGCTTCCTTGTTTGATTAACAACCTTGATGTTCATCTGATTTTGCCAAAAGGGTCTCTTCACACATGTGTAACTGTATTCAATCAGCTATTATGGAAACTTTTTAATTTATCATTTATTTCCTCCTAGGTTTTCATTGACTGTCCCCCCAAAGCATTATCATTATCCACCTTGAAGATATTTTTGAATCCAATACTTTTGTCCCTTTTTTCACCGGATTGATGGTGGAGAACCAATAAGTTCTAGTCTCTCTGACTTCCTATGGTTCCTATTCTTACCTGAGACTTTTGAAATATGTTCTTAGGGAACATTTCAATGTTAGGTATTTTTGAAAGCAATTTACTTTTAAAGAAAAGTATCACATTTTGTAATTGACTTGCTTTTTAAATCAACTTATCATTCATATGTTTACTCATCATATATTTACTAAGCACTTACTATGAGCCAAGTAGTGTTTTAGACATAAAAGCAGTGAATGGCAGCTTTGTTTCATGGATCTTACATTAGAGTAGACAGGCAATAAATAAATGCATACATAAAAAGAATACATAAGTAAAAATAATAATCAGACAATGACTAAAACTATGCAGAGAATTAAAATAAGATGACATGATGAAGTAATTACTTTAGTTTGGGCATTTAGGGGAGAGACTTCTCTTAGGATATAAACAGAGATCTAAATGACAAAATGTATCGATATATGCCCAAATCGGGAGAAGAATATTCCAGACACAAGAACTCTCTAGCTCAAACCTCCTAAGGTTAGCTCCTCTTTACTCCTTTCTCTATAGATGCTCCTTTCATCATTCCCTTTCTTTTTCTATTAATTAGGCTTACAGACATTGTCTAGAATAATGATTCACCTTAGTCCTTACATCTATTGATCTGAAGAATCAGGATTCATATAAGCAACTGTATTGCAAAAAATCTTCAATAACACACGTTTATTGAACTTTGAATAGTAACAGAGACCAATTGGTAAGAATTTACTAAAAGCCAAGGATCATGCTTGGTGCTGGAGATACAAAGATATATAAAACAAAATTCCTTTCTTCCAGAAGTTCGCAGTCTATTAGAAGTGACAAACATACCAGAAATATTCTTGCCACCACATTCTTGTGTGGTAAGTGCAAAAGTGGAAGTATGTACCAGTTGCAGAGGTAGCCAGATAAAGAAGTGATTTATTCTTCAGGGATGGTTGCAGTGGTCTAGGTAAAAAATACACTGGACTTTGGGCATGGCAGAGGGAAGTGGGAGATACAGGAGAAATTAGGGGAATGGGCATTCCCCATTTAGAAATAGTTCCTCAGTCTCCTACCTCTGACCAGATTAAAGGGTAGAGTACATTTTGTATGTAGCATAGACATTGAAGCTATGCATACTTTTTTGTTAGCCATCAGATTCAAGAGAGTGTTCACATTATTTAGATCACAAGACTATGAAGGGAGTCAGAGATGCAGCAATGCAGAATTCTCAATCAGCCTTAAAAGTCAAACTTTTTTTTTTTTTATGTTGGCAGAAACTTTTTTATGTTGGCAGATGATAAAATTAAATAAGCATTTTTTTTTCCCTTAATGAAACCAAACTTGTTTTTACTTTATTTGTACCTCAACTCTGGCCTTTTAAGATGCCACTCAATGGAATGAAAAACACCCTGAAGGGAAACAAAACAGAACAAAACAAAACATCTCTTCCTTTTTTTACCCTCATTTAATCAGTAATATATGGCCAAATTCTGTTTTCCTTTAAAAAATAAATATAAACAGAAGTCCTAAAAATTCTGTGAAAGTTCGAGGCATTCCTTTGAAATGTCAGAAATGCCAACTCACTCTTATACCTAAGAACTCAGAAAGCTCTTATTTACTCAAAATAATTACCTGAAATCTTGGTAAATTTCACATTTTAGCCAAAAGCTACTATGACTCAGAACCACATCGTGGTTCTTATCCAAAGAATGGTATTTGGTCAAAAAAAAACCCCCAAAAAAACAACAAAACGAACAAACAAAAAAACACCATCTTTGATGGTGTTCGACTGCTATTCTTTGTGGCATTATGTATTTAAATATAATGCAAATATTGAATTTAGTTTGATATTTAGGCTACTATTACCTGACAGTATGATATTATTGACCTCCATTTCACAACTGAGAATTTGAATGTTATAAGTAATTTTAGTACATATTAATTTGTCTCTGTATTCAGTGTGTTTTCAGACCCTACAGGATATTCACAAAGAACTTAAGAGACAGGCTCTATTCTCAAGGTTTTAACTGGCTATGAAGAAAGAATATGCAGAAGCAAATAATATATATACTGTTGAAAATGAAGAACATGAGTCTTTTGTAGTTTAAAAAACAAACAAGCATTTACCAATTACTTATTTAATATACACCATGATTCTTGGGGTCACTGGTATTCAAATGCATCTCTAGGTTTTCTGCATGTCTCAGAAATACAGTAAATATAGTGAATTTTCTAGCAAAAACAAAGCCAGTCCTTGTAGACATAGATAATTGGGGCCAAAGAATCCATGAGCTATTAACAGTTTTTATTGTTTAACCACATCTCTACATTACAGAGAATTAACAGAAAATGGATGTTGGTAATTAAAATGACAAATGTTACATATTCAGCATTGGTTTTGTATCTGTTTAAACTTGTTTAAACAAGTATGGGACACCTTTTATTTTTATTTATTTTTTGTTCTTCCTTGACCTTGTGCCTCTGAAGGAATCTAATGGATTTTAATAAAACATAGGGTTATAAAATTACTGAATTTATGGGTTCAGCTGCTGTGCAATTCTTCCCTTGGTAGGGCATATTAACCTGTAAGTGTATTTTCTGCCCATTTGTTATGAGAGATACTAAATGAGTCAATACTGCATCAATAATTCAAGGAATAATTTAGCTACATAATTGTATTTTATTGCATTAATGCTTTCAGCTACTTAGGTCTAAAGCATATCTGTTGCAGTGCAACACTGATAGAGTTTTCTTTATACAAAGCTTTGTAATTATTATTAAGTAACAAGTATGGAGAAAAAGATCACTGCAGAAAAAAATGTCCAGATCACATGGTAGATTTAAAAAAAAAAAGAAAACAAAAACTTTCCCCCTTATTTCTATATATGCACCATTCTGCTGGAAATACTTGTATTTCCCTTTGCCAAGCCTATATTTAATCCTGAGCCCTTGCCATCAAACTTGTGAGCTCACCAGCCTAGAGAAAATTTGAAATAACTGCCATAACAGTAATTATAAATATAGGTTGAAGAAACATAGTCTTTGAAGTGCCTTTGCATCCATCCATTATCTCCTTGGGACTTGGAGATGATCTTATGCTTCTGCTGGTATAGTTCATTTCCTTTTAGAGATGAGGAGCTTGAGGCACATGCTCTTCTCCTTGTCCCAAATTACAGGGTAACAGATAGGTGCCCAGAGTTTAAGATCTTCTGGCTTCATATCTCTGGATTCTTGTGTTTGTATCTTGTCCAAGTTGGTACTCTGTGTTCAAGCTGGCTCTATTTACAGAGCACATTTTGGCTTTGGCTTTCTATAACTATTGGATACAGACACTGTGCAAATCCTACAGGAATATTCCCATTTTGTAAAGGGCAAGTGAGTTCCTGGAGCTTCTCCCTGAACTGTTTAGATATAGTACTTTATCATTTTGTCACAAGCCTAGTTCCTTTTTTTTTTCTTTTGGTTAGTTAAAAATATAGCCCCTTTAGGGCATAATATCTTGCCCAAAACCTTTTCCTTAGATTGGGGTGTCTATTTGACAAGGGTGTGTCTCATTTAATTTGAGTATTATACTTAAAGAACTTGATATTGATTTTGTTTTCACTAGCTTTTGGCTTTTAATTCTGTGCACTTGTCATACTTTTTCTCTCCTCTTCAACTGGAGAAATCATTCCAAATATAAAGTATTAATTTGGCGGGAGACACATACCAATGGGTTAACATTTTGATCAGTCTCATAAGTGGTGCGCCTCAATTGACTTGTCTAATGGATTTTGGAAGAAATGCTAAACATTCATGAAAAGTTTGTTCAAGCTTAAGCCATGAATATCATATTTTATTCTTATTTCTATGAGGTTGCAATAATGTTAATATTTACTCTAGTAAGTAGTTCCGGACTTGCCATATATGAGACATGTGAGGGCACGTAAAAGACAGGCTTTAGGATTAATGAAGATAGAATTTATGTTAGAACTTAAGGTTCATAGTTCTCTTTGATATTGCTATACCACAAATCCTTTATTCATTAAGGATATAATGGATGCCTGTTATTTGAGAGGTACTATGTTTGAGAGGGTAGTGAACAGGACAGATGTGAACCCTGCCTTAATGACTTTAAAATCTAGCACTGGATTTTTGACTGAGCATGTCAGTAATCAAATAGAGATCTTAAACATAAAATACAGTTACTTTACTATGTATCTAATACCTTAAGGGCTTGATAGTCAAAGAGCATTTGGGCATGCTATTGTTCACTTTTCAAGACCTCTTCTCTGCCTTATCTTTCTGATCTTGGCAGCAAACCTAGAACTTACAAGAAATAGCTTGTTTACTTCTTGTCTTGTTGTTTTGTGGAATATTTCATAGCTTAAAAAGACACTAATTTTCTGTTTTTCAAGTTTATTTATTATTGAGAGAAGGGGAGGGAGAATGAGCAGGGGAGGGTCAGAGAGAAAGAGAGAATCCCAAGCAGGTTCCTTGCTATCAGCACAGACATGGAAGCAGGACTCAACTCACAAACTGTGAGACCATGACCTGAGCTGAAATCAAGAGTCAGAGGCTTAACCGACTGAGTCACCCAGGAGCCCCAACACTAATTTTCTTTTTTTCCCCTCTTTCTACTCACTTCAGCCAGGAGTGCTGGTGGTAATATCTCACATCCAAGTCCTCTCCAGGATTTGCCCTCAGTTGAAGTGAGTTGTCTCAACCAAGGTTACATTTCCTTCCTGGGAAATAACCATATCCATAACTGGTTAAAATGAAAAATACAAGGTCTGAGTCCCTTGATTTAATTCAAGATAACTTGGAAGGATTATTCTGGCTCAAGGGTTTCACAGAGTATATGGTGAGGACTCTGTAACAGCTCCATCTCACAGTTCAGCTTCTCCTTCTGCCCAAACCTATTTCTGTGCTCCCATTTGGGTATATTTTCCCAAACACTCTCCAATAAAACTCCTGCACATAAATATATGCCTAATAGTCTGTTTCCTGGGAAATGTAATTTGAAGATGATTGGTATTTGAAATGATTCTAGGAATCAGACTCTAAAATGGGATTTTTGAGTTGGTCACCCTCCAGGCAGTTGGCAGTGCAGTGATGGATGGAGTACTTATAGTCCCTGGCAGTGTTAAAACTCTCTGGTGATGGACTGGGATGAGATACCACAGAAGGTAATGCACTGACTGGTACAATAACTCAGACCTTGGAAGGTTTGAGGGAGTAGTAATTATAAGGAGTATGAAATTGAATGGCTCTTGCTGGGTACAATTGATGGATTGGAAAAGATATTGAAAGACTAGATTTTTAATCATCAATTAAAGGCAAGCTGTCAGAGCCAGGGGACCTCCTTGGCAGCATATAAAGAGACTCTCATCTGCACCTGGGGGGCTGGGGAGCGTGAGGACAAAGTTGAGGATCAGATCCAGGACTCAATTATAGGTGCCACAGAGCTCTAAAAATGATTACATTCTCAAACACTGCAAGTCTACTGTGGCAAGGTTAGTAACATGAAGAGGTAGAAGTGAGACTCTGACACTTGGGATGAGAATACTTGGGTTGGTGCACTTTAAAATTCTGAATGCCTAAATTCCCCTGAAACTTCTGGACTACAGAAATGGCTCAACCCTTTATGTTGAAGGCTAGTGTTCTCTTGTAGCTTGAGGATGACAGAGAGATTTGTACCTTGCATTATAGTAGACATCCACTTCAGGGTTTGCCTCGAACTCCCCTTCTGTCTATAAAACTAACAATAGTATCAAATTATAATATTATCTGACTGGAGAGGTGATGTTTGTATAGGAAGACAGTGGTTACACCTAAAAAACCCAATGTCTACCCAATATGTACTATAAGGAATCAGGAGAATGTATAGATTTTAAAGATGTCATGCCTTGGAGGGGGTGAAATGTTAATTTAGATAAGGAAAAGCTTATCTACAAATATTTATTGATATACCAGTACTGTCCCATAAAAGAAGATTTCATACTTTGTCAAGGACCTTGGGAGATAGTCGTAGGTCTAGGAAGCTAAGGATGTTCTTGGACACTTCAAGAAAAGACAAATGAAGTAGCAATATCAGAAATGCCATAGAAGATGGAGGGGGAAAAATCATCAAATGCCTCAGAACTATGGACATAATAGAGTAAATAGAGTACTTAAGTCCAGAACACAACAAAGCAGGGCTTGGGGGGCAATCCATTTACCAAAGCAATGAGGAATGTCTTAATTAATGAGCAAACAGCACTACTGAGAAGCCCATTGGTGGCTCTTCACTGAGGGCTTTCTGAGAACAATAGGGATAAAAGGATCCTTGAAGAATAGAAGCCAGATGGTGGCACTTAGTTAAAAATAAATAGGTGTAATTAACTTAGGTTACATTTATGGCTGCTTGAGGGTAAGGGGAGACTCTTACAGAGGAGAACAAAGGACCCGCTCTTTCAAAGATGGGGCATCTCAGTATGTTCACAGAAGCCAACACTAGACTGACCCTACATAGATCTTGTCAAGAGTGACCCCAAAAGTTGGTAATGGACATCCTTGTAAGAAAAGCTGCTAGTGGTATACCTGGTCATTCAGTTTGTTTGGAAGAATTAGTGACTCAAAATAAGATATATAGAATTTCAGGTGGTAGAAAAGGATTTTATTGGTAGTTTTGGTACTTGGAAGAAGAATTGGAACATTAAGAAACAAATCTGGGGGTGCCTGCTTGGCTTAGTTGGTTAAGCATCTGACTCTTGGTTTTGACTCAGGTCATGATTTCAAGGTTTGTGGGATACAGCTCCATCTCAGGCTCTTTGCTGACAGAGTGGAGCCTACTTGGTATTCTCTCTCTCCCTCTTCCTCTCCCCTGCTCACACACATGCTTTCATTCTCAAAATAAATAGATAAAAATTAAAAAAAATTTTGAAGTAAATCCCAGGATAAGATAACAAAAAGAAAAAAAAAAATCTGGAGCAACTCTTCCATATGGGATGAACTTACTTTAGTACAACATTTTAAATTTTAATTGAAGTATAGTTGATGTATATCAAGTTAGTTTCAGATGTACAACAGTGATTCAACAAACATACGTATTATGAGATGCTTGCCAAGATGAGTACATTATAGTATTCTCGACAACATTCACAATGCTGTAATTGTCATCCCTGTGACTTATTTAACTGGAAGTTTGTATCTCTTAACCCCTTTTACTTATTTTACCCATCTCCCTACCCCCTTCCCCTTTGACATGTGTATGCACCCTATCCTTATTGTAGTATTATTTATAATAGCCAAGATATAGAAGCAACCTAAGTTTTCATCAATAAATGCATGAATAAAGAAGATGTGGCATATATATGCACAATGGAATATCAATCAGCCATCCAAAAATATGAAATCTTGCCATTAGCAACAACAGTCATGAAACCAGAGGGTATTATGTTAAGTGAAATAAGCCATAAAGAGAAAGACAAACACCATCTGATTTCACTCATGTGGAATCTAAAACGCGAAACAAATGAACAAACAGTAGCAATAATGACAAAGGGAGAAACAGACTCCTAAACATGAAGCACAAACTTCTCAAACTTTAATGTGCATGATTTGCTTGGATATTTTGTTCAAGTTGCAGATTCTGATTTACTAGATCTGGGATGAAGCCAGAGATTCTTCATTTTCTTGCAGGCTCTCAGATAATACTGATAATGCTGATTTTGGGACCAAAAAAAAAAAAAAAAAAAAAGACATCCACAGAGGGAAGAGTTAGATGACTTAAGCTTTTTAAGTGTAATGGATATTTGTCTAACACACTTTTTTTCTGTATGGATTTCTCAGTGGAAAATGTGTTTCTTCTTTTTGACAAAAAGATTAAATTCTCCCCCTTTCATAAACAGAGAAGCTATGTAAAGAAAGTCACATAAAGTGGCATTTAAAACAGAGAGCCCACAATTCTTGACTTCTTATGTTTTACCCACAAGACCAAATTACTTCTCAATTTCATGCTGTGTGAATAATAACCCAGAGCCATAAATCTTCTTTAAATCTCTAGTTACATTTTACTTAAAATGCTCATTGCATAGCTCACATCTTTATATTTGTAACTCATTCATATTCCAGCTTTTGACATATACTGGCTCATAATTACTTGTGCCAGTCTCAGTTAATATTAATTAATAGGGCAACAATTAATAATTTTATATGATAAGAATTGTAGTAACATATTGAGAAAGATTTGCTAATACTATATATATATATGTGTATATATACACACATAATTTTTCTACTAGAGATTTAAAGTCTAGTTGGAAGAAACAAACTGAAAGGTATGAAACAAATGGTAGTTAATTAAATTCTGTGCTACAGTACAGAATGAGTATAGAACATGAAGTTAAGAGCTGTAGTCAGGGAAATTCTGACCCTGGATAGTTACTAGATGTGAGACTTGAGAGTGAGTTACCTAATTTCTCTAAGTCTTCATTTCCTCATTGGTTAAAGAGAAATAGTAATAATGATATCAAAGAACTATTGTAGGGAATAATAGAAAACATATACACAAATACCCAGTCCAAAGAGAGGCAGTATGGATAATGATTAAACGCATTAATTTTGGAACTAGATTATCAGACTTTATATTCTTGTTTCTTTCACTTCCTATATGATCTAAGATGAGTCCCTTAACCAATATGTTCCTCAGTTTTCTCATTTAGGAAATGGAAATAATAGTCACCTTTATGTAATAAGAGAAATTGATTGAATATAGGTTATATATAATGTACATAATATTGATAATAGATAAACACAGAATCTAGCAGATAATAAACTCCATATAAGTGTTTACTATCATGTTTATCACGGTAGAAATACAGTACACAATCACCACTAGGTACTACTGACTAAAAACGAGAGAACTTTGAACAAGAATGAGATCAGAATGGGCTCCAGTGGAAGCAAAGACTTTAAAAAACAGAAGCACTTGGTTTGATAACCATAAAGGCACACAGTCCACTAAGATATATTTATTTAAAACCACACACAATATAGAGTTCTATGCACTGAAGATACAAAGGTAAATAAGATCTCAGTCTAATAGGTGGACAAATAGCTAGGTAAATATAGGTTGTTCAATGCTATCAATGTTTTGACAGAGATAAATGTAAAATAAGGTAAGAGCCACAGAGAAGGAGAAGTTACCATCAGAAGTCAGGGATCACTTCACATTAATGTTTTTAACAACTATTGAAAAGTACCTAGTTTAAGTGACACCTTAAGTTATATGGGTTCTGGTAAAAAATAGGTAAGAAAACTCCTTTCCATATAGAATTTATACTTAAATAAGATAAATATAAAGTTGTGTCTTGAATGATGAATAGTGTTGAGGTAAAAATACAAAACCTGGTGGTTGCATTATAGTATCAATTAGGGTACTAACTACTTGCTTAGGTCTCCTAGCAAAGAAACATCAGGTCTGGGATTGGATGCAAGGTTCCCTAACAAAGTCGTTCAGAATCTTCGCACAACACTCCACTACGGTCAGAGACCACAGACAAGAGAAGTTTGAGCTGTACCACACACACCTGCATCATTGAGACTCTGACACACTTATCCTTTGAATTAATTTCTGAATGTCATTTACAGGAAGAAAAGCACTTTTAGACTTCTCTTTTGCCTTCTGCTACCTATTTTTAGAGGAAAAAAATGTCTTTCATGATGAACATGGTGTTTACGCTGCATATGAATATTGAAAGTGTATTATGTATGCTTTAAAATGGATTTAACTGAATTCACATGGGTGATCTGGAAATGCAGGGCATCAGAACAAGTTGGGGAGTTTCATCTCAGTCTAGCTAGAGCTTGGTTAATACTGAGTTAGCATGACCAATCTTGTGCCCTCCTTCAAACTTTTCCTTCTCAAATAATACTTGGAACAGGCTTCCCGCTGGATGTTGAACAAGTTCCTGCTGTTGTATCCCACTGAGTCATCAAGAGAGATTCTGATTGATATTACATATGCACCAAGGAAATGTGCTTCAGTAAGGAACCTAATTTATCTTCCGATTTCTGACCAAACAGTATGATTTGCCATTCTTTCTATTGGGGATGATTAAAGTAGTCCTAGCCATAGAGAACTACTATGAGCTCTACTT
Organism: Crocuta crocuta; assembly: GCF_008692635.1. Lineage (NCBI taxonomy): Eukaryota > Metazoa > Chordata > Mammalia > Carnivora > Hyaenidae > Crocuta > Crocuta crocuta. The sequence continues at coordinate 4,053,246 of NW_027530529.1, read as the reverse complement.
GCTTTGAGGAAGTGTAAGTAGGTATAGAATCTTTAAGAGGAAGCTACGACAAATATTCATTCTTGCATTAGAATCCTACTTCCATCAGTAATTGAAATTGGATAGAAAATGAAATTTGGAAGCAGTAAACTCAGTTTTCGATCCAGGTTCTACCACTTTTTAATTATGAAACAATCTCTGTCACCTCTCTGAGCCTCAGTTGTCTCACCAATAAAATGGTGCCAATTTCTTTTCAGAGATGAGAGTTGCAGTTGGAATAAAATATCTAAAGGTATTAGCACAGAATCAGGAATAGAGTATGTAGCAGTGACACAGCAGCTCTCTTTCCTTCTACCTTGAAATGTGCTCTACTTAATTTAGATATTTATTCTTTCCTCTTAAAATATGTGTCCATACTTTTGCATCAGAAAATTACATATGGGGTGCCTGGGTGGCTCAAACGCGTAAGCATCCAATTTTGGCTCAGGTCACAATCTCACTGTTCTTGAGTTCAAGCCCTGTGTCATGCTCTGTGCTGACAGCTCAGAGCGTCGAGCGAGCCTCCTTCAGATTCTGTGTCTCCCTTTCTCTCTGCCCCTCCCTCACTTGCTTTCTCTCTCTCTCTCTCTCAAAAATAAACATTTTAAAAAAGAAAAAATAATATGTGTGTATAAACTTTTTTCTTCCATAAACAATTATTGAAAATACATTATTTTCTAGGCACTTTAATAACACCAGAAATTGAAGAATATTACTGCTTGTGATTTCCCAGAATGCAGTTCCTTCTGAGAAGAGAAGGCACAGAAGGACTGCCCAGCCTTCACAGTTTGGGGGTCACTGCCTTCTAGTGTGCAACTCTCCACTGTCTTCTAAATGTTCTACAAGATGCTCTAAGTCTTTAGTATTTGGATATTCTCCAGAGTCAATATTATTACTGTTTGAGCTTTACAAAAATTCCACAGGTTATGAAAAGTGAGGCAGATAGCTCCATTTTACAGAGGAGATAAACCAAAAGTTAACATGTCTTTTTCAAAATAAAATAATTGTTTCTGTCATGTTGATAACTTAGCCTTAGATATATCAACCTCAAATATCATACACCTTTTCTTTTTTTACTCCTTAAATAGCTACTTTTTGATATAATTGTATTAATATATCAAATAATTCCAGAGCACAAACCTTTTCTCTGTCTAGGCATGATAATCTCTTGGCCCTGACCTTTGTTTATTTATCTAGAATGAACTTTAGGCTTTTAGAAAATAGCATTCCCAAGACGCATGAATTCTTCCTCAGTAGTAAGTTAACTGTATCTTTTATTGTTGTGGTCCACCTTAGGGTGGTAATTCATGGTTAACCAAGTTGTAGATTAATATGTGAGAGAGGTGGAAGTGATCTTATAACAATTAGTTTAACAGAAGAAAATAGAATATTTAAAAAAACATGCTTAGATGTTTTTCCCTTCGAAGGGTCAGGGAAGATTTTTTTTTTAATCTAGATCTTTGTTTAGGGATAGGGAGAGGGTGATCTATAAGTTTGAATGTTTGAGGTAATGAACATTTTAAGTTATATATTTATTGCTACTTCAACCATGAAAAACAAAGAAATTCTCTTATGAATCCAAGTAATTTTTCATATCATAAGCCTCATACACATGTTTCACATAATCATTAATTTTAATGAGTAGCTGTTGGGTTTTAGTATATGCTGGGCACTGTCCTAATTGTTGAGGATATGATAGCAAATAGAATAGCATAGAATACTTTTTTTGAAAGGCATACTAGTCAAGGAAAGATATAGATGAGTAAAACTTGTAATACAATAAATAAGGCAAATTATGTACTAATTAAGAGAAATATGGGTTAATACAAGAACACCTTGGAAGAATAACTGACCAGATTTAGTCTGTCAAAAAAGTATCCCTGAAAAATTGATGACTTAGCTAAGACCTAAGAAATGTGGGAAAGGAGGAATTATTTCAGGTAAAGAGAAGAGCATATAGGAAGACATAAAGGAAAGCTCATGGTACAAGCAAAGATATGACAGAATTTGTATCATGTGAATTATTGAAGATTGATGATGAGGATGGAAAGTCTTAGCTTAATTGTTTTAAAGACATAAGGTTTTGTTATAGATAAATTGGAAGACATTGAAGGGTTTTTCACAGGGGAATGATATGATTTTACTTTCACTGAATCAGCCTACTCTTTAGGGTCTGCTTTGGATTCTGTGTCTCCCTCTCTCCTCTCTGTCTCTGTCTCTGTCTCTCTCTCTCCCCCTCTACCGCTCATGCTCTGTCTCTCCCTCTCAAAAATAAATATTTATATTTTTGTTTATTTTGTCTCTGAAATGTAAAGTCTTCACTGTATTTTTGCTCAGTCACATACATAAAGAGTCTTAGTACTTTGTCCCTTTGTAAAGGCTATTACCTATGACAGGAAAACTTCAGGTGTTTGAATTATTGCCAACATATCTGGAACTCTTCTCAGGGAGTCGGTTTTTAATTTGAGATCAAATACCAGTGCAGTCTAATTACTTGAACTTTCTCTGAACTTTGTGGCAGTTTTGCTTTCCAGTTACTACTGGGCTTTTTTAAAGTTCTGGTTTTTTTATTTTTCTGTTTTAGAAAATATATGTATTTGGGGAGATAGGAAGGAATATGAGTGCAATGAGAGAGGAAAAGAAGAAAAATCAGAACTCCGGATCTTCACATGTGCTCCTAAAGAGAGTTAAGCATTTCCATACATTGTCTTATCTCCTCTTTCCAAAAATGAGTATGAAACATTTCTCTGACTTTATTCATTAAATTAAAAAAAAACAAAAAAACAACTGAGATTAAAAAAAAACTTGGTCTCTTTCCACGTCACACAACCATCAAGGAAAACCTCTAAGATTTGAAACCAGTTCTATCTGCCCTCAAATAAAATTTTCCTTGTGATACTGATAAATATGGAAATTTTATGCCATGCAAGAATACTTTTTAAAAATGGCCCAATGTCAAAAAGCTGTATTATATATGGAAATGAAAACAAGTGAAGTATTTTCTTTTTCTATTTTAAAGGGGTTTGTCACCATGTTATACCACAATGGAGCAAGGCGATGCCTATCACACTGTCTACTTTTCATTTAAGCCAACGTTACTCATATAATACTAGGCTTTTCAGTCCACAGAAATAACTTACTGAGTTGATGATTCTTCTGATGTTGTTCTTTTTAAATATTTACCATTCCATTTATCCAGGTTTTTATCAATGTGTGAAAATTAATTTTCATACCCAAATATTTTACTGATAAACCAGAAAACTCAGTTATTGCTGGTGTTCTGCATCATCATTGTATCCACCAGGCACGAATGTCTCTGATACAAACAATCCCTCATAGAGGTCTAACAGTGTCGCTTACAGAGAAGAACCTCTGGCATAATTTCCTATTACACTTTTAATTCATTCACACAAGTTTATTTATGTGCTGGGCGTTAATTAGAGGGAAACACAACCATGTTACAAAATATTCATATCAAATATACTATATATTTATATAGTGTTGACCATAAGTGTATTTAGATAATGTTGGCCACAAGTGTCCACATTGTTAAATTTCTAGACTGGTAGAAAGGGCACTAGTAAGAGTCTGTTCCAGAAGTGGCTCTGCGGATATTTTCAATCATTTCCTTTTTCTTTCTCAGTCTGAATCCACTAAAATCACCCCCTAATTGACCTTACTTCTTTAATCTCTTTAAGACTTCACCAAGCTCGTTTTATTTTTACCATGGCACTAGAGTGATTTTCTAAAACATGCTCTGATCACATCTACTCATTTTAAAGCTTCTAATATCTTGGCTAGACAAAAAGGTCCATATTTGTTAGCATATAATTCAGAAGCTTTTATAACCTAGCTACTACTTACTTATTTTTGATCTTTAATTGAGTAGCCAATACTTCAGCCATATCTTGCTACTTTACAAGAAATTTTTTCCAACATACCAGCAATGTGTGTCTGCATTGCCTTTGCTCATGACCTTTTCTTGACCTACAGAATCAGTTCTTTATTCTCCCTTGTCCATTTGGGGAGCTTTTTAACAACCTTAAAGGCCAGTTGTGAATGTCATTGCTTTTCCATGGATTTTTTTTTCTGGACTCCCTCAGATAGGTTAAACTGTTCTCTCCACTTTGTTTCCAAAGCCCTGCCCATATACTTCTATTATAACACTTATCACACTGTTAACAAAAAGCTATAATGCATGTCATTTAGCCTCAGTAAACCATGAGCTCATTTGTCTTTGTCCCATTCATCTTTGTATTTTTACAGCCTAACACAATTCTTGGTCCAGAGTAGATACCTAATAAATGTTCGCTGAATTGCTAAATTGAATTTTGATCCATTGCATTTTTCTTAAGGCTCCCATATGACTATGGTCTCTTGTTTTGTCCTGAACATTTACTATGTCTACAGTATGGGAAGAAGGTAGTGAGTCCCATAGTGAATATATCATTGTCCAATTATTACTGTCTTTTGCTGACTCTTACAAACTGGCTCTTTGTTTCTTCTTCCTCTTGATTCCTAAGCCATTGTGTTTTATGTCCTAATCTTGCCTCTTTCGTTGATTAGCATATTATAGCAACATTTCCCTCCCTCTACCATTCTTGCTATGATTCTGAGCAATAGCTTTATATCTTTTCTCCATAGTCCATGTTTCAGGCTCCCCCCACCCCCCACCTGTTTTATACAGACCTTGTAGTCAGTGACTGGAAGATAGATTTTACCCTTATAGTAAATTCTAAGAATTAGCCTCTTCATTACTTAATTAATTGAGGATATATTCTCACAGTTTTTACTAAGGTTATGACACTAAATGGCATTTCATAGAGAAACAAAAAGTATCAAGTATGGTCCAAATCTTAAGGTTTCTGTTGTTTTGCTGAGCAGGTAACATCTCTTCATAAATAACTTCAATAAATGATTAGTATCAGTCCATTGGTAAGAATCACAGTTTCCTGTTGATTACAAGAAGTGTCTTCAAAAAAGCATCATACTCCAGTAAGGCTGTAATGACAGCTACAAACCCACCGGGGAGTTTTATGGTGGGAACCTGTAGCACCTAACACTCAGTATTTCAAGCTGTGATCTGAGATAGAAGCAAAACGATTAAGGAACCAAGTGTGAAAGTACTCACATCGTCACATCTGGGTGAAAACAAACCTTTAATTGATTTTTTTTTTTTTTTTTAGTGTGTGTCTGTACCTAAAGTCCCTTGCCAAATGTTCCTCATGACTAAATCATACTCATGAGGTTACTAGGGTTAAGGAATTGTTCCAATACATTTACAACTGATGCCTTCATTTGACCAACAGGAATGATTTTCTAAGATTTATTAGTCCCATATCATTTATTCTTTGGTTCAACCATGTGGGCCATGACTTCTCTCTTTGTTACCCAGGAAACTACTCTTCATCTTGTAGGACTTAGCCAACACAAAGAATCTCCATAGAACTATTCCAGGAATCCCCAGACTTTTGTAAATACCTTTCCCTTGTGTGTTATTGTTATCTTGTGTATACTTTCATTGTAGACCCGACCATACTGAGCTTTATATATGATTACATATTATTTTACCTGTTTTTTCACTAGAATGGTATCAACTTCATAACCTCCTGCCTTCCATCTTTCCTTACCTACAGCTCCTTCCTTTTTTTCTTTTTATTTTCTTCTTTTTCCTCATTGCACATTCCTTGAACACCTTTTCCTTAGTACTTAAAGTTATGGTCTATGAAAGTAGGTGAATAGTTTTTGTTCATTGCTTTGGTGCAAGTATGTAGGAGGATAGTCAGGGTGAGTCTACAGAAAATATCTCATAAGAATAAAGTAAGTAATGCATTAAAAAGCATTTAGAATGTTTGTTGTCAAATATTACTGCTCAATAAATGTTAGTTATTATTGGATTGTTAAGACTTATTTCCTTCATTTACAAAATGAAGATTATATAGCCATAGGGCTTTGGAAAAGCTTACATGAGATATGTTTAAATTATGTAGCATGCTCATGTTACATAGTAATTGCATAACACATAATAACACTCAATACTCTAAGATGGTCCTTAAAGAATAAGTAGAATTAAGACAGAGAAATCTGGAAAGATTGGATTTATTGCTTGATTTTGATTTTCTTTGGCCATTGGTCCTATTTAGTGCAACAGGAATAATTTATTTTAGGTTCTTATCTCTAAAGCTCAGTTGAGGAGTCTCACAGAGAAGAGACTTGCTAAGAATCAAGATTAGGCCATGATTGAGTTTGGAAGTCTTGCTGTGTGGCAAGACTTTCTGGCAGCAGTCTGAACTATTTGGTGCCAGAATGTTTGCAGCTGTAGCACCTGTGTGATGGAAAAACACTGTTAGCACAAAGAGTGATAATGACAGGAAACTTAGAAAAATCTTAATACTGAATTCTTAATTGCATGCAAGAAAGATGTTAGACAATGAGGTTCCTGGGTACTTTTTTTTTTTTTTTTTTTTTTTGCACTGGCTTCTTTTTTCATGTTCCTTAGGACAGCTCTCCTGCCAGCCTCCAAAATCCATCTCTTTTCCCACTTACCACTCTTTTACAACCTGCTCAGTGTTCCTTGAGGAGGTATAGAAATCTTTCTTGCTCTTGACCCCATCTCTTAAGACTGAAGGGGTAACTGCAGCAGAAACATTTATCCATTCATCCATTCACTTATCCATTCATTTGTTAAGGCCCACACCTTACAATGACCTGCAAGGGCCTCTGCCATCTGATGGTGACCCACCTTTTCATCCTCATTGCTGTTGTTCTGCCTCATAACCTCTGCTGTCTGTGTGTCATCTAATACTGCCTCATAACAGCCCTTATTTTCTCTGTGACTTGCCCTACGTTTTTCCATTTGTAATGCTTTATCCTTGATCTGTTCTTAACTTGTTTTCCTATATAATTTCTGGGGCTTAATTGTTAATAGTATGAACATTGGAATCATAAACCAATTTGTATTAAAACTTACTAGTATATGACCTAGTATATTCAATATGACATACATTAATAATAAAAGATACATTAATAATAAATGCTATTTGCTGAGTTTGTGTTATATTCTAAGCTCAGAACTAAGACATTTACATCCATCTATTCATTCAACATGTATTTATTGAGTACTTAATATGTGCCTGACATTGATACAGATGCTGAAGACATAGATATTGTTCATCCCCACACAAAGCTCAGAGACAACACATTCTCTCTCATAATGTATGGAAATGGCTTAGCCCAATGCTAGTGTGTAAAAGGCACTCAGTAAGTAGAAATGTCTATTATATTTTTAGTATTCTTTAGGAGTCATCCAAAATATCATTTCTTTTGTAAGAAGTTCACTAATATCTTTTTTTTTAATTTTTTACTTCTATAACAACCAGCACTTGCTGCTTAAAAGAGAATATTGTTAGTGTTTTGTCTGTCTTTCCTGTGAGACCTTAGACACTTTAAGATGAGAGTCCAAATCTCTAGAGCAGGTGTCTCAAACTCAGCACCACTAGCATTTGGGGGTGGGTAATTCTTTCTTATGGAGTGCATTATAAACGTTAGACAGCATCCCTCCTTCTATTAGCACCTTTATTTAGTTGTCACAAAGCTTTGCCTCCAGACATTGGTAAATGTTCTCTGGTGTTAGAAACCATCACTAGTTTGAGAATCACTGTGGTTCTAGACCTAGAACTGCAGTAGGCACAGATTAGCCAGTGATTAATTAAGAAACAAGGAAAACAAAAATGGGAAGCAAGGGGGAAATCATGAGAAATAGAAAGGAAGGAGATAAAGAGGGAGGGGGTAATAGTGCAGGGAAGGAAAGGAAACCAACATTTATTAAGCCACAGATTTGACAGGCACCATGGGGAATGCTTCACACATTCCCTCCTATAATCCTCACCACAGTCAAATGAGATTGGAGCTCTTATTTTCCAGGCTTTACAGATAAGGAATCTGCAGCACAGAGACTCCAAGACCAAGTGAATAGCAAGTAAAGGAGCCAGTATTGAGCTCAGGCTCTCCGACTCCTGAGGGAATGCTCTTTTTTTAAAATTTTTTTTCTTTTTAAATGTTTTATTTATTTCTAGGAAAGAGAGAGAGAGACAGTGTAAGCAGGGGAGGGTCAGAGAGAGAGGGAGTCACAGACTGAAACAGGCTCCAGGCTCTGAGCTGGCAGCCAGCACAGAGCCCGACGCGGGGCTCGAACCCACGAACTGCGAGATCATGACCTAAGCGAAAGTCGGACGCTTAACCGACTAAGCCACCCAGGCGCCCCGGGAATGCTCTTAAAGAGAGAGAGTAGAAAGGAGAGAAAGAATGAAGGGGAAGGAGGACAAACGAGAGTGAGACAGAAATAGAGGAGAAAGGGGAAAGGGTGAAATCCGTGTGATTCCTAGTTACAAGAGGCAGAACTTCTAACAGGGATGGTGCAACACAGGTGGCAGAGACTTCAAGGAGAAGTGGCCCTGGGTTCTCATGATGTAGGGAAAGAACACAACTAGCTTTATATCAGATCAAGTGGGGCCTGTTTAGGCACCTTGCCTTCCTCTCACTACACACGTCCTTATTTGATGAAAATCCAATGAAGTCAAATACATGACTGCCTGGAGCCCGTGAATGACCCTTGGATATCTATATGCTCTGGGTATGTGGGATCCCAGAATTCACTATCTAAATTTTCCTGTTGTCTCCCTCTGTACTTTTGTGAAACACATCATAGGCTCGTGTGGTTGCAGGTTTTGTGTGGGGATATGGATGGAGCTTGGATGTGTTGAAAAGAGACCCCTATATGTGTCCCCAAGGCCCACCTCACTGTGGATGAGCCAGGGTAGCAGAAAATGGGTGGGGCTGCAGATTTGGGGCTGGGGATTGGGGGTTGGGAGGATTCCAGGAAATGCAGTCATTCTAAATGTATGTTTGACCTTTCTGGTTGAAAGATACCATACCTGTACCTATTCTGACATTTGATTAATAATTATTAAATATTTTGATATATGGTAAATTGGCTCCCATCTGTAGCTCTTCCGTGCCTCATTATACTTATTGAGTAATTGTTAGGAAAGAGGGGAGAGAAGACCCACACATAAAGCAAATGATGTTTGAACATTTTATCCAGCAGCTTTATTAAACAGATGTCCAAGTCCAGCAGACAGCTTTTATTTTCCTACAGCAATCAGATTTCTTCCTTATCATAGGATAATTTCAGGTGTGAGAGGCAATATGATTAATTAGAAAATGTGTTGGCTTCTAAACAGATGAAAAATGAGGATTTTTTTTTAAATTAGGTGTCTTTGATCACTTATTTCTCTTTGACCCTTAGTTTCCCATTTCATCTTCATAGTGGCTATGGAACTTAGAGATCACACTTAGTGTCCCTGATAAGTGCTCAGATAATGGCAGCTGCTGCCTCTGGTTTCCATCCTTGTGATCACCCCCAATAGCTTTTATTTTAGCAGATACTTTCTGCAGAAGCACTCAGAACACAGAGGGGAGTCTGAGTTTATTTTGTATGTGTATCGATCAAGATATAAATGATTGTAGTAGATAATTTTCTGTTCAGAGCTATAAGGAGATTATCAAAGAAATATCAGCCAATTCTGAAGAGGAAGAGGAAGAACATCAGAAATGAAGGCTATAGGTACAGATATTTCTTTACAGTTTTGAGCCAGAACCTCCCTTTGTATGGGTTTACATCCCTGGATAGATAATAGATACACCCTGAAGGGAGGAAGGCAAGAGAGAAAGGGAGAAATGTAGCATATACTGCCTGAGTCATCATTGCATGGGCCCCTTAACATTTGTCCATCACCCCCTGGGTATCTAGCATTGTACTATGCACCATCTCATTTTATCTTCACAACCACTCAATTAAGAATGAATTTAAAATGTGCAGATAATACATGCTAGAGAAGAACTTTATTCTAGCTCTACTGACTCAAAAACACTTACTTTTTCTATAATACAATAATATTACTCTGTAGTGGTATCATTCCTGGGATGTTTACATAGTTTGTGGTTTTGAAAAACTTGCATAAGTCTACATGCACAGGCAAACACACACACACAGAAAGAACTTGGGAGATGATTGCAATAATTTATGTGAATTTATAAAATAAAGTGCAGTTAAGTGACAGAAGTAGGATTTGAATTTAGGTCCCTTCCATAGTCCTGCCACTGTAACACAAGGGGTCATGCATACTGTTTACTGCAAAAGTGAAAGAAACATTCTTAATTAGCATAGATTTTTTACTTTATAGCATTGACCTCTCTTCACTACTTAAAAGCATCAGAGAAAATATTGGTCTTCACCATCCCAGACAGCTGGAGAACAAGCTAGTTAAGATGGATACTTTGAGAGATTGCATTAATAAAGGTACAATTATACTAGGCATGAAGAAGAGACATGCAGAGCAGCTTTCTGTATTTAAATGAATTGTTTTGTGATGCAAATTAGTACACTCTGCACTAATGAAGTGAATTCTTTAACTGCTTGAGTCATTTCTGGTTATCATTAAACCATAGAAACCCCATGAAAAGAATTTACAACTAAAGATGGTGAATAAAACAAGGTGATGAATAAAACAAACCCATTATAAGTTCACCAAATTGATGCAATTCAGCTATTGAAAAGTAAACTTGTTGTTAGGTTTTCAGAGTCCATATTGTTAAACGGAGATAAAGGAAATGGTCTTGGCCTGTGAAGAAACAACTAACAATTAATGCTGAGTTACACTGAAACCAATTACTGGCACCTACTCTACATTTGTATCATTATTCAGTCAACACCAATTCACTGTCTGCGTATTATGCACTAGAATATGCACTCAGATACAACTCTGAAACCGTGGAAACTACCCTCAAGAAGGACAAAAGCTAATAGGGAAATGTATATGCAAGTCAGCAACCATGACCTTGTGACAATTGCTACTGTGAAGTCAGAGTACTGTTGAGAAACAGTGGGTCCATGCCAGAATATGTATCTAATTCTACCAGAGAGTAAAGATTTCACATTGTGGATAGCTTGTACTCTGAACTCTAAAGTATATGAGGCTTAAAAAGTGTGTGAGGTCTATGCATTTACGGATTAAAGACATGGGGTGTGATGAGGTAGTGCAGGGTACCACAGAGCCCATTAATGCTGATCATAATGATCAGAGAGAGAGAGGCTAAGGCAGTTTTGGGGATGAAGCAAGGAAGAGGTCGGCCATGATGCAGTGGACTATGGATGTCATATTTATAGAAGTCTAGCCTTCTTGTCAAGGACCTGGGCAACCACTGAGAGATATTAAATAGAGAAATAAACTAAATTTGCCCTTTGGAAGTCTGTCCTGTGAGGATAGGCTGCAAGGGGTTGTGACTTAGAGGGGGGAGAGATATAGGAGGTTATCTTCCTTGCTATAGTGAAAATTATGTACCCACATCAAGCATAGCCATAGGTATGGAACAGAGGAAGAGGGAATAGTGAACTGGGAATACTGGAAATATTTTTTTTTTTATTTTTCAAACCCTCTGAAATGTTGTGCCTCTTAGTATCCAAAGAAGGAATGCTTTAGAAATCACCTAAAATACAGAGGTTAACAGCAAACATCTGTTATCACCGGAAAACGATGGACCTTTATAAGTCTGTAGGCTACGTGGGCCTGTACAGTAACCTAAGTCTCTCTGCTCTTGGCTTATGGTATCACCTATTAGGAATTAGATAATGTGACTGGGGACTGTAACTCCGTAATCTATAGGACAAGCCAGCAGACTGGAGATTTAGGTAAGAGTTCATACTGCAGTTTTGACTTTGGAGGCTAGAAACTTGGGTAGTATCTATATGTTGCTGTCTGGAAGCTGCACTCCATCTTCTTTGATAAACCTTTGCTGTTAAGGATTAAGGTCTTCAACTGATTAGATGAGGTCAACCCAAATTATGCTGGGTAGTCTACTTAAAGTCAACTGATTTAAATGTTAGTTATAACTGAAATGTATCTTTACAGCAATGCCTAGACTAGTGTTTGACCAAACAACTGGTCAGTACACTCTAGTCAGGTTGACATGTAAAATTAACCATTACATACCTTAAGGTATGTAAATCAAACCTGATTTGAAGTTTATAATATTTTACATTTGCAAGTCCAAGTTTATTATACTAAAGCATTTAGACTTTATTTCACATTCACTTCTTTTAAAAATCAGAGTTACTCTAAACAGGTAGTTTAGTTACATGTTCATATTCAGGATCATCACAGCTGCTTATACATCAGCTCAAACACTTGAAATTGTGTCATTTTTTAAAGACTTGCTTCCTAATAATTCCTGATATAACAATCTATGTGTAAGGATTTATTTTTTTCTCTTAGGTTTCGTAGGCCTACTGAATGTACCAGCTCTTTTATACTAGCATTTGTATATATTTCAAGATGATTTAGTCCAAATTTATTGATTTTTGTCACTATCAAGCATTGTGCTAGGTGCTAGAGAGAATTAGAAAAAACAACAACACCACCACTTCCTCTGACCTCAGGGATCTCTTTTTCCTTCTACTTCTGCTAGACAACAGTAGAGTGCACCACAATGTCTCAACAGCTATAAAAAAGCATTCAGTGTGTGGAAAGGCTTTCTGAGATAGGGGAAGTCACTCTCTTCTAAATAGAATGTGGTGACCTGTCTGTTTTATAGAAGGAAAACAAACCAACCAACCAATGCACGTTTCCCTGCCATGCTACCCAATCAGTAGGTCACTGGTTCTTTTCAAAGAAACCTACTGTGGAAAGTAGAAAGATTTTCTTTCTACTCTCTCAACAAAAGGTTACATTTGTTTCAGAGATCGTGATGAATGAAGCCTAAAGAATAGTAAAAAATAAAACACTGAACATTGAGGTTCGGCAGCAGCAGCAGCAATTTATAGAGATGCTTTTGCATAGGAAAAGAATGTCTTTGGGCTGTGTGATTACTTTCAGCAACATGAGAATTTGAACTGAGGAGCTACAATGTTTTGGTGCTTTTGGAAGTGGCTATTGAGTAATAATTTCTACTCATGAATCATTTATACTTGAGGGTAGGGGATGATGACGACTCACCTATTGACTACTCTTGAAACTTTCTTAGAAATTATAGTGCCTAGAAAATACAAAGGTATCTTTTTGTTCCCAACCATCCTGTCTCACAATAAAGATATAAATTGTTCCTGAATTTGAGAAGCTCATTTTCTCTGGCTTTAATAATAAATTGGCAAGGAGAACAGGGAACATGTGTCATGATTAAAAGCCTAAGATATTGATATCTCACTCCATATTTTCTGATGTGTGCCTCGCTCACACCTGTGTATCTTTGTTTACACAGAAGACATATGAAGTTTATCTTAATTTCATTAGAAACTGAAAACTCCCAACTAGCTAAATCATTTCCTCCCATATAACAACTAATTTGACCTTTATCTTTGTAAGAGTGAAGACTAATGATATTACTTACAAAAGAAAATACCTTATGGAATCCTGACATGTTTGAAAATGTTTTCTTATAATCAAGGTTTTTGAATAGACTCATGGAATTTTAGAACAGGAAGGGAATTTAGTTTAATCTCAAGCTTTTGCATCTATAGAAATATATGCTCATAAAAACTCACAATCTTGGCAAAGGTGGCCAGAGTGACATTTCTTGTCTCCTCGTGCTCTCGGTGACCCTCTGCTCTTCTTTATGCTATGCCTATTTCTCTGGAAGACTGTTATAAAGTCTTTGGTAGTATTTGGTGCTTTAGTCCCTAGGTGGATTAAAAGTACTGTTTGGTTGCCTTGTCACTATGCTTTTGGCTGCCATAGCACTTAACATATTGTATAAGTTGCCTATTTATATGTCTGACTCACTGTTATGGTCAGGATTTAATTTAGGGAACAAACAATATTCTAGGTATTTTAAGCAGAAAGAAATTATATATATGTATATAGCATAATATATATATAATATTATATAATAAACAATTATATAATATATATAATT
>NW_027530529.1:3876353-4039252 GCF_008692635.1 Crocuta crocuta | reverse complement strand
ACACCAAAACATGGGAAGAGCTAGGGCAGCAGAAGTCAGGAGACTGCCACTGGACTATTAAATTCAAAGACACCCCACAGCAGCTGTGATCTAGAACACAAAAGGCTGCTGTAGCCCCTTCTAGCTGTTTCCAGAATCATCTCTCACATTTGCAAGCTGGAAACTCAGTACTGACAATCGGTCATGAGTCTCCTCCACGAGACTCTGTCTACTGAGACATAGAGAGGTTATGTCTAGTCTGTTCACAGGTACCTCCTTAGTACCTAGTGTATTGACTTGCATACAATAAGTGTCCAAATAGGTATTTGCTGAAATAACGAGTGAAATAATAAACGGATACATGGAATGCATGAGAAAAGTTTAATGTCACATTAAAGACTGTGTAAAATATATAAGACCGCATATGACTATGACTTTAACTCTATTTGATTCCAAAGCTTGGGAAGCTTCTAAAATATTCTGTGCCTTTTGCAGACTCACTTCTTGTTGCTGCATTTAAGTGTGCATCATGTCTGGTAAGGTACCAAATTTTATATCTCTGGATATTTGCTCACAGTGATTCCTTTTTAAATGTTGCCCTTCTTTTTCCACCTAGAAAAATCTTGATATCTTATAAAAGGCAATTAAATTATTACCTTCTGGAAAGTCTGCCCAAACTCCATAAAACAGAATATCTCGCTCACCTGTTTGTTATACAGTCTTTTGAGAGTTGAAATGGTGTAAGACTTTTAAAGTAGGTAGAGTGGATAATGAATCAGATAAACCCGAGATTGAATCTTGGTGCTTCCATCTCTAGCTTTAAGACTTTGAACAAGTTAGCTTGTACTTCCATACTTTACTTTCTTCCTTTAGAAACATGATGAAAATCACCTAATAGGCAACCATATGTCTGTAAAAAAATAATAATAATAAGCATGGGTGTTGACACATGGTGAATGCCTATAATAGTAATCTTCTATTAAATAGGTTTTCTTTTTTTATTTCCCCTCTTCTCCTTCTTGCTATTTTTAAGAAAAGTGTTCCTCCCTTAATTTCCTCTTTTCCAAATTTTCCTATTCTTTTTCTGTGACCTCTCCTTTTAGGTCCTCTTCTGTTTTGTCAGTGCCATCTATCTCTTGGCTGCCCAAAATAGCTTCACCATGACAACCCACATACATACTGCCTTTCCCCTGTTTGATGTTCCAGAATGTTCCGGTGTCTGAAAACAACTTGATATATTTCCTTTGCATTTAACTCTTAACAGATAATATGCCCCACCCTGGTTTTAAGATCAGAGGGGTATTCCCATGATGTGAATATTTGGTTTCACTATATGGAAACCTTTGGTTCAGATTTTTGTGAGCTAAGAATGTTATTGCTGTCATAATTAGCTTCCAACATGTGACAGATGCCCTATATTCTCAGTATAGCCCGGCAATCTCCAAAAGTCAGTGGATTTTGAAAACCTTGGGCACATTTTCCAGTGTGTAGCACAGATAGACATCTGTGTTAAGGAAAACTTGATTATGTCAATTCATATGCCTGGATATTAGATACATATTTAAGACATAGGAATACATTGAGCTACAAACTGTTTCAAATAGTTTCAAAGTAGTTAATTTCATAATGGTTAATGAAGGAGAGTGAGGAGAATGGGTTTTATTGGCTAACCTGCTAGAATATGTAGACACAGGCAAGTGTTCTAAGTGTGTATTTAAGGACAGAAATTTAAGTCTTATTTTAATCTAAATCAGTCCATAGTGGTAGCTTTGAAACACAGCCATACATTATTTGAAACTCCTCCCATTGAGAGGTGGAGGTCTATGTCTCCCTAACCCTTGGATCTGGGTAGGCTTGTAATTTTTTCAACCATTAGGGTACAGTGGAACTGACAGGAAATGACTCCCAGGGCTAGGTCATATAAGATCTGGAAGCTTCTGACTTATTCACCAAAAGCCTGCTCAGAGTCCTGACCAACCTGATAAAAATTCCAGTTACCCTGAGGACACTATGTTAAAGGGGCAACTATTCACAGTCCCAGCTGAGTTCAGCCTTCCATCCATTCCATTTGATGCACCAAAAATGTAAATAAATCTGTCTTGGACTTTCTAGATCCTAACTGCCAGCCAAATACTATCTGAAGACAACTATCAGTGTCATAGAGCTAAGACTGAATTCCTGACCCACAAAATCATGAGCAAAATTAAATAGTTACTGTTATAAGTCACTAAGCTGTGGGGTATTGTGTTGTACAGAAATAGATATCCTGGAACACTAATCAATAAGTAACGGACGGAAGGAACTTACTTCTGAGTCTCCTCATTTTTTTTTTTCATTTTTTTGGTAACACTCAATGAGTAAAGATAGCATTTTTGAGAGTTTTTTACAGACTAAAATATAATGATGAATGGATTTACAAGAAAGAATAAAGTGAGGCATGCATGTGTACTTCCTGGTGTGTGAACATATGTGCACATGTGATGTTTATGTGTTTACATTTCTACCATTTAAAAGGGACAGCCACAGTATGTCATCAGTTTTTTACCCAATATCAACGTAAATCATTGTCATAAAAATAATATCTTTGCTTCTTTTTTTATTTGTGCTTCAGAAGAAGTAAGTGTTTAAGTGAGTCAGTGTCCTAGCATGGTATATCTGCTATGAAGATGGAGAAAGGTGTTAATATTTTTGTAAAGCATCTAGATTGCTTTGATACAATAAGTATTGCTATATCTATTAACCTTCTCTTTAAGCTGTCTGTTACCTTTTAAAGTCAAACCCAAATTGTACCTCCTCTAGGAAGCTGTCCTGGGGTTGCCCACAAAGAATTATGTTCTGCATTCCATGCACTAAGAACAAGTTGCTCACAGACTTGTCCTGAATCTATTACCATGTTTTATTGGAATCTTTTGGTTGTGTTCCTTTTCTTTATAGAACATTAGATCCTTGCAACAGAAAGTCATTTCTATATATAGTCCTATACCTACCATCTAATAAGGTGTAAAAACCACTGAGTCCCCCTTTTTCCTTGACTGCCAGACTGTTCACAATTTAGTTTTATGTTCAATTTTAGTAAGTATGCTTTCTGTAGATGGCTTCAAATTTGAGAAATTTGAAAACTGAATAATAAATATTATGGAATGAAATAAATGAATGGGTTTACAGATAATAAGAAATTTATAGTATAGATGTCTACTAACATCTGAGTGAGTAAATTGAGAAATTATTTCTAAAAATCCAAAAAGTTACTGATTCTTTAATTCCTGAGGTAACTGCAGTATAGTTGCATAATAAGATAAGATCATAATCATAAGCCATGATTGACTCAAACGTCAATTGAACAGGGCAAGATGTTTAGTTGTTCTTTATTTGCATACCCTGTATTTCAACAGAAAAGGCAAAACAAAAGGCAGAACTTTTTATTTTATGTGTTTAAAGAAAAACTAGGTAATATTCTGGATTTGGAGGAACTACAACAAATCTAATAATCATATTTGATTTAGTAAAGCTAAATGTGAATACAGAAATGTGTCCAATTCAGACAATTAATTAACCATACATCATGTGTTGGGATGAAATTAATAGACAAAAAGTAATGGTGAAACATAATTGATATTAAGGCCAAACATTTTTATCTACTTTTATAACTTTTTAAATTTATAGAACTTTTAAATTAAAGAGAAAATGTGCATGTGTAGTTAAAACAGGGGTACTAACAAATCATCTAAAACGATAAACATTAGCTCAAGTGATTAATGTACAGGTATTTTGGTATATAAGTCCTAAACTAGCATCTTTATAAACCTATATAAAATGTGTCTAGTTGAAAGAGTAAAATAATAATAATAATAATAATAATAAAATAAACCTTAGTTCTTCTTTCAACCTAAATTTTCTTATGCTGAAATGACCGTTTCCCCACCATGGAAGAGTCTATAGTTCTTCTTCCTATTACCATTCATCTGTGAAAAGCACATTTATACATTATTTATATTGCTGCAACCTCCTAAAGAAGGTTTGCTCTTTTAAATTTCAATGTGATTCCTTATCTGGCCTAGTCTTCTACCAGTTTTTCTGAGCTGTGTATTCTATTCTTGTGAAGTATTTTCTAAGCAGAAATGTACTGTTGCACAAATGATCCCATATTTTTAAGGCATTCTTTTAAAACTCTAAATGTACCACAGTATAATGCAAGATGTCTGCTTAAGACTATAAGGACCCTGCAGGGCTAACTTTCATGAGCATTTCTTAACATTGTATTTTTATTTACAATATTAAAAGTTAGCATATGGTCAGAGTACAAAGGATTTTTAAGACTGAAAATGTTCTGTTACACTGTAATTATGGATACATGTTGTTATACATTTGTCCAAACCTAAAGAATACACAACTAAGAGTGAACCTGAATGTTAACGATAGATTACCGATGACAATACTTTGTCATTTTAAGTTAATCAGTTGCAATCATTGTACTATCCGAGTGGGTATGTTGGTAACAGGTGGCACTGTGGGTGTGTGGGGCAGGACATACACATGAAAATCTTTGTATCGTCCACTTGGCTTTAAACGGTTCTAAAAGAGTTAATTCGTTATGAAAAAATAGCATTTGGTTATCATAGGGGATGTACCTGAAATGCATATTCTTTCCCAAACATGTCTGCCACTAGAAGTACATCCTTGAACTGGCTGCCTATTTTCCTCAGTATACTTTTGCCTTTAACAGTTTTATAAAAACATTTAAGGGTAACTAAATGTAGTAAAATAAACACCAGACTACGATAAAGACATGAATTCTAGTCTAGACTCTATAATTTACTAGATAGGGGATTATGCTGACTATATCACTGAAAATAGGAGCTTGGTTTCTTCACCTATAAAATGAAGATGCTGCTGTCATTATCTATTCTTGTGAGGTCACCTGTGTCTTATAGAAATTTCATTTTAAAAACATAAAATAGGGGTTGGCTTAGTTAATTAAGTGCACAATTCTTGGTTTCAGCTTAGGTCATGATCTCTTGGCTTGGTGGGTTCGAGCCCCATGTCGGCTTCTGTGCTGGCAGTGTGCAGAGCCTGCTTGGGATTCCCTCTCTCTACTCTCGCTCTCTGTGCCTCCCCCCTCCCCATATTGTCTCTCTCAAAATAAATAAAAATAAACTTAAAAAAATATAAAATAGTATATAAATACTCCATCATAGTGGCAGTAGTATTGTTAGAATTTTTATAAATATATATTTTCATTTTGTCTAAATCAGCTAAATAGTGTTGGTGAACAAAAAGCAAAAATAATAGGAAGGAAGCAAGATGGCAGAGAAGTAAGGAGCTCCATACATTTCACTTGCCCCTATCTCTCCAATGGAGAAGGCCTGAAACCATAGAAACCCTTAGAGAATCCAGAAGTTTGGGAGGAAAAGGAGAGAGAGTGCGATGAGAAAACCTTATAGCAGCTACATCAAGAAACAAGCCAAAGTACCCATGGTGGAGAGTCCCAAATACCACTATGAGTAGGGAAATAAAAGAACCAAAGACTCAACAAGAGAGTGTAAGAGACACCATACAAAGAACACTTCCTGAATCAAAAAAAAAAAAAAAAAAAACAAAACACAAAACAAACAAACAAAAAACAGTTGAACAGATCAATGAAATTAAGAGTTGTTTTTTTGAAAAAAATAAACAAAATTGACAAACCTCTAGCTAGGCTTCTCAAAAAGAAAAGAGAAACCACTCAAATAAACAAAATCATGGATGAAAATGGACTTATTACAACCAACCCCTCAGAAATAAAAACAATTATCAGGGAATACTATGAAAAATAATAAGCCAACAAACTGGACAACTGAGAAGAAATGGACAAATTTCTAAACTCACACTACCAAAATTCACATGGCAAGAGATAGAAAATCTGAACAGACCCATAACTAGTGAAGAAATTGAATCAGTTATCAAAAATCTCACAACAAATAAGAGCGCTGGACCAGATGGCTTCCCTGGGGAATTCTACCAGACATTTAAAACAGAATTAATACCCATTCTTCTCAAACATTTAAAAAAATAGAAGTTGAAGGAACACTTCCAAACTCATTTTATGAAGCCAGCATCACTTTGATTCCCAAGCAGACAGACACCCAGAAAAAAAAGGAAACTACCAGCCAATATCTTTGATGAATACGGATGCAAAAATCTTCAACAAGATAGTTGCAAATCAAATGCAATAGAATATAAAAAGAATTATACACCGTGATCAAGTGGGATTTATTCCTGGGTTACAGGGCTGGTTCAATATTCACAAATCAATCAATGTGATACATCACATTAACAAAAGAAAAGATAAAAACCATATGATCCTGTCGATAGATGCAGGAAAAGCATTTGACAAAATACAGCATCCCTTCTTAATAAAGACCCTCGAGAAAGTCGGGATAGAAGGAACCTACTTAAGCATCATAAAAGCCATCTATGAGAAGCCCTCAGCTAACATCATCCTCAATGGGGAAAAACTGAGAGCTTTTCCCCTGAGATCAGGAACACGACAGGGATGTTCACTCGCACCACTGTTGTTTAACATAGTGCTGGAAGTAGTAGCATCAGCAATCAGACAACAAAAGAAAGTAAAAGGCATCAGAATTGGCAAGGAAGAAGACAAACTTTCACCCGTTGCAGGACGAGATGATACTCTACATAGAAAACCTGACAGACTCCACCAGAAGCCTACTAGAACTTATCCCTGAATTCAGCAAAGTTGCTGGGCACCAAATCAATGTACAGAAATTGTTTGCATTTTTATACACCAACAATGAAGCAACAAAAAGAGAAATCAAGAAACTGATTCCATTCACCATTGCACAAAAAACCATAGAATACCTAGGAGTAAACCTAATCAAAGATATACGAGATCTGTATGATGAAAACTGTATAAAACTTATGAAGGAATTGAAGAAGACACAAAGAAATGAAAAAAAAAAAAACAACATTCCATGCTCATGGATCAGAAGAATAAATATAGTTAAAATGTCATTACTATCCAAAGCAATCTACACATTCAATGCAATTCCAATCAAAATTGCACCAGCATTCTTCTCAAAACTAGAACAAACTATCCGCAAATTTGTATGGAACCAGAAAAGACCTCAAATAGCCAAAGTAATATTGAAGAAGAAAACCAAAATGGAAGGCATCACCATCCCAGACGTTAGCCTCTACTACAAAGCTGTCAGCATAAGTCAGTATGGTATTGGCACAAAAATAGACACATAGACCAATGGAATAGAATAGAGAACTCAGAATTTGACTCACAAATGTATGGCCAACTAATCTTTGACAAAGCATAAAAGACTATCCAATGGAAAGAAAGACAGCCTCTTTAACAGATGGTGCTGGGAGAACTGGACAGTAACATGCAGAAGAATGAAACTAGATCATTTTCTCACACCATACTCAAAAATAAACTCAAAGTGGATAAAGGACCTAAATGTAAGACTGGAAACCATCAAAACCCTAGAGGAGAAAGCAGAAAACAACCTCCTTGACTTCAACTGGAACAATTTCTTACATGACACATCTACAAAGACAAGGGAATCAAAAAAAATGAACTATTGGGACCTCATCAAGATAAATAGCTTCTGCATGGGAAAGGAAACAATAAAACTAAGAGGCAACTCACAAAATTGGAAAAGATAATTGCAAATGACATATCAGATAAAGGGCTAGTATCCAAAATCAGTAAGTAACTTACCAAACTCCACACCTGAAAAATAAATTATCCAGTGACTAAATGGGCAGAAGATATGAACAGACACTTCTCCAAAGAGGACATCCAGATGGCCAACAGACACATGAAACGATGCTCAGTGTCCCTCCTCGTCAGGGAAATACAAATCAAAACCACACTGAGATGCCACCTCACGCAGGTTAGAGTGGGTACAACGAACAAATCAGGGGACTCTAGATGCTGGTGAAGATGTGGAGAAACGGGCACCCTCCTACACTGTTGGTGGGAATGTAAACTGATGCAGCCCCTCTGGTAAACAGTGTGGAGGTTCCTCAAAAAATTAACAATAGGATTCCCCTATTACCCAGCAGTAAGCACTGCAAACAGTTTACCCAAGGGATACAGGAGTGCTGATGCACAGGGGCACATGCACCTTAATGTTCATAGCAGCACTCTCAACAATAGCCAAAACATGGAAAGAACCTAAGTGTCCATGTATGGACGAATGGATCAAGAAGATGTGGTTTATCTATACGATGGAATACTACATGGCAATGAGAAAGAATGAAATCTGGCCATGTGTAGCAACATGGATGGAACTTGAGGGGGTTATGCTGAGTGAAACAAGTCAGGCAGAGAAGGATAGATACCATATGTTTGCACATATAGGAGGATTAGGAGGAACTTAACAGAAGACCGTGGAGAAGAAGGGGAAAAAAAATAGTTGGGGGGAGGGAGGGAGGCAAACCATGAGAGAACAAACTGAGGGCTAATGGGGGTGGGGGTAAGGGGAAGGGGAGAATATGGGCATGGAGGAGGGCACTTGTTGGGATGAGCACTGTGCGTTATGTGGAAACCAACTGGACAATAAACTTATTTTAAAAAATCAAAATAAATAATAATAAATACCAAAAAATAAAAAAGACCCCACAGAGCAATCTCTATTTAGTCTACCAATTTAAAAAGAAAAATTAAAAAAAAAATGTTTTGAAAGGGTTTGATTTTTATATCTTTCACTAGATGGAATAAATTTTTAGAGATTAAGTGATGACACAGTTAGGTTTTTAATTAGCAGAATCATTATAATGCTTTATTAATATAGAAAGCTATACCAAGCCTCCATTGGAGTATACACTATAAAGAAGAAAAGCAAATTGTCTTCTGGTTTTAAAAAAAGAAGCAATGTATGTTGGTTAAGTCTCTACTTTTGGAGCTAGAGAGTATTAGGTTTAGAGACTGATTCCTGAACTTTGTGCCTCTGTGACCTCAGGCAGATAGCCCAACTTCACTCTTCCTACTGATAATCAGCAAAGAACTCCTCCCTGGCTGAGAAGTCTGTGTGAATGTAGGAGAGGAGAGATAAGACAGAGGACAAAAATGTAATAAGGAAATGTGGTGATTATGTTTTAGATCTTTTGGTAAATGTTCTTCAAAATTTTCTTACAGCTGAATCTCTTCTATGTTTTTATGTATCTCATTGTACCTTTCTCTTGGATTTCAAACTGAATGAACTATTTTAAGAAGGATACCGTATACAAAGAGATTGCCTGGCAATGCAGTTTACATATGTGGACACAAATGCTTTTAGGAGAAGAATAAAATGTCATTACAGAAATAGAAGACAATGACAATTCATCTGTATTCTTTCCTCAGTTAGTCAATTTCTGCATTGCCCCTTAGAGATGTTTTCCCATATCGCTTTTGCTTTATATACCTAATGTGGAGACTTTCTCAATACATTCTGTAGAATAAAGGAGACAAATTGTAACTTAAAAAAATATCACTATCATGTAATATTCTCCTAAAAATGTAGGTGTTGCAAGTGCTTGATTGTGTAAAATCTTTATATTTACCCGGGAAAGGCTTTCTAGAGCTTGTACTTACTGAACATTTGTTATGTAAATGGCATTGCACAAGTAGCTGGGTGCACTATACTGAAATATTACGGTGTTTCTAAGGACTAATTAAGGAATCCCATTTGGTTAGTGGATTATTTTTTTTTAAGTTTATTGATTTTGAGAGAGAGGAAGAGTTGAGGAGGGGTGAAGAGAAAGGGAGAGAGAGAATCCCAAGCAGGCTCTGCGCTGTAGGCAGAGCCCAGGACATATGGCTCATACCGATGAACTGGGAGATCATGAAGCAAGGTGAAACCAAGAGTCTGATGCCTTACTGACTGAGCCACCCAGGTGCCCCTGGATTCTTTGGTTTTAAGATCATCTTAAACTAATAATGATTATGACAGGTTATTTTGTTCTTGATTTAGTTAGCAGTAGATAAATAAATTTAGTGAAATACAAATACAGTAAAATTCAATAAAATGTGACAATCTTGAGTAATGAATGAGAAGTGTGTTTTCCTGGAACTCTATAACATTTCTGCTGCTTTCATATTTGACTCATATTTCATCTCCCACTCCATATATCCCCAGATACCCCAAAGTGGCTGAAAACCTATTTAGTTACTTTTAATATACATGAAGATTTTTAATGAGTCTCATGCAAATTTATCTATTTGTTAATTCTGTTGGCCTTCAAAACCAAGATCAAGGTCATAATGACTTTTTTACAGTTTAAACTGTAGAGCAAACTGTTCAGGTTGTTGAGATTCTGTGTATACTGAGTATATTGGGAATCATATAAAAGGGCTTAGAATAAACTTTAGCTACTTAACATAAATCAGAAAGAATCATAGTTTGTTTCTGATTTTAGCTGCAGTTATGATAATGCCATGCTGAAAGACAACTGGGTGAAGCAGACCATTCTGGCCTATATCCTTCAGTTCTTCATTGCACATCTCAGCAAATTCCATTTGCATATATCCAGAGATGTGTTTCTAAGACTCTGGGACATGTTATTCCTGATTTATTCTCCTCTTCCAATGCTTCACTCCCAAACATTCAGTCTTTTTCTGCTATCATTCCTTTTTTTCTTCCCAACCCTCAACTACATCTGTTTCTAATTCATACTAACCCAAACCTCTGTCCACTGCCTACTGTGAATTACTTTGTTTTGGGGCTCCAGTATTATAGTAAGAAGTGTGTTTTGCATATAAATCTTCTTTGAAATGAATGTTTACATATGTATAGGGTTTAGGAAATTTAGGAAGATATAATAACTACCAGTACCATAAACAATAGTATATTCATGTACAAGTAATTATTAATTTTTCAGATGAATGTGGAGACACAAAGTGCATTTATGTATTTGGACTATATAGATAATTCATAACTTTGTCAAAGTACAGTAGTATTATAAACTTAGTTTGAATAAAGCTTACAAATAAGAAGATGATATTTTGGCAATTTACCTGATTGATAAATGTAATTAATGATTTTTAATCTTCATAAGAAAATGTCCAGCTTCTAGTTTGGTTTTGGGCTGATATGATCATAATGGCTTTCATTCGAATTATGCTTAAGAGCTTATCAGTAATTTCTATTATATTATGCATTTCAAGCCTAATAATCGTTTGCTAATTATATATGTCTCTTTATTTTATAAGTGGAGACATTGTGACTGATAAAGATGAGGTAAATTATCCAAGTCAAGCATGGATTCAAAACTTAATCAAGATTTCCTTCACCCCCTAAAGACACAGATTTTTCTACTATGATGTACTGACCAGCCATAGATTTTTTCAATGTGATTGTACAGCACACTTTTGAACCCCGTGACAATCTATTTTTTAAATATTTTAAGGTTTATTCATTTATTTTGAGACGGAGATTGTGTGTGAAGACAGGGCAGGGGCAAAGAGAGAGGGAAATAGAGAAAGAATCCCAAGCCGACTTCACGCTGGCAACATAGAACCTGCCATAGAACCTGACATGGGGCTTGAATGCACAAACCCTGAGATCGTGATCTGAGCTGAAATCAAAAGTCAAAGGCCTAAGTGAGTGAGCCACCTAGCGGCCCCAACCCCATGACAATCTTTAAAAATTCAGTGACTTTGTGTCCCTTTATTGCAAGATAGATACCATTTTTACTAGGGAATTATCAAGTCACTTAAAGAAGCCTGCTTATAGAAGAGTTGTCTGCACTTAACTCATAATTTTGTCTTTTGTAGATGATGGTGATCATTCCTATGAGGTAGGGATAAGGGGTATTAATAAAAAGGAGACAAGTTGTGCCTTTGAAATTGAGATCTAACGTTGAATCTTTTCTCCATGTCATATCTGTATGATATTGGAGAAGTTAGATAACCTATCTCTCCAATTTCCTCATGTATGAGAGGTTAATACCCATTATTACCTCAAAGACTATATAAGACTATGAAGACTGGATGATCTAAAACATGCAAAACGGCCAAGCC
The DNA here is from genome assembly GCF_008692635.1 of Crocuta crocuta. NCBI lineage: Eukaryota > Metazoa > Chordata > Mammalia > Carnivora > Hyaenidae > Crocuta > Crocuta crocuta. Next base: position 4,027,257 of record NW_027530529.1, on the reverse strand, counting down.
CAGTACTTGTAATAGAGTAAGTTTTTAATAAATAGTATGTCTCACTTTCCTGTTCCTTCACGAACGGTAATTCCACATTGTTCAGCTGCTTGTGTTTAAGAACTGTTAGTGGTGCATTTTAAGTAATTAAAACTCTCAAAACCATAGTTAATATATTAGCAATAATTACAACACAAAACTACGGCAGTGTCTAGATAAAGCATATAAAATAATTCATTGTCTATGTAGAACTGTTAACTCCACAAATGTAGCTCTTACTCAAAATGTAAGTTTATGAATATTATTTCTCTCTTGCCAGACAGATGCTGTGTTATGTATCATACTTCTAAATAGGAGGTGCTTAGCACTACAGTTTCTAGAAAGCTCCTCAGTTCAACACCCTGATGTTATAATCCCTTCATCATCATCACAATCGTCACCATTATTGTCATCATTCTTCTCCTTCTTATCATCATTTCTAACATTTATTGAGTGTTTACCATCTGCCAGGCCCTGTTTGCTAATGCTTTATATGACTTGCCTTATTAATTCCTCATCACCACCCTTATGAGGGTGCTATCATTAAACTGATAGTATAAATAATAGTAACAAGTTTTATTGTTGTTAGATTATTCATCCAAGGTCAAGACCCAGTAAGTAGTACAGTTAGGATTTGAATATAGACAGTCTTATTTAGGAGTCCATTATGCTTCTATGTCTTCATTAGACCATAATGTTCACATTTATATTCAGTGGTGGCAAAAATATATTTACATATTGATCAAAATTTGAAAACAGAAATGTGAAAGTTTTACATTCAGTTATTTAAATTCCCATAAATACAATAGTATGTTTTAGAGGTATAATCTAGGAGACAGGCAGGTTAGGAGAGACAGAGGTTCCCTGTGGCTGAGAGCATTTCAGGAACATAGGGTTGAGAAGGCTCACAATTTTTTTTTAACTTATTTTGAGAGAGAGAGAAAGAGAGAATCCCAAGAAGGCCACATGCTGTCACTGAACTGTGAGATCATGACCTAAGCCAAAATCAAGAGTTAGACTCTTAACCAACTCAAGCACCCACTCACCCTTCAAGAATTTTGTAGGTCCAAACTTTAGCATGCCTTAAAATAATCTACTTATGTGAATATTTCAAGTCTGCAGACCTCAGATCATAAAATGCAATGTTTGTTTTTTATACCGTCTTAACCTCTGTTTGTTTCATATGTACTGGCCTTCATGTGTTCTATTCTACCAACAAAATTATAAACTCTTCAAGGACAGTGACCAGGATTTCTCCTCTTTTGGAGGGTTACACAGCCTATCATTACTGAGTGTGAATTATCTGCATGAAGTATCTGCTTGGTGTGAAGGGAAGAACTTCGTATCAGAAAACCATGTTTTCAGCCTCAGGCCTGTCTCTTACTACCACTATTACCTTAGACCTGCTACTGTCTTTGAACCTTCAAAATCAGGGAATAAGGTAATAGGCAAAAAAACACAAAAAAACAAAACAACAACAACAACAAAAAAACCCAAATACAAGGTTGAAAACTGCTCTGCCAAAAGTTTATAAACATACTTGCAGTAATTTCTTTAAACATTTATTAAAGCATGCATATATCACTGCTTTCTCAAACATGTATTTAATAAATATTTGTTATATTATAAACTATTAGCCTTAACTTCTTTAACATTATTATATAATGTTATCTAACCTTATGTATACATGATTATATTTACCTTTGAGCCATTTCCATGTCTGGGTATGAGTAAAAACGGTTTTAAATGCACTATACTGTTTGTTTGTTTGTTTGTTCATTTATTTATTTATATAAGGTATGAATCGGTGGAAGAGTCATCTTTCTTAAAATTTTTTAAATGTTTTATTTATTTCTAAGAGAGAGACAGCATGAGCAGGAAAGGGTCAGAGAGAGAGGGAGACACAGAGTCTGAAACAGGTTCCAGGCTCTGAGCTGGCTGTCAGCACAGAGCCCGAAGTGGGGCTTGAACCCACGAACTGTGAGATCATGACCTGAGCTGAAGTTGGCTGCCCAACCGACTGAGCCACCCAGGCGCCCCTACACTATACTGTTTAATCCTTAGGAAAAATCTTTATATATATGTATAATCTTTATATATAAAGATTAATAGAAATAAAGAAAAATCTTTATATATATATGTATATATATATTTTTACTGTTTATTTATTTATTTTGAGAGAGAAAGAGATAGAAAGAGAGTAGGATAGGGGTAGAGAGGGAAACAGAATCCTAAGTAGCCCAATGTGGAGCTTGAACCTATGAACCATGATATCATGACCTGAGCCGAAATCAAGAGTCAGAAACTTAACTGACTGAGCCACCTAGGTGCCCCCTTAGGATAAATCTTTAAAATGAATATCATTATCCCCAACTTGCAGAGACACAAACTTAGGTGTTGATTGCAGTTAACCAAACTACCTCAAAACGCAGAGCTAATAACTGGAGTATATTCAATGGTTTAACATGTTTATGGATTGTAGAACATGCTGATAGCCCAAGTAGGACAAAATAGGTTGTATTATTATTTTTTTATTAAGAAGTATGCTCTGAAGTTCAAGCAACATATTTTAAAACAATTGGTTACTTCCTCTGTTTAGTTCTTCTCAAGGCTGGCTACCTAATTTCCAGGTTCCGACACAAAATGAAAATGTAAGTTTCCTTATTCATAAATTATTAAGAATTTCAAGATGGAGACAACAGAACATTAAATCAAGAGTAGAGGCGTTGTGATAAGAGGTTAGTATCCAAAATATACAAAGACCTTATAAAACTCATCACCCCTAAAACCAAATGATATAATTAAAATTGAGCAGAAGTCATTAACATTTCTCCAAAGAAGACATACAGACAGCCAACAGATGAATGAAAAGATGCTCAACATCACTTATCATCAAGGAAGTGCAAATCTAAACTACAATGAGATAGCACATCCCACCTATTAGAATGGCTAAATTTAACAACACAAGAAACACGAGGTGTTGTGAAGGATATGGAGAAAAAGGAGCCCTCTTGCGCTATTAGTGTGGATGCAAACTGGTATAGCCATTGTGGAAACAGTACAGAGGTTCCTTAAAAAGTTTTAAATAGATCTACTGTATGATCCTGGAATCACACTATTGGGTATTTACCCAAAGAATACAAAAATGCTCATTCAAAGGGATACATGCACCCCTGTGTTTATAGCATCATTATTTACAACAGCCAAATTGTAGAAGCAGTCCAAGTGCCATGATTAATGAATTGATAAGGAAGATATGTTATTTATATATACACACACACATATACAAACAATACAATATTATTCAGCCATAAAAATTAATGAAGCCTTGCCATTTGCAATGACATGGATAGAACTAGAGTATAGTGTTATGTGAACTAAGTCAGAGACAGACAAATACCATATGATTTCACTGATATGTGGAATTTAAAAAACAAAATAAATGAGCAAAGAGAGAAAGAGATACACCAAGAAACAGACTTTTAACTATAGAGGGGGGGAAAAAACAACTGTTGGTTAGCAGAGGGGAGGTAGGTGAATGGGTATTTGGATGAAACTGGTGATGAGGATTAAGGAGTTCATTTGTTATGATGAGCTCCAGGCGATTAAAATAAAAGCCTAAAAACTTAAAGATAGAGTTAGAGAGAGAGAGAGAGAGAGAGAGAGAGAGAGAGACAGACTGTGGGCATGATACCCAGTGCAACTGCACAGATCACTATGAAGCCAGCTCTGGTTCTCCCTCTAAAGGGCATGAAACCAAGTTTTTGGGGTTTTTTTTCCCCTTTTTTTTAATGTTTATTTATTTTGAGACACAGAGCAGGGTAGGGGTGGGTGGTTAGAGAGAGAGAGAGAGAATCCTAAGCAAGCTCCGTGCTGTCAGCACAGAGCACAACATGGGACTCAATCTCATGATTCATGAGATCATGACCTGAGCTGAAATCAAGAGTTGGATGCTTCTCTGAGAGAGCCACTCACACACCTCCAAACCAAGTCTTTATAGACCAATAATATATGTCTTTTGTGATGAATAAAAAGGATGAAAATTCTCCCATATAGGAAGAAACTGTGAGGATCTATATGCTATTTTCTTTATAGCGCAGTTTGATTATTTGACTCCTACTTATGAGGCAAAATCTCCTTAGCAAAAGGATGTGATGAAGCTTCTACTCCTTATCATCCTTTTCATTATTATCAATTTCAACTCTATCATTATAATCATTACCTTTATTATTAATCATCATTATCCAATTATATTCCATGGTCAGCAACTTTAATATAACTAAGGAATCACCACCTGATCTAATCCTAAGCAAAATATCTATGAAGTTCAATGACAAAGGCACTTGTCAAGTACCGTATATCTTTCAGTAATAAAGCATGGGTTTCAACCAGATATCTTGGGTTGCCCAGGGTCTTGCCTGCATAATATTATCTGCTGGAAGAAAATGTTAGCAGTGTTAGGGGATTTCATGTTTATAATTATTTTATCCAAACATTCATTTCTAAACACTAGAAGTTTCATCATCAGAAATGTGTTTCTGTTGTTTTTCTTATACTTTTTTTCTCTTGTTAAGGAACAGAACAATTTATCAGAAAGATTTAGGAGGATACATAAAGGAATAGCAAGGCTTAAATCTTTAAAAGATAATTTCTGTTTATTCCATTTGAGTAGAAAGAGGAATTAAATGTACTTTGGGAAAGGAGGTTGAATGATTTGTTGTTTTTGGTTTATTTGTGTTTTTTTGAAATGATATAAAATTCAATTATCCAAATATGTAATAATTCAGATAACTGTTTAAAACACACACACATAAATGTTAGAATTTTCCATTTGAAGATCAAAAGGCTATTTGCATATGAATTGTCTTTCAACGATTATTGTAAAGATCCCTAATTTATATTTCTATAATTAGTAATGTTAATATATATATAAAAGTAATTAAAATATTAGGACTAAATTGAAAGTTTATTCTCTTTAGTTCTTCAAGAAGATGGTTTAACTTATTTGCTCTTAATAAGTTTGTTTTGATATACCAGTGCTCTTCTTCTTATATAAATCAAAGAAGCATCACTCAATTTTGAAAGTGTGATTTCCACATTATATTAAATAAATAGTACATTGAAATATAACTTCAATAGCATACCAATTAAATCTCTATAAAAAAATATTTTAACTCCCCCATGTCTTCTCTACTTCCTAAATATATGTTAATGTGACAAAATTATACTTACTTCCATTTTACCAGTTCATCTGCTCATTCTGCACACACGCACGCGCGCACACACACACACACACACACACACACGTGTGGCTACCATCTAACTGGAAGCCTGCATCTCCTGTTTTCCTTTGTTTCTCTGTATAGTCTTAGGTCATTTCTTCTGATCACTCCTTAGACTTCCTGGTACGTCTGTTTCTGGGAAGGTCACTTAAGTTGTCTCCAACACTTACTGACAATAATGTGATCATGTACACCTGTCTCCTTGGACCCCTTTGCTAGGTTATGTTTGGTGGATAAACCCAGAAATAGAATGGATTAGGTAGAGGGCTCATATTTATTTCTATTTTTCCAGATTGTTCTCTAAATGGTTATTATCACTTTTAACTCACATTAGCAAGTACTTGGTACTAATCAAAAGCATTTTGTTTTTGTCAGTCTAATGCACATAAGTAAATAACTCATCTTTAAAACATTTGTTAATTACTAGTGAGGTTGGATATTTCTTAATATTCTTATTAGGTATGTAGGCTTTCAGGTAGATAAATTACCTATTTTCAAATCTTTGACTATTTTTACATTACTTTTATTGTTTTTCTTCACTGATCTTCAGATGTTCCTTATGTATTCTAGAAATGTACAGAATATCAATTTCCAGTAGGTAATCCATCTGTTTACCTTGTATATTCCACTGCATTTAATACTTTTAGATTTAAATTTCATATATGTCCTTAAGCTATCTGGAATTTAGTTGTGCATATGGCAAGAGATAAGGATCTAATTAATTTTTCCTCTGTAAAGGCAGCAAAATATAATGGATACATGATAAGACTTCATAGCCAATCCATTGAGTTTGTGTCCTGACTGCTACATGTGTGTCACTTTGTGCCATTTTCTTAACTCTAGTCTGGGCCTCAGTTTCCTGATCTTTAAAAATGCACAAATAATGTTTACCTTATAACACTGTGTTATCAAAACAGTTAGTAAATTTGAGGTGTTTAGATCACTGCCAGATACATTTTGAATGCTGCATAGGTTCTGTTGTTTGTTTATTTTATTATTATTATCATCACCATCATTATTATTAAACAATGGACTGATGTTTCTAGTATTCTTTTACAAAATAACACATTCTACATTGATACACTCAGTTTTTTTTTTCTACCTCCATTATGAACTAAACTTTAAAAAAATAGCATAGGTATCTTGCTGGACTCCTAACACACTGGTTTATTTCTCTTTTGCTTTATTTTTTTAATGTTTTTTATTTATTATTGAGACAGAGAGAAACAGAGCATGAGTGGGGAAGGGTCAGAGAGAGAGAGGGAGACACAGAATCAGAAGCAGGCTCCAGGCTCTGAGCTAGCTGTCAGCACAGAGCTGGACGCGGGGCTCGAACCCACGAACCATGAGATCATGAGCTGAGCTGAAGTCAGATGCTTAGCGGACTGAGCCACCCAGTTGCCCCTCTTTTGCTTTAATTGTATGCAATTGTTTAATTTAATGTGCCTCTAAATGTCTTAATGTCTGGTAAATGAGACCTCTTGTTATTGATATTCTTTCTCAAGTTTTGTTACTATAGGTACACTATTATTCTGCATACAAATTTTAGAATTTTTCAAAAAATGTATTTTATTAAAATTATTTTGAAAAGAGCAATGTGGGGATTATTGAAATCTTTATAACGCTAAGTCGCTAATTTGGTGTGGTGTTATTCTCAGTATATTTGTATTTTGTATTATGTCCTTTATAGAGTTTGATAAACTTTTTCAAAAGAAATTATTAGATTAATTTCTAGATACATTATAGTTTTGTTGCTGAAGCAAATAGTTATATTCTCTATTTCATTTTCAGCTTGGATTTACCGGTAAAAAGGAATAAGTAATTGTTTTTTGAACATTAGCATTATATCTGTCATCTTTCTGAAATTTTGTGATTCTAATGATTGTTTTATTATAGATTATCATATGTGTTTAAATAATTATTGTTTTCTTCTTCCTTTTAAATCTATATTGCTTTTGTCTATATAAAATTATTACATCAACAAAAGACAGTGTAGGGTAACTTTATGTTCTTCTACTTCCTTGTTGATTTTAAAAATTTTAAGAAGTTATAGTCGTTAATTCTGTAACAATACCTTCTTAAAATTATATGTACCATTTTTACATCTTTTTTAATGCATTCTTGATGAAGTTAGAGGAAAGCCATAGAAACACTAAAATGGTTCTAAAATAGTTCATTTTCCTTCTTACCTAACCTTTTGTTTTCCTGATCAGAAAATAATACGAAACCTCAGTACAAAAAGTTTCTCAGTGCCAGAACAAAGAGGTATATAAAATATTCTTTAAATATCTAAGAAAATAGTGAGAAGTAGAATTTGTAATAGTGACAAGAAATAATTCATAATAACCTTTATGTGTTCGTCTATGTGTGCATGTGTGTTTGCTGTTTTATTACTAAAACTTTGTAGTAGTGCCTCCCTGAGGTAGATTTACTTTCTAATAAGCTCACTCATCAAGTGCCTCAAATTCCAAGAAATGGCATTTGACATATTTCAGACAGAAACTTGACTGAAGAGATTTGTGCAGCTTGATTATAACCTTTTTATTCTGTCTCACATTGTGCTTTGACATGTAATACCAACATTGTTCTCTTGCCTACAATTCGCATGCATGTAAGTCATAATAAGAAGAAAGCATCTGTCCCACTATGCTGTGCAAAGCTACTGAGGTATTGCTGCAGATCAAGCAAATGACACACAGTCAACATTGAATCTGCCATGCTGTTCTACTCCTTATTTTGTTAAAAGCATTAATATTAAGCAAAGTGCTTTCACATCTGTAATCTCTTTAATGCTCACAGCAGGCCCAGAGGTAGGAGGGACAGCAATCATGAACTTCATTTGACATTGAAAAAGGTGAAGTTCACGAAAGCTGATGAACTGGAAAGTAGCAGGGCTGTGACCTGAAAGCAAGTCATTTTTATTCCAGTTGAATGCCTTTTCCCAAGGCAATGAGAGATAAGTGTATACATTGTTTCACTCCTTTCTTCAGCGTTAGAATTTTGGAGAACTGTCTTTGAAAAAGGAAAGAAAAATATGTAACCCTTTTAAATAGCTTTCAAAAATTCAGCTTTGGAATTTTGGAGAACCGTCTTTGAAAAGGGAAAGAAAAATATGTAACCCTTCAAAATAACTTTCAAAAATTCTTCTAAAAATGGTTTACATATTTTTTCACTCACTTTCTAAAATAACTTACTGATACTTGGAGAGCTATCTACAGTTTCTTTGTATCAGGTACAAATTTGAAGGTTTAAACCAGTAAGACTTCAACAAGAGAAGAACAAGTAAGAGATCTGTATAGAGAGATTTATTGCAAGGAATTGGCTGTGAGGTTACAGTGGCTTGCTAGGCAAACCTGGAATCTATAGAGCCAGTGGTCAGGAAGGAGCTAGAACTCTGGGCATAAGCTGAAGCCACTGTTTTCCAGTGCAATTCCACCTTTGAAGACTATTCTGCTTTTAAGGGGTTTTGATTGATTGAATCAAGCCCATCAAGATGCTCTAGGATGATCTCCCTTAGCTAAAGTCAACTGATTATGGACTTTAATCACATCCACAATAAATCTTTACAGCAATACCTAGATTAATGTTTCAATGCCTGGGAACAGCAGCCTTGCAGGGATGGTATAAACAAAAGCACAGTGTTGAAGTAGAATTCACACAGACTTTAGAGGAAACACTGACATGGGGATTGAGGAAAGATCCTGCCTTGATTATCCGTTAGCACAGTGATTTGCTAATTATGTTTTTTCTCATGACTTTCTTAGCCATCTTTCCTTTTCCACAAAATAGGCATGATATTAAGCTATTTGAACATTACAAAGATTAAATGACACGATTATTTACCTGTAAAGATTTTTCAAATTTCCCATCTAAATTAGATTTCCATAGTATACTCTTACCTGGCACCAGGTATTTTCCTTCATATCAATCAATTAGTATAATTGAATAGATAATTGTGTATATTTATATTTGACTTTCTTCTTAGATTGTAAGCCTCGTTAGTACCATATTCTTTTTGCTCATCATTGCATCTGTGCAAATTTTCTTCCAGCTATGTCATTCTCTAGGAAGTCCAGTACCAGATCTTAAATTTCATTTTATTTTTTTAATGTTTATTTATTTATCTTGAGGGAGGGAGAGAGAGAGAGAGAAAGAGAGAGAGTGCTCACGTAGATGAGTGGGGTAGAGGCAGAGAGAGAGGGAGAGAGAGAACCCCAAGCAGGCTCCGTGATCAATGCAGAACCTGATGAGGGGCTCAGTTTCAGGAATCGTGCGATTATGACCTGAGCCAAAATCAAGAGTAGGACGCTTAACCGACGGAACCACCAGGCATCCCCCAGATCTCAACATTTTAATCAGAAAAATATATAAATAGGCCTTGCTCTTCGTCAAGTGCTAACTAATTTAAGAAGACAAACTATCCATATAGTAACAGATTCCTCTGACCTAAAGTTAATTTTCTTGGGTGGAGTCTCCTAATACTGCAAAATATACTAAAATCTCTTGTTTGTGGTTTAGTAGTATAGAATATGACAATTTATCCAATTGGTACAAATGATAAATTGAACTCTGTTTCTGTCTTCTTCTGAACCATGAAATGCAATTTAGAATTTGCTCTTTCAAACTAAAATAAGGAGGAAAAATGGAGGCAAACAAGGACTTGGGAAGCTGTTCTCCAATCCTGCATTCCAAAACCTAGGCCTTAGCAGGACCTTCTGACAGCTGTCATTCCAAATCAAATATCCTGTTAAGCAGAACTCTTTTCATTTCAGCAGTGCTGACATGGTTCAGAGAAGATTATGTCTGATAATAGAAATTCAAATAATGACAACTTTGTTACCTCCTGTTCATCCCTTCAACTGAGTGCCAAAAAGACCTGTCCTGTCCTGGAGGTGGGATTTGGAATATAAACATCAATCAAAAAAATGCCTCGTGACCCAACGTTATTTACATCAGCACTCAACCTTCTTCAGCTCTGGGAGGTTATGAAAACCACCCCTAAGGAGGTACAAAACATGATTGCATTTGCTCAAGGTCATGTCACTAGTTGATATGGGTATTGGATATGACAGCGCCATTCCTTAGTCTCCCCACTATTCAGACTGTATTCTCCATCCTGTATTGGAGCAAAAGATCAAAACTAGGGGTGGACCTAAGATGTCCTTTCTCTTTTTCAAATCATCAAAATTTAAGAAGAAGTTTTAATAGTTAATGACAGAAGAATAAGAATCATATGATTAATGAGATAATTATTAATGAAAATAATATGATTTTCCTGGAGAAATCCAGGAAAAGACAAAGAGGGGGAAACTATTATATGTACAAATGAGAAGGCAACAGAGAGAGATAAGATAAAGTTTTCCTGAATGGTAAGATACAAAAATTGTATGAAATTAGCATGAATATAAGTTGCTCCTGCTTTTTAAAATTTGGAAATTACAAGGTACCTGTACTATAAAATTGAATGGTTATTATAATTATGTGATTATATTGCAGAAGTTTTTCTTTTAGGTTTCCTTTTAATTGTAAGGCATCCGTACATTTGTAATATAATATATAATTACCTAAACAAAACAGATTTATGCAGAACGGTTACGATATCTATCTCGTGTCTAAAGTAAGATGCAGTAATGTTTTGCACTGGGACAGGCATTGACATGTCAGAAAATGCTCAGATCCCAAAGGCAGGGCTCTCACTCCTAGATTTTTTTCTTATATTTTGTCCATCATGCATTCACTTACAGAAGGTTGATTCCATTGTGATGTAGAAGTAAGCATACTCTCCCAGGAAGTAGATGATTCACATAAAATTCTATCTCTAGTATGATTTTGGCAAATCAGACCCCTTTTCCCAAGCTGTTAAATGGAGGTCATATACAGATTAACCTTATCATACCGTTTTGAGGCAATGAATATAAACATGCTTTAAAAACCATAGCTACTATATGTTATTTATTACAGTAATTAGTTGTAATAAATCTTGGCTTAAAATTTGATTTTATTTCTTCCTTTGAGAAAATATCCAGTAGTTCATTCTCTTATTTATGCACCACACTGTTCTCTTCCTTCTTGTCAAGTAGCCAATTCAGGTGTGAATCCTTGTGATTCTTTCTAAGCCAGCATGCTCGTTTGGGTAACACGTTGTGTTTTTCTTTTCTGTGTCCTCATGTTTATGCAGTTTGGCAGTGCTCTAAATTGAATGTCATTTTCCAAACACATTTTCTTAGATTTGCATGGAGAGAACCAATATTATCTCCCTCTTCATACTCCGTATAAATTGCCTTTGTCTTTCTAATACCATGTCATGTTGTAAAGATACACCCAGTTTGTGTGTTTGGAATGCCAAGTGGATACGGATTGGGGATTTAGAGTTTTGGGTTCTAGTCCCAAATTTGTCACTAACACCCTTTTAACATTTTTTGTGACTTGAGGAAATTACTCATTAATTTATTCATTTAGATAAATAAGTAAGACATAGCTTTTATTCTCATTGAATTCACAGTCTAATAATATAAACAAATGCAAATAAATCAGCAAAGTACCAAGTTTTAATTGGAATCTGTGCAAAGCATGTGAGAGCCCTGGATGAGTGGTGAGAGGCCACGGTGAGTTCTTCTTACGGGCTTGTCAGAGGAGGAAGTATTTTTTTCACTGGGTTGTAGAGTCTGAATTATATTTCCAGGAATAAAAAAGGGAAGCATCTTGAAGTAAAGATACAGGAAAGTTGTGTGGAGCAGTAAGGAGAAGGGATAGCGATGAGACGAGAGAGATGCAAAGGTGTGACTGCAGGTGAACTTGCAACTGATAGCGACAAGCTATCAGTTCTCCAGAACCGGTCCTTCTTTCCTGGGTGACTTTGTCTCTTTAGTGAGTCTCTCTTTCTCCTACAACATCAACTTTAGAACAACCCCTGTTTTTCTTATTATCACTAAGCAAAATTTATAATTATGCCTTTATTTATATGGTGGTTTGCTCCTTTGCCATAGTATCTGTCTCTCACCAGACATACCATGAGGTCCAAAACCATGTGTGTTTTCATTAATCTAACCAGCATCTTTCATATACATGATAGATATGTTTAGACGAAATAAATCAGTACACACAGAACAGAACCATTAATATTCCATGCAGGAGATTTGCATGATCCTATTTCGGTTAGTTCTGTTTTAGAATGATCACAGCAATTGCAGTGTGAAAGGTAAACTGGAGGGGGAAGACAAAAGGTACGCATGACTAGCAAGAGGCAAAATATTATTTAAACTCATGCATAAAAATGATTCACAGTTATTTTTCCTTAAAATGACTAATAAAGATGCATACTGGAAACAATACCAGTGATTAGGCAAAGAATTTATTTCTTCTTTCCTCTTTGGGTGCAGCCATCGCAGGCTCTTTGATCTTTCAGGATGTCAAGCTCGTCACCTGTGAAGTTGCTAGTAATTAAAAGTTAATTATCTCTAAATCCCTGTGTAGTTTTCATATTCCATGTGACAAAATAGTTAACAAAGTGACATACAGCATACCAAAAAGGAACTAGAAATGGAAAGAATTTGGTAAGAAATACAGACTCTTATATCATGGTATGTATTTCTCAAATGCATAACTTGTATCTATTAATCGTCTTGGATTACCTTTTTTCTCAGACCATTCTGCATTTGTGCCTGGGTGTAGTTTTTGCACTGAACATCAGATACAAGTGTGAAAATGTCTTATGCTTTCTTGCCGGAGGCCAGCTCCAGCAGGTCCAGGGGTCCCTGAAGGATGGACCGTGTCAGTGAGAGAGAGAGAGTGAGAGAGCCCTGAGATTCTCTGATCACCAGGCAGGCATCTCTGTCCTGTCAATTTTGGTGTCTTTATTTATAAGTCAAATGTTAACATGGCATCAGAAAATGGAATTTTTACAGTGGATAGCTCTCTGTGATAAGATGTTTTTGGAAAATGTACAGAAACAGGTTTTACGGAAGTCTTCTTGCAGAACTGTCCCAGTTATAGTGAGGTTGAGTAACTAAGAAAATGACAGGGTGTTCACATTATAATAACACTAAGATTAAGTCATAGGTTTGTAGATACTCTTATCCATCCTCATCACAGCTTCCAGGGTAAGGGAAGGTGTTTATGGAATGTAGGCCTTACGGAAGGGACTGCTATACACCACCAGTTAGCAAAGGTCTATGTAGTAACTTATGTTACGCTCTTATCTGTTCTTTCTCTCTAAGTTAGGCTCTTTGTCTCCGGGCAAGACTTGATTTTCCAGTTATATTCTTTATGGCACCAGAGAGCCAACCATACCTTTAAAGAGTTTAGCTCATTTCCAATACACAGAATAGCCTCTTCAAGTGCATTACCTTTGTGTCTAGTTTTATGATTTCTTGAATAGCGAGGGCATGAGAGACATTTTTGGTTAGCTGATTTACATGTTGAGCTGTATGAACATCTTGGACTAATGCAACGGTAGACACAGAATTGTACATGTAAAGATCAGTCTTTTATGAGTAAGGGTCATTAGCCTATTCATAGCTCAAGGGAAAGTATGGAGGGAAACAGGACCTGCTGGAGACAAGATGTTTTTACCATAATCAAAAGAAGTTCCCACAATAAGTTCCTTCACAAGGTGCAATCATCGTACCAGGGCCGGAATAAGGGGACAAGTCACTCCCAATATTGATCAACAAGGTACCCTAGGGGTCAGTGCTCAAGCAGAAATAATTGAGCGGGAGTGGCTATCGGTCGTTATCTGATCGGCAAGAGACCGTGCAAACTTGCTTTAGCCTCACCAGGAGTTTTCTCAACTAGTGGGCTCAGAATGGCTCCCAGCATTTTCTCACAGGCATATCTGTCACATCTGGGTGTTCAAGCTATGTACTATACAATGAAGGTACAACTGAGGGCTATGCCATTCATATCTTAGACATGGAGGTTCTGGGCTTTCAGGTCGAGTAGTAGAGTAGCAATAATTAGACCTATGTAAACCCTACCTGCTTAAATCTACCTTGCAGCCATTCATGTCCAGATGTGCCCTTGTCCCAACTATGTTCCAGATGTACCCTGAGTTTGCTTTCTCCTATCTACCCACTGTTTCTGAGGCTGAGTTCTTCCCCTTCGGCCAATTCTGAATCTGACACAGTCATCTCAACCTGAGTCATGGTGTGGCCTGGCAGACTGGGCACGTATAGATAGTGTTTTTCTTTTGGATTCTGAAAAGTATTCTTGAGCCTTGCTGTTGAGGTATGAAAAAATATTTAATTTTTTTCTCATTTGCACAAAAGTGTATTTTGGTTTAGCAGAAATCCTTGTCTTTCCTTAAATAAGTGTTCTTTTTAGTGTAGCCACAGGTGTTCAGTTCTTACTCTCATCTGAGGCTGTTTGCTTGTGACCATGTTTTTGCTAATGAAATGTGGCCATTAGTACACCCTCTTTCTAGTACAAAGAAGCCTGAATGGTTCATCTCTTTTCTGCCTTATTCTATAGTTATGTTAGTTATGTGCTAGTTAGTGCAGTGTACTGAGAACAACATTGAACATAAGACAAGCAAGATTTGTTTAAATTATAGTGTATCAAACTACTATAGTAGTCTTTTGAAGAAATTTGATTTTTCCAAAATTGACATTTAAAGACATGTGCAGGCCGATTTTGATAATTAGTTAAATTGTTTGCTCTGTATGTCAATGACCAGACATAAAAACAGATGGCTTGTAAAGAGAGCTGGATTACCTAATTCATTCAGCATTAGGAAAGTTTATATGTGTCAGTCAATACTTCCATAAATAATGTAAAACATATACCCTATAGATGATGGAGGCATAAAGAAAATAAAGAGAATATGGTTACATACACACATATATACACAGGAGTATTATTCTTCCATAAAAAAAAAATCTTTTCATTTGCAATAGCACAGATAAACCTTGAGGGTGTTATTCTATGTGAAGTAAGTCAGATAGAGAAAGAAAAATACCATATGATCTCATTTATATGTGGAATCTAAACAAAACAACCTTGTAGATACAGAGAACAGATTTGTGGTTGCCAAAGGTGTGGGTGAGAGGTGGGTGAAATGGTAGAAAGGGAGTCAAAAGGTATCATGATCCCAGTGTCAGGGGACTGATCCCATCCTCAGCATCCTCACCATGGAGCCTGCTTGGGATTTTCTCTCTCTTCTTCTACTGCTTCTCCCTCTGTCTCTGTCTCTCTCAATAAAAAAGACATAGGGATATACTCACAGCATAGGCACTATAGTTAATGCTGTTGTATTGCATATATGAAAGTTGGCTAAGAGAGTAAACTTAAAAGTCCTCATTAAAAAAGAACATTACTTTGCAACTATATGTAGTGATTGATGTTAGCTAAACTTATTGTGGTGATCATTTTGTAATATACCCAAATATCAAAACATTGTTCTACACCTGAAACTAATATGTTACATGCCAATTATACCTCAATAAAAGAATAAATTAAAAAAATAAAATATATACTGTGATTCTAATTGAGAAAATACTTTTGCTGCTATTTAGGACCTGCAGTTTTGTTGAAGAACAAAAATAGGTATATTCATTGCCTCGTACTATCTTTGAAGGATTATTAAAGTGTGGATTTTGAGTAAGTTTTGAGCATATTCAAATACACATAAGCTTTGTTATCTTTGCTCATAAGGCTCAGTACAAAAGGAAAAACATTAGCGTAAATACATCTTTTAAATTTCTTAGGCATGTTTCTTAAATTTAAATGTTGTTATTGACTATTTCCTTAATGTTCTCAAGGATTTGGTTTTCATTTGCTTATTCCACCAGTAGGAACAGATGCATATAGTGTTGTCATGAAAATTACATAGTGCACTTAGGAAAAGTATGCTGAATCATTTTTTTAATCAGAAAAATAATATCCGTCATTTGTTGAACACCAACACTATGCCAGACATGAGCTAAGTGGTTACATGCTTGAGTGAATTTGCTCTTTATGAGAACTCTATGAGGTCAGAATGATGTACCTGTTTCAGAAATGAGGGAATTGAGCACCATGGGAATTAAGTCACTTACCTAAGGGAAATTAAATTATCCAGGATGGCCAGGTTCAGAGTTCTCATTCCATGCACTGTCTCTGACACCACACTGTATATGGAAGAAGGAAAGTACTGAGTTCGGGAAAATATAGTCTCTCAGGGACTCTTGATCATGGCAAGACTGTACACCCTGTAAGAAGCTTGGGAGAAAGCCATAGAGAGAAAAATGAGTGTCCTATCAACCAGGCTGTGATCTAGGCAGATGGACAGTCCGTACACATAAGATCAGGCTACCTTACCTGTGCATCATCTAAGTTTGAAAGAAGTAACTGGATAGTGGTAGGGAAGAGTATGCATCGGTTCTCCCACTTTCAGGACTTAGATGTCATCTTTTTAAAAGGCCGGCTCCATGAAACCAGATGGAAACCTCTGATATCAGGAAACCCTACATCCTACAAGGAGCCAGTAATCCCTTCACTCAGCCTTTGGAGCACTTTACCCAAGTCTGAGCATAGGACGCATTCAAAGACACTCTACCTGCTGGACTAACTACTCCAGATACAGTAAGTAAACTAATTACTTGCATTGAATCACAGCTACAATTAATCTGACCAGAAGGGACAAATTGAAAGGGATAAAATGTATAAGCCAGCTGCTTGGGACACAAGGATAGCTCCAGAATTCCTATTTTAGGCAAAACTATCAGTCCAGGTCCACTATCTGCTGCAGCCCTCTCTGCTCTACAGACTTACAGGGTTGAACATATTGACCACCCCCAACATCCAGTCACCAGCCCCAATCAACTATGAAGAGGAGGAGGCTTGGGGAACATCACATAATCATCTTGCATCTTTTCTATTTATTTAAGAATATTTCTTTTCAAGATGATGAATATAGATTTCATGTCATCACTTTAGCCAATCACCAAGCAAGTGTGTGGTATATACCAAATAATTAATAATAATAATAATTAATAATAATAAGTAAAGACAAAACACCTTAAACACCCTGGTTAGCATGTAGATGTTTGTGTGTTCATTTTTAGAAAGTTCTTAGCCTGCCCAGAAATTTGACAGGAAGAAGGAAAGGGGCTTCAAATAGCATTAGTATATCACTTTCCTGAAGATAGAGAAAATGTTCACTGATCATATCAAAGAATAGCAGGACAGGGGGTGTTGGTTTAAGAGATGTAGGAGGAGATGTCAAAATACCTCTCAAAGCATCATGACAATGCTGTCTTCTTGCACTCAATTTATAAATGTTAGGATTTTAACTTTAAATAGCATTTAAACTATTTATAAGCAGTCTGTGTGGTTCTGTGTCTATCACAGCCTCAGGTCTTAACAAAAACTTTGTTTTTCACAAACTTTCACTGAGTCATAGTTAACTATGTGTTGCCTTCATAAATTTCTCATTTGTTATTGTAGACACAGTGAGATCAATAGATCGTTTAACAAAGAAACACACAGCATTCATAACCAATCCAGCAACAAGTCCTGTTATCTCCACCCACAAAATATTTCCCAAATCAGAACACAACTCACCCTCTCTGTTCCTAGTCCAAGTCACAACTCCATCTGTCCTCAGTAAAACCAATGTAGCTACCTCACTGACCTCTTTCCTTCCCCTTTTCCCCCAAGGAATAGGCAGAAGGCTGTTTTAAAAGCACAACTTAAAACACACACACACACACACACACACACACACACACACACACACACACACCTTAAATCATGCCCCTCAATACTCAGAACTCTCCAATGGATTCCCATCACATTTAGATTATAGTCCAGACAATGAAGTGTGAGACCTATTGTCTTTTGAGTCTCTTTTCCTACTGTCTTTCTACCTCCCTATATTTGGGCTACACTGGCTTTTACCTGAGCTCTTCCCTTAGCCTGGTGCAGTCTTTTCCCAAATTAGGCTTGGCTGACTGCCTTCATTTAAGCCTTTTCTCAAAGGTATCCTGAGAAGAGCAGTCTTTGAGTGGCCTTTCTAAAACATATCCTCTTCATCCCTTTCCCCTATTTTATTTTTCTTTATAACACTTATCATTACCTTAAATTATTTATTCCTTTGTTGATTATGTATTATCTGCTTTATGAGGGGGAAAAACCTTGAGGAGCTGTAAACCAGCTATTCAATTATTGTCAAATAAATTAACAGGCTGTTTTTGAAATGAAATAATTTTTACTATTTTAATAATGACTTCAGATCTGCTAGAATGCAACATATTATGCTGGGTACAGGTATTAAAGGTCAGTGTCATAAATGCTCACCAAGTAGACAGAGTAAATCTACCTGCAGAAAGAATGGGAGACTTCATAGAAACAGTTAACTTATTTAACCTTCACAACAATTTTATGTAGTAGATAACATTGCAGCCATTTCACAGATAAGAAAACTGAAGTTGAAGATGTTAAATACTTTCTCAGTTAGGACGTGGCATTATTTGACTTGAACACTAAATCGAGGTCTATCTGAGTCCAAAGCCTGTGCTTTTTACCTTTCACCTGTGTCTTATGAGTTATGATTTGTCCTAGGATGATCCTGCCATTAATACAAGCAGAGCAGTGTCCTGCTGATAGTATGCTCTAGATTTAGAGAAACACATAGCTCTAACTTCAACTTTATCACTTTCTACTAACTAGAAAACAGATACATCTTTTCTATGAATCTCAATTTTCTCATGTATAAAGCAAGAGTAGCCTGTCATTGTTTCTAAATACTAAGTTAAATAATCCATAAAAATTACTTGCTACAATCCGTGTAATAGTGTAATCACCCCCCTTGACCCAGTTATAGAACTATGATCTAATTATGATACAGATTTCTCTTTGAACACTTACTGAATATTTCTCAATGAAAATAGTTTTCCTTGGAAACTCCATACTCCTGTAGACAAGTATAGTTCCTCAAGAGTTGAAACATAAACAAATAAATATTTTAAAAATACCTTTGTAAATTCAGTAGTGCATAAAATATGTTTTTAATTTGGTTTAGTTTTTCAGATTTTAAAATAAAATTAGGTTCCAGAGCCCACCTTAGGAATTACAGTTCCTTCATTATTTAAATATTTTTAAGTGTATTTATTTATTTTGATAGAGACAGAGACAGCATTAGTGGGGAGGGGCAGAGAGAGAGGAATACAGAGAATCCCAAGCAAGCTCAGTGCTGCCAGTGCAAAACCTGATGTAGGACTCCAATTCCTGAAACCACGATATCATGACCTGAGTTAAAACCAAGTCAGGACGCTTAACCAACTGAGCCCTTCATTATTTGAAAAGATTAGCACTCCTATATCATTTCCCACTAAATGAGGAATACAGAAGAAAGTAAGTCTATTAATTATATAGAAATATTCATTAGTTTTATATCATACTTGATTTATTTTTCTGTTTCCCAGTCTATCAGTCCCCTTGATATTCTAGTGGAAACTCATCTGGCTCTCAAGAGAGGGAACCCTCAAGCTTCTTTGCTAATACCAGTTTTCTCTTTCTTTTTTTGCCTCTGTGAGCTTTTCCCCAGAGGAGCATGTAGCTCTCATTTCTCTTAGTATGGTTGTTATTGATCTATATTTAATGTAGTCAAATGTTTTTCATCCCTCTGCACTTCATGAAGTCATAGATTCATGACACTAAGATTTTGCATGGTGAATTTTGTTTTTTTTGGTTTTTTCCCAGAGTTAGTTATTTTTTTATATCTGTGCACTAAAATAATGATGCTTATTAGAAAACTGTTTGGATATATACACAAACATTTCTAGTGTTCCTTTTATTTTATTATGTGTCATTTTCTGTATTTATATTTGTTTTTTGTACTATCAAACTTACATTTTGGTGAAGTACAAAATATCACTTTTTTCACCTTTTTCATTCCAATCTCTAAAACACAATGTCACATAAACTTATTTTTGCCTGAATGATTCAATATAAATGAACCCATTGATGTTAATTACAGAAATTCTAGATTTGTTAAAATATACATGGCATCCCATTACTTTGTTCATTGAATTATGTAGATGAGAGATCAGCAAACCTTTCCTATGAGGTATAAGACAGTAAATATTTTAGTTTGTAGGTCTATGGTATTTGCTACAGCTACTCAACTCTGCCTTTATAACGTACAGCAGCTATAGGTAATACATAAATGTGTGTGGCTGAGTTTAAAACCTCTAAATGTACAACTAATCTGAATTTCATATCATATTGATAAGTTAAAAGTGTAATTCTTTTCACTTTTTTCAAATTGTTTAAAACTATAAAACTCAATCTTAGTTCACAGTTTCAAAATGAGCCAGTGGGCAGTATTTGGCCCGTAGCACTTGATGTGCTGACCCTTGATGCAGGTGATCCTCTCTTTCAGGCTATCATAAAACATTTATGTAGAGAATCTTGGTTTATATGCAAACTGGTACATATATGGGGAAATTATAGATCAAAAAGGAAAGAAGAAGAATGTAGAGAATATAGTCAGTGGAGTAGTAAAGAAATGATAAGATTATTAGAGTCATTTGATGAAATTATAAATAAAAATAAGTGTATATGGAAGGAAATAGAACATACCTTATGTTATTTACCAATATGTTAATATAATCTGTCTAAAATTATACTCACAAATACAGTAGCATAAGTTGATATAGAAAAATATCTAATTTTATGCCAAGCAAATATGTAATAATGCTGAGTAAAAGATTGTCTTAAAAATTAAAATATAACTACAAGTTTAAACCAAAAAGAAAAATGCCCAGAGGGAGTGAGGATGAGTACAATCTGAAATATAAATCACTGATACACAGATCAGAACTAGACGTAAGCCTTTTAATTACTGGAAACTAGGGCTGCAAAGTCCACATGGTCTAATAAGTCCAAGCCATGGGAACTGAATTACTTGGATAAAGCCTAAAAATAATTTATCTATGGACTGGGACTTGTCTAGTCCATAAAATGGGATTAGAAAACCTGTTCTTACTTGCTGAAAGGACCTTCATAGGAACTTTCCATTGTCTCAGGGTTTGTCACCTACGGGGGTAAAAAATCTTTACTAGGCATCATTCATTCATGGTTGTAGTTGCACATTCTCAGTGTTCTCTTGGTGCATTAATGGAATGATTATATATCCTATTGTTCCAGGACAGTCCTGGTTTATCACTATTGTAAAGTTCCAATTCACTTCATATGTGTCCTATTTGGATATTAAATTATACTATTATACTACACATAGAAGCTGAGAAATTAACACAAAAAATGATCAAGAACTGATGAAGACTTAGAGCACTGAGCTGAAGCAAATCAAAAATGCCCCTTTAGGGGTGCCTGGGTGGCTCAGTCGGTTAAGCATCCGACTTGAGCTCAAGTTATGATCTCACAGTTTGTGGGTTCAAGCCCCACATCAGGCTCTATGCTGAAAGCTAGCTCAGAACCCGGAGCCTGTCTTCTGATTCTGTATCTTTCTCTGACCCTCCCCTGCTCGCGCTGTCTCTCTCTGACTCTCAAAAGTAAATAAAAAACATAAAAACAATAAATTTAAAAAAATGCCCCTTTAGTAACTCAAGATAGAGAGTATTACACACTCAAAGAAGCACATGCATACACATGCATGTACATGCATACACACACACACACACACCACATAACAACTGTCAAAGGTCATATGGTACTAAGTTGAATAGCTGATTTAATTCCAGGTCTTATGAATTAAAACAAAACAAAACAAAGCAAACCCTCAATGTTATGTTGTCTTAATGGATTATGCAATAGCAAATGATTATCAAAGGGGTTACTCTTTGCTCTACTGTGTGATATTACAATCTGTGACTAATATAGAGTGATCAACCACAATCTCATGTACATAAATTATAATATATAGATATATTTTATGAAGCTTACCTCATAAAAATACAGAAATAATAACCAATAATTTTAATTCACATTTGTCTAGAGAAACACTAAGAACATTCATTGATAAAGGAAATCTTCTCTATCTGTACTGTCCTTTACAGTAACCACTAGTTACACATGACTATTTAGCTGCTGAACACTTGAAATGTAGTTCATGCAAATGAATACCAAAATTTTACTTTTATTTAATGTTAATTTTCATGCTTATATTTAAACGGCCACATATGGCTGGTAGTTATTGGATGGCACTGGCCTAGAATTTCAGTTTACAAGCAATAGGAATGTGTAGATTTCTAGTCAGGTAATTAAGGATAGTTAGACATACTAGTTAATGACACATCCTAACTTAGTGGCAAACTCCTCCAAAATCTACATAAGGTTTCTCCATTTTTACATAGCTGTAGCTTTTTTTACACAGTTTTCTCTGAAAATATTTGCAATGATTTTCTTCCACATAAGAAATACTTGGTAAGTTTGGATACCTTATTTTGAGTCCAAAATCACATAACTACAAACATAGGAAAATTCAATTAGTTTGTCTACACTTCAATCTACTCATTGTTTTAAATAATAATAGTAATAACAATAATAATTCCTTGTCCTCTTCAAAGATTAAGAACACAGAAATTGTTAGGAGAATTGGAGAAATAATACCTGTAAATACCACATCATGATGATTTGTTGTACACATCTAAATACTTTGGTATCAAACGGTTATCGTTAAATTGCAAGGATCTATCCCTATGGAAGTATTGCAAAAATAAAATGGCAATAAGAAAACAAACAAGTAAGTAATAAACAAATAAAAGAACAATAACTAATGTCCAGATGTAATTTTTGTGTCTTATAAAGAAATGATGGTATTGGTTTGCTGATATATTTTCTAAGTGTGTATGGATTATGTATGGTGAATATGCTTGTAAGAATACAGAGCAGTAGAGAACACAAAGTGTTAGTTAGAAAATAATAGAAAATCAAATTAGGTATCATTATGGTTTATAATTATTAATTAGATTAAGTCTTTTCTAGATATAGCTATTTTATCCATGTCAACATCACTGAAAGTTATCTGTTTACAGCCAATAATTGAATAATAAATTAAGCAAGTTTATACTCTGATGGGTTAATTAAAATATTTTTGTATTCCTTATTGGATTTCTATCACAAACTAGATGGAAATAATTGGAATTACTTGGGGGCAATTAAAACTAGACCTTATGTTGTTATATACCATTTTCACTCTCATACTTCATATCTCTTCCACTTATTTTCTCTTATAATTGGTTTAGTTGTAATCCACAGCACAAGGCTTGACTCTCTAAGGACTTGATAAGAGTAAATACATAGTTATAAATCTTGAACTAAGAAATGTTTTGAGAAAAATACATTAGAAAATTATACATAGCTGCTGACTTCTGGAAAGGAGTTTACAGTGGAGTGAAGCAGAAAAATTATACACTGGGATTTGTTCTATCTATACTTTTCAATCTGAAGTGCACATTTTATGACAGAGTTGCACAGGGAAGTAGTCTATTTATTAGAAAAGGAAAATCATAAACCTGTATTATTCTACCTAATCAACAGACACTTCATTGTCTGACAAGTTATTTTCATTCAGTCATTATTCTTAGCTGAGTGTAGAAAAACTGGCTTATCATTTAATAATTATATGAATTGAATGATAAATTCTCATGCACTAGAAGTTATGTAATGCTATAAAATGGCCTGAATCTCTAAGGAAGGTATTTAAAAAGTAGAGATATTTTGAAAATAGGTTTTAGCCTTCAGTTTATTTAGGAAAAAAATGTAAAAATAAGAATAGTTCATTTAAAGGATGGAAGAAACTAAAATATCTACTTTTTAAAAGGTATTTGCTACTTTCCCCTACATTTCTCTGTATTTTATACTCATCACCACTATAATTTTCTCTGCCTTCTTTTTCTTCACCAATCATACATACATACTCCTAGATTCAGAGATAGGTTTCAGTATAGGAAAGGAATTCCTAGTGCTGGGTATGGCTGGTTAAAATGGGGTGCTGGGTTCTGAGTGAATTAGTCTTCTGTATTCATCAGTGCCATAGCAAGCATGTTAAAGAAAGAAAAGGAACGCTCTGACTACTAGATGATTCATCCGACTATTGCTGTTAAAATTTTATATATCACACAGAATGTGTGTGTGTGTGTGTGTGTGTGTGTGTGTGTGTTTGAGTGATATATACCACTATAAAAAAGTGGTATATAAAATATATCACTATAAAAGGGGTGCCATTACATCCATTGTTAGGCCTGTGATCAAAATATACTAATATGATATCACCATATATCACCGATATCACACCAATTTATTTTTATCACAGGCCTAACAACCATTTAAGCGACACCACTTCAATAGCAGGAACTCTTGGGAATAACTACTCCTATGTCGATACTCAATGCCACCTTTATTTCTGAGTTCATGGAAGTCATTCTCAGTGATTCACCCTACTTTTTTTTTAAGGCTGCCTCTTAGATCCTTCTAAATAATTAGAATTGGCCTACACAGTGAAAAATCATTCATAGTAGCAGGCATCTGCCTTTTTTTGATATGTAACAGTTAGCAAAATACTAGATTTTCAAATTACTGACAAATTTCAAACATAAAAAAATTCCAACATCCAATGTTAAAGCTGAAAATATTCTTATTAATGTGCCTTCCTTTATATTATCATGAAGCTTGTGGTCTAGAGAGGCAAAGTATTTAATCTAAAGCCATGTAACTTACTGTGAATAGTCATTGAAACTAAGTCTTTCTTAATGCCTCTTTCTCTAAGTGGTTATTTTTCAATTGCATATAAATAGGAATTAATTTGAAGTTTATGAATACAATGCTTTATTTTATGATCTCCTTAGTAAATTTATCTTTATAGTTCATACCACATGCCAATTTCTCTGAAAAGTATTTCCTATCTTCAAGAAAATTCGGTTATTGTGTTTTACTCCTACAGATTACTTTGCTCTCAACTTTGCCCAGTTTATCATATTTATTGTAATGACCATACTTATGTATTTACTTTCTGTTTTCTCCAAATAACCATGAATAGCTCCAGGACATAAGTTTTAAAACTTGTTAGGACCGTTTGTAAATATACTGAGCCCTCCTTCCAAATACATGGTATGATTGCTCTTCCTCACCCCTTTTCAGTTAGTCATAGCTTTGTGATCTGAGCCACTTCTGTACTGAGCCTTGAATAACCAGAGAGTGATGAGCCATATTCCATTCTGCTGCCATGTGGTTTATGGGAAAATGTGTAAAAATGTCAGGGGGGGATTTCTAAACTATGTGAGCACAGAAGTATCATAGTCACCCAAAAATGGTCATGATTTGGGATAATATTTTGTTAAATACAACAAAACTTATTTTATTATAATATATTTGTTGTGTTTTAGCAATTCTTATATCCTAGTACCTAAAGGTTTGGTCTATATTAGTACTTTCTGAACTGATGTTAAATTGTGGTAATTTAACTATTTTACATGTTGTTCAATAAAATACATATGTATATTATTGAATAAATAACAGTTGCCAAATAACATCTCATCACAATGGAAATATCTATATACACCAGAAATATTTTTATTATATCCAAAATTTCAAGGCTTTCCAAATGATTTATACAAGAGTAGGTAGCTAGCTGAGTCGTTATTTTGAAAAGAACTCTAGCCTAGAAACTGAAAAACCTAAAGATTAGTCCTGTTGTTATAAATTGCTGGCTATAGTACCTTGGATGAGTTATCTAAAAATCCAAGTTTTTTTCCATATTCTAAATGAAAGGAAATATAAAACCTCAGTCTACCATAGGCTTGTTAAGAAAAAAATAGATAAAAAAGATATTATTAAAGGATTTTTGAAAACTGAAAGGAGCTATGTAAGTAAGGTAGTAGTACTACTGGCCTAGGGATTTCCTACCTATCTCAACATTTTTTCAGCATAGAGGGTGAAACGATCTTTTAGTGAATAAAAAGATTAAGGTTTCTATCCAACGCAATAAGCTAAGAAAAATACATAATGTTTATAAATAGCAAAGCGAAATAATTTTTAGTAAGTTATATGATTTTCTTCCTGCAATGTCCAAGAAATTCAACTAATAAGTTTTATGAAAAAAAACAAAATGGCAGGCCACTCACTGCATATACTTCTCAGCTCCAAATACACAAGCCATTGATGAATAATGATTAGCTGTTTGTCGAAATGGCTCCCCTCTTTGGAACAGGACATTTTCTCTTTGGTCTTAAAAGTGAGCACAATACATCTAAATTAAAGTATTGAAAAAAAAATCTTTCAAACATTTCTGATAAAAAATTTAAAGTGACTTGGAAAATTGCACAGAAAAGTTATATATGAGCAATAAAATATAAAATATTGAGATATATTATAAATATTGTATAATAAGTATATATAAGATGTAATGAAGAGTTATTTGACATTTTTGAATTAGAAAACTCAACNAGAGAGAGAGGGAGACAGAATCCAAAGCAGGCTCCAGGTTCTGAGCTGTCAACACAGAGCCCAATATAGGGCTTGGATCCATGAACTGTGAGATCAGGTCATGATCTCAAAATTGGACACTTAACCAACTGAATCACCCAGGTGCCCCTCATTAATTTAGAAATTTAAGGCAATGCAACAGTACTAATACCATATCCTCTTTTAAAGTACAGCTGGAAAAATTTGTTTAAACACAAAAAATTGCCAAAAAAATCCACTTTTCTAATATGTTACCAGCTCTAAAGCAATAAAGAGCATATTATTAGTTTAAAAAGTACAGATAGAAACATATTATCAAATCATCATTTTAAATAAGTATAAAATTCCTGAATATTAAATTTCATAGGATACTATTTGGGAGGAAAAAAAAAGATATATCTCAATGTTATACCATATACTTTGATAAAAATACTAAATAAAAATCAAATCAATACATGTTCTAGAAGGAAATGAAAGTTGAATATCTCCATAGTCTGAGAATGAGCAGGACTTTAGAAACCTGACTCCAAAGGAAAGGAGATTTATGCATATAATTACATAAAAATTTACAGCTTACATGTGGATGTGAAAGGATATACATAACCAAATTTGAAAAACAAATAAAATTTTAATATATATATGAAAAAGAACAGGTTGTTACCTTGAATTTATAAGTGTATTTTGCAACTTAATAAAAACTGATGAAAAATTCTTTATAAAACTAGGTAAAGGATAGTAACTGGATATTCATAAATGAAGACTTAGTAAGCATCAATAAACTGATGTAAGAAGATTCATCCACAGAAGAACGTGAATTAAAATAGCAAAGAGATAACAGTTTTATCCATCATGCCTGAGAAAACTAAGTAATTTGAAGAACTAGGTTGGTAAAGATGTAGAGGAATGGATGCTTTCACGTATTGCTGCTTGGTATGTACATTGGCTCATTTAGAGGAAAGTAAGTTTTCCATTATATATCATAAGACACAAAAACAAAACACAGCTAACCTAGAAATTCCAAAGAAATCAGAGTGCAGAAAAAAATGTGTACAAAGAGATTATCACTAGTTGTAGATAGCAGCTTAGGAATGACCATTAATAACCACTGGCACTTATTGGTTTGCCATAAATTAGCTTATTTAATCTGTCACATAACCTTCTGACAGGTACAATTTTTTTTATTAAGCTTTTTATTTAATTCCAGTGTAATTGACATACAGTGTCAATTGTACTTATCATAAGTGCTCACTATAAGTGTACTTTTTATTTTATATTTTTTTAAATTTTTAAATGTTTTATTTATTTTTGAGAGAGAGAGACAGCATGAGCAGGGGAGGGTCAGAGAGAGAGGGAGACACAGAATCTGAAACAGGCTCCAGACTCTGAGCTAGCTGTCAGCACAGAGCCCGACGCGGGGCTCGAACCCACAAACCGTGAGATCATGACCTGAGCTGAAGTTCAGACGCTTAACCGACTGAGCCTCCCAGGCGCCCCGTAAGTGTACTTTTTAATCCCCATCATGACAGCTGCTATTGCTATCCCTATCTTTTAAATAAAAAAAAAAAGTGAGTGCCAGGTAAGTCACAAAACCTCCTAGTTTACACATTGTTTGTAATAACAAGGCAAAACATTAGATAAAGCCTATTTAGTAATAGTGGATTGGTTTATTATATTCCTGCAATACATAAAAATAGATTCATGCCATTAAAGTGATATTGTAGAACAGTTAATGAAATAGAAAAATGTTCATGGTACATTGTTAAATGAAACAAGTTAGTTTCTTATAATCTTTATATTACCATAAAAAGAAAAGATTTATGCATTTGCTTAGTATAAATACTAAAACCAAATATCAACAGTGATTACTCTGGGAGCTGTAACTATAGGCCAGTTTCTATTTTAATCTTATGGCTTCTCTCTCTCTCTCTCTGTCTTTTTTTTTTTTTAATTCTACTGTGAGCATTAACTTTTTATAATGAAAATCACTTTTTAATCAAGAAATATTTTGATAATTTGTACAAAAATGGGAGTGGGTATCTTTTAATTGTCACTATATGTGTAGACCAATACAATAGCAGAGAAACAAAGGGAGGAATTTCCCAAAGTCTGAAAGGGAATATTTTCTCCTTAACCTCTGGCATACAGGTTTTATTGGTGCTGAAGAAGATTTATTGATAAAGAAAGTGAACTTTTGACATCAGTAGCTTTTGGACTTTTCTACCTCACCCCACTCTCCTTCCTTAATCTCATTGTTTATGTATCATTTGATTATCACTCCATCAAAATATTTGAGGATTCCAAACATATCTCATAGACTAATTGTAAAAGGAGTATTGGCACTTGAGGAAATAATCTCAGACTAGCACCTATCAAATTCATGGCCATGTGCTAAATCCTATGAATAAGCAACCTTTGGTTCTCAGAGAACATAAGGGGAGAGAGATAATAGAAGCACATAGAAAGTCACTTAACAATAACAATGTGTAAAAATAATGGCAAACATGGAAGAGGCATTGGGGGTAATAAATGATTTCCAGTGACCTAAATGATCATTGCTTATTTTAGAATATAGAGTTGTCTCACTGGAGTAGAGTGCTTTTATAAGAATTCATGATTTAAGAGATATCTTAACTAACTGCAAAATGCTACACAGGTGTTGAATAGTAAAAGGCAAGAGTCAAGGATAGCCACAATGTAGTGGAAAGTGCA
The DNA here is from genome assembly GCF_008692635.1 of Crocuta crocuta. NCBI lineage: Eukaryota > Metazoa > Chordata > Mammalia > Carnivora > Hyaenidae > Crocuta > Crocuta crocuta. The sequence continues at coordinate 3,997,846 of NW_027530529.1, read as the reverse complement.
GTAGACTGAGAGACATAAAGTTAGAGTGCAGTCTTTGTTCCCTTGGTTCCCAGAGAGATAAACAAAATCAAATAAATTACTTTTCTAAGGTTCAGTTTCTTTCTTTAGAAAATGGGGAAATACCTGTACCTACCTCACCAGGTTGTTGGAGAACAATGAATGAGAGGAAGAGAGATAGGAAATGAATTTACAAAAGTAGTTAGGGATCAAATCATGTAGGTCATATTGTACTGAGAATGTGGATTGCATTCAAACAAAAGAATGCTGTTCTCTGATGGAATTTTACTGTCAAGTTTTTATGGGAATGACTCGTGACAGCTTGTCTTAATGATGTTATTCATCTTCAATATTCACTTATTGAGTGCAGCTATGGGCCAACTATTGGGTACGGTGATGGTGAGAAGGATCAGAGAAGAATTAGGCATTATTTCTATATTTGGGTAGCCTTGTTTAGTGGAATAAAGATGATTAAGTTCAGAGTCTGTTCACAGTGCTGTGCACATATACCAACTCTTTGCTCTGGGACATGAAGAGTGTTTTTCTTTTATCTGAGTCCTGATAACGTAAGTTATACTTGCATATAGCGTATAACTTACATATAACTTCCACAGATGGAAAAAGTGAAGAGTGATGTTCTCATCATAAGAGCAAAAGAGAGCATGCTGTTTTGGAATCACATGAGCCATGAGAAAATACAAAGCACATGGTGCAGTACGTGTAGTTTGAGCAACATCTTTGCTCCACTGTACTAATGGCAAGAAATAGGTAAAGAAATTATTTTCTTTAGTATAGATTTCTGAAAGCATAGGTGCTATTCAGCAGTTGCTAAGTGAAGAAGGAATTAGTTTAAATGCCAGTGTTGATGAAGGTACAAAGAGTGATAGTAGCTGTAGTTGGCAAGGTACTTTTAGTCAAAGTCTCAGCACTATTGTTTAGCACTTAGGTCAGGGTGATTTACTCTCGGAAATCAACCCTAGAGAAATTCCTCCTCTGTGTCCATCAGTCTTCAAAGATCACCTCCAACCTTAAACAGATAACATTATGTTGTATGTATTCATTTATTTCTCTGCTTCTGATCTATGGAAATAATTTTCCTTGAAGGCAGGGATTCCTTCCATCTCTAATCCCACTGCAGCACATAGAACCACAGGATGTGGAATACAGAAGGCATTTAAGAGTCTCTTTTTCCCTCAATAATATGTCAAATTAAAATCATGTTTTCTTTCTGCCCCCTAGCACTGAGCCCAGTGTCTGACACATATTTTAAAATAAATGTTTTTATTTTTTTTATTTTTGAGAGAGAGAGAGAGAGAATGTGAGTGGGGGAAGGGTGGAGAGAGACAGAAAGAGGAGAGAATCTTAAGCAGGCCTCACTTCAGCATAGAGACATGGGTCTTGATCCCATGACCCTGGGATCATGACCAGAGCTGAAATCAAAAGTTAGAAACTCAACCACCTGAACCACTGGGGCCCCTAGAACCGATAAATATGGAGATGAAGAAGTGAATGAAAATATGTAGCATCAGCATAGGTATTAAATGACAAGAAGTAATAAATATATTCAATGACTTCCCATAGCTTCTGACATAGTACATGAAAGCAAAACATACATGAGGCAAAAAATACTACAGGGTAGTTTATGTTTAATGCACTATTTAATTAGATTAAATAAGCCAGGTAAATAATGCAAATAAGTGACTGAAATGAATAGTCAAAGTAAATTTCCAACAAGCCTTACATTTTGGATAAGGTATGTGACAGAAAGGGCTATTAACCAAGGGGACAAAAATATGCCTCCAAGTTGTAGAGGAAATATTAGAAATGTGATTCAGCTTGCTTAGCCATACTGTCCAAGCTTAATATGAACATCACAATATTGATTTTTATTTTAATTCCTTCCATATGGGTAATATATCACCACTCTTGCTCTCATTTGAACCTTCCTAAAGACTAAATGAAGAACAAGATAATTATTCTGATTGCACAGAAGAGAAACCTGAAGCACTAAGAGGTTACATTGTCCTGGGTTGTGAGCCCAGCTTATAGCCTATGTTCTTTTACTATATGGACCATCTATTCCCTTGCAGGTCTTATTTTGGCTATTGTAAGACTCAACTCCAGGCTCATTCTCTTTCCCCTTGCTAGTTTCTGCCTCTAGTTCTGCCTCATTCAGAAAGCTATGGATTATCTGACAGGAGACAACTACATTAAGGGTGGACTTGGCTTCTTAATGGCCTTGACTATTAAAAATGTCATTTCTGTATTTATCCTGGGTTTTTGGAAGGCTCAGGGGAAATGCCTCCTCATTCCATCCTAAGGAAGCCTCAGAGTCAGCACCTCAGGACTCACCACACAATATGTTAATGGAGATGGGGCCCCGAGACCATTATCCAGAAGTTAGTAAATGTCAGGACCATAGAGGCAGGCTTTATGGATTTCTTTAGAAAGCTTCATTAACTTGACTAATTGGAAAGTGGAGATTTGCAGACTTGTCTGCTTTTGGGGTGAGAAGATAAAGTCAATGGGATGTGTGTGCAGGACACGTGGGACTATGATAAGCCACTATTACTGGTGGATGGACAATATGTTTGCATTTAGTCCACCGTAAACAAAGGTGTTAACTGAAGCAGCAGCATGTAGTGGGGCAAGACACAGGTCTGGAGCCACTCTGAACTGGACAATAGTCCTGAGTCTACCAATTATAAACCTTGAGAATATAAAATAACTACTTAAAGTCTCTGAGTTTAATTTTTACTTTTGTAAAATCGGTGTGTTCTACCTTTACACTGTCTTTGTGATAATTCATACTAATGGACTCTGGGTAGAGATAGTGGAGTGAAAACACACTTACCCTTATTCCCTAAGTGGAAATTAAAGATGTCTTAAATTACACAAACCCACAGAGGAAAAGAGTAAAGGGGATAAAAGCAATATAGAGCTGTGAAGTTGATAGATAACTGTTAGGTGTATCCAAGGAAGCTGAATCCTAAACGAGTAATGAGAAAAATGAAAAAGCCATTGAGTATATAATGCATATAAAACCCTTTCAAAAAAAAAAAAAAAGGATTAAATATCAGTACTTCTGGGATTGGGGATAAAGGCAGAATTTTTTAAAAAGACTTATTGAAAGTATATAAGAAAAGCAATTAAATCTCCATATAATCTCCCCTCTTTATCTTCCAACTATTAGAAGACTAAATAGGGTAAAATAGGGATTTCTGGTAAGAGTTATCAGCCAGGGTTGTCAGGGCAGTGCTACACTGAAAATAGAAGGGCTAAGTGTGTTTACACACTGAATGCTGAGACCTACCACTCTCTTCCCTATCTTCCAGATGGGCTCCAGACAGGAGTGTGGAAATTCTCTCTCAGGAGAAACTGATTAACCCAAGAGGAAAAGCATAAAGTAAACAAACCAGCCAATAACCCTACAATTATCCCACAGTCTATAGGCCTCACATACTGGCTCAAACTTCCAACTAGATTTTTAGTTTTCCCACTCTTAAATATAAAAAGATATCTAAATCCCACAGCCAACTAAGGAATAGAATGCCTCTAATATGAAATATACATAACAAACCAACAGAAAGAAAAAGCAATTCTGAATAAACTAAAACTATAAAAAGAAAATAAACAATCATTGACAGCCTCAGGGAACTATGATAAAATATATAATTTATTAAACAAGGATAGAATGCTATATTAAGGTATATTTAGAAAGCAAAGAATTCTTAGTAATCATATGCAGGTTTTATATATATTTACATTAATATATTAGTATAAGTATTTAATATATTATTTTTTTTTAAGTTTGTTTTTGAGAGAGAGAGAGAGAGAGCAAGCATGAGCAGGGAAGGGGTAGAGACAGAGGGAGACAGAATCCGAAGCAGGCTCCAGCCGCTGAGCTGTCAGCACAGAGCCTGATGCAGGTATCAACCTCACAAGTTGTGAAATCATGACCTGAGCCGAAGTCCAACACTCAATTGACTGAGCCGCCCAGGTGCCCCTATAATTTTATGTTTTATAGAGTAACATATATAGATATAATATCCAAAATTAAAATTCAATGAAATGCTTCAAATAGAAAGCTGAAGAAATATTACTGAAGGGGAGAAAAAATATAAAGAGACAAGAAATAAGAGTGAAAATGTATGAAAATTAGGATCATGGGAGGTCTGTCTTCAAAATAATAAGAGTTTTAGAGTGACCTCAACCAAGAAAATAAAGATATTTTTTAGTGGAGGAGGAAATTTTTAATAGGATTCTTCAAGAAAATTTTATGTCAGGAAAAATATTTGCCTCTTGTTTGGGAGCATTCACTACATGTCCTTCAAAAGAAATGAAAATAGATCCACACTATACAAGGAATATCACATCATTGTTTCTCCCTCCTGATCCAAGCTACATTATATAATGACTAAGATACTTCAGTAGCTTCATAAGCATTTTTATTCTTAGCCATTTTTAGTCATATCTACATACAAACAACCAAAGCTACAATTCTTTTTTTAAAAATTTTTTAATGTTTTATTTATTTTTTGAGAGAGAGAGAGCTTGAGCAGGGGAGGGTCAGAGAGAGAGAGGGAGATACAGAATCTGCAGACAGGCTCCAGGCTCTGAGCTGTCAGCACAGAGCCCATTGTGGGGTTCAACCCACGAACTGTGAGATCATGACCTGAGCTGAAGTCAGATCATGACTGAGCCACCCAGGCACCCCCAAAGCAACAATCCTTAATTTAATATTCCTCAAAGCTTCCTGTCATACTTAGAACACATTCAAGGCTCTCTCTCTGACTTATGAGATTCCCAATGATCAGACCCCTAGTTAGTTCTCCAGTCTCCTTGCCTTTCATACTCTACCTCCAGCTTTACTAGCCTCCTTGCTGATGCCTGGGGACACAAAGCACAGGACACTGCCACCTGCTTTTTTTTTTTTTTTTTTTAAGTTTCTAGGCAATGCAGTCTCTTCAGACTTACACTGACATCACAATCTATATTTTCTTCCATTATTCTCTCTTCATTTTTTCTATTAATTTTCCTCAAAGCACTTATCTTTAATTGATTAAATAAATAAATAAATGAGTTTTCTGATTTATTCTCTTTGCTAGAAAATATAAGCCCTATGCTGGAAAAAAAACATTATTTAGTTCATTGCTCTATCTGATATATAGAACTTCTCTTGGTAAAGAGCAGACATATAATACATTTCTATTGGATTAAATAAAGTTGTAGATATTTTCCAGACACTTTTATCTGTAGCTAGAACTTTGTCTTCCTTAATTTCCATTTTCTTAACAAGACCAAAGAAGAGGTATTCTTTATTTTTAAGGGAAGCTCCTATACGGGAGCGCAATAGATCCTATCTAGATCTACCAAAAGTGAAGAGGGGAGCTAAATTAGCAGATGTTCTTGACAGAGAATATAGAGGAGCCTGGTCTGAGGAGGCCTTCTGTTTCCATACAGGGCTCTAGGAAAGCAGGAGGGTTGGGGGGGGAATCTCAGAAAGAAACAGCTGTGGGGTGTTTCTGGGGGGCAGTTAAATCCTGGGGCTTGCTTTATTAAAGACCCCGTCTTCAAACTTAGCTCAAAATGATTTGACTTCCTTGGGGTGCCTGGGTGGCTCAGTCATTACACATCTGACTCCAGCTCAGGTCATGATCTATGGTTTGTGAGTTTGAGTCCTACATAGGGTGAGGGTAGCACATCAGGTGAGGATTGAGCCCCACTGCACTGAGCATAAGCCCCACTCTCTCCCTCTGACTCTCCTGGGATTCTCTCTCTCTCTCTGTCCCTTGCTTATTTGTGTCCTCTATTTCTCTCAAAACAAAACACAAAAAATGATTTGACTTCCTTACTTCTGACACGAACAGCAAAAATGTTACCAGTGGACAGTTTTCTGGAAAATACAGGATGCCAAGAACCTTCATTCATCCCTGCAGGGAGGAAAAGGAACTCTAGTTGGGTCTGTGGTTGAAATTTCTTCCATCCCAGTGGGTTAAAGATTTAAAATAATAATAATAATAATAATTAAAATTATAATTAATTATTATTATTATTATTATTATTAAATTTGAATGGGGCATATTCAAAACCTTTGACTTCCTTATTCTTATCAGGGAAGCAAAGCTCATACTTTTCTACCAATGGAATGTTTTCCCCATTTAATGTAACAAAAATACAAATAATCTCAGTTACACTAGAAGTTTTTACTTCCACATTCAAAATTCAAAGCTGTAAGTGTACACTGAGTATGAATAGTGTGGATGCTATAGAGACTATAATCAAATACAAGGCATGATCTCCATGGGAATAGAACCTATCCATCTGAGAAGATACTGTAATCCCTCTATTCTAAGAAGTCATTGTGTGTAAGATGGACAGTCAGTTGAATAACAATTTTGCATTTGGAGAAAACAACAACTGTAATTATTTTAGCTGAGCATACTAATTCTAATGTGTATCTTTTCCTGAGTTTTAGTTTGACAAACTGTATCTGACAATGAAGTTGAAATAGAAGAATTAAAAATATGAGGGAGAGAATGGTAAGAACCATATGAGTGAATAGATAATAAATGATTTATGAGATTGAAAACAGTACCAGTAGGGAAAGTCTGTGTATTCTAGGGTGAAAGAAGAGACCACTCTGTAAGCAGAGGCGTGCTGCCTGTGACAATACAGGTTATCTATGGCTATGACCTGAGAGATAGACCCCCCACAATATCCATACCTTGTTTCCCCATGTGTGGATATAAGAGCTTGGTTTTCCTTCAGCACTTCCTTTAAATTAAGAGATCACAAGCAGGCCTGATTTCAACAGTCAGAAGTACTTTCTTTGGTTTCCAGGGTATTTTTGAAATAAGAGATTTAGTTTCAAATCTTTTTTTTTTTTTTAAATAGCTTTTTTTTTTAAGGTTTTATTTATTTCTAGGAGAGAGAGAGAGAGAGAGCGTGAGCAGGGGAGGGTCAGAGAGAGAGGGAGATACAGACTCTGAAACAGGCTCCAGGCTCTGAGCTGGCAGTCAGCACAGAGCCCGACGCGGGGCTCGAACCCACGAACCGCGAGATCATGACCTAAGCGAAAGTCGGACGCTTAACCGACTAAGCCACCCAGGCGCCCCTGGTTTCTAATCTTTAAGAAATATCATGAGATTGCACATAAAAATTAGATCTGACTTCTAGCAATACCAGGTCTTCATACAAGAGGCAGGTATTCAAAATAGATTTACACAATCAGGGAGGCTTCTATAGACTCAATACATTTTATAGGAAATACTACCTTGCATTTTGAATGCAGTTAGCCATTATATATGTGCATCAATTTGATGCTCACATCAACCTGGGGAGAAGGACTAGTATTAACCTTAAATTTTCTTTTTTTTTTTTTTAATTTTTTTTTAATGTTTTATTTATTTCTAGGAGAGAGAGAGACAGCGTGAGGAGGGGAGGGTCAGAGAGAGAGGGAGTCACAGACTGAAACAGACTCCAGGCTCTGAGCTGGCAGTCAGCACAGAGCCCGACGCGGGGCTCGAACCCACGAACCGCGAGTTCATGACCTAAGCGAAAGTCGGACGCTTAACCGACTAAGCCACCCAGGCGCCCCTAACCTTAAATTTTCTGATGAAGTAACTGGCAATAGTCAGTGAATGTGGGTAATTTAGCTTCAGACTGGGCATGTGAGATCTGGTTAATCAAGGTCACATCCCCACCTTCTTCTCTCATTTAACTTTCCAGCTTGGTGCGTGTAGGTATGCTTATTTACCCCCTAATATCTAAATGAAGACTTCCTTATGCTTTTCCTGTGCTTGGGTGTGGATCCTATCTACCCATGTTGTTTTGATTTCTCTAGTACTTACTGTGCCTCTTTGGGCAAGTTACTAAACCTCCCTTTGCCTTGACCTCCTCTTCTATAAAGTAGAATTGTCAGTAGTGCCTACCTCACAGGGTCATATGAAGATTAAATTATTTATTTCTGGGAAATTTTTTGAAGCTGTTCCTGGAAAATCATAAGTTCTCAATTCTACTGTAATCACGATCATTATCATTTTTCAGGATCTAGTTAGACTGCAGCCTTCTAACCAAAATCTTTCCAGACCATCTTTACCCCAATGTGATGCATCCTCTTTTGCCTAGAAGTATCAGTAAGAGAAATCTTTCCAAGTGCTGAAAATCTTGTATTAAAAATATTAGCACATGCATCACTCCTCTGTCAAATAACAATCTCATTGATGACAAGGCCTCTGTTTTATTTATGCATTACTGGAATCTCACACAATACACGGTGTTACACAGTAGAAAATACCTCCTTAACAGAATTTTTATGCAGTCACTTTTATCTGGCCTTTGCTGTTGAACACTACACATATTAGGGCCCGTGCCATGTGCCTTGAGACCATATGGCAGAAAACAAGATTCCATCACCACCATGGACCATTATCTGTGTTAACAGCAACACATTTATTATCTTCATGCTTATCTGTTAATCTTTCAATGATATATATTTTTCAGAGCAAAATTAAATTTGAGTTGTGCTTTTCAAACTTTAAACTCATTTTCAATGGATTCTGCAAATTTGTCTTTGTATCCACAGCCTATATCACAGTGTCTGACATATTTAAGTCACCGTTTATACGTTGTCTAAGGAATGAGTGAGTGAATGAATAAATGTGTGAATGAATGCAGGTCATTCTCTAACTAGTAACTAGTTCAAGTCTTTATTAAAGAGCCCTGAAGCAGTTCTTCAATCTCCTTTTTCCCTCCTATAACCCTGTCTACAGGTCAGTGCATTTTCAAACCTGCAGGTAAACTGATAGTGCTTCCCTCACTCTGTTAGACACTCATAGGTAATTGGGGGAAGCCATAAAAAGCTTGAAAGACATTTAAAGTAACTTCTGGACAGGGAATGGACACATAGTTCAAAATGACTTTCACCTACAATGACACAACTATGCATTGAACTGGAACATAGGGATAGTTCTTATTGAATGTAGAAAGTAACCATTTACTATCTTATAAAGATGTAGAAATGACAGACATTTTACAAATGGTGGTAAAGAGGCAGGTATTCAAAATAAATGCCTAATCAGAGAGGCTTCTATAGACTCAATACATTTTATAGAAAATGATACCTTGCATTTTGAATGTGGTTAGCGATTACTCATACATATGCATCAAATTGACGTTTACATCAACCTTGGGAGGTGGACTAGTATTAACCTTAAATTTTCTGATGAAGTAACTGAAGTTTAGGATTTAAAACCCAAAGGTTAAAACAGATTAGAAAAAAAATTCTGTGAAAAATGTGTATGCATCTCAGATTAAATAGGGTTGACTACCTTTTCACCAGTCACTCTCATATTAATGCCAAATATTTCATGTATTGTATTTATAAGGTAGAAATTCTAGATATAAATTTCAAGGATTCAGGCCTTCCCAACTATACCTAATTCCTATAATCATAACTTTAAAATTCTCTGACATGTAATACAAGGTGTAATTTCAAGTTCTCAGATTCTCACTCTGGCTTTTCATCTGAAGGCTGTGGGATAACCTTCCAGAGCAGCTCTGCCATTAACATTTACGTTAACCTTCATCAGTTTCCCTTTCAAAGACAGATTGCTTTTCATTTCATCTACATCTGGCTTGATCTGAATAACCTTTATTGGTACTTAGTTTACAACCTTTGGGGATCCATTTTTTAAGATACTAGTTTATTTCAACTTTGGAGAAACAAAGAAATACCTTCAAAAGGGATGTCTGCCATGTGGGCATGGACAAAACAAATCATCACTTGTCTGTTAAAAGTTGGTAGCTACATACATCACCACAATCAGAACACTATTCCTGTATTCCATGTGTATGCCCTATGGTGTAATATGATCAATAAATTTATAAAGTGTTATGTGCCATAATGAATAGCACCCTATCCTTCTGCATAAGCATTCCTATCTACCAGAAATACTTATTCAGTGTATATTAAGCCCCTTGATACAGAAGCTATGGCTACTTTGCTTACTCCTGTCCTTCCCAGAGCCTATCATATCAGATACCAATACATAGCAAACACGCAACAAATATTACTAACTGCTTGCATCTACATTCCTCATGGGAGACTCAAGATTAACACTTACTATAAATAAATGCATAAATATATAAAGAGCATTCGAACTCCTTCAGCTTGGAAACCATTACCTTCAGTGGATTTGCACCCATGCCTTCTCTCCAATATTTCTAATGAAAAACATTTAACATACAGAAAAGTTGAAATAATTTTACAAAGTACCCCCATATAACCATCATCTAGATTCTACAAATAACATTTTAATATATTTGTTTTATTAAATATCTAGCCATCCTTGTGTGCCCCCCCCCATCATCCATGGCCTTTTTAAAATTTCTTTTGTATTTCAAAGTGAAATTGCAGACAGCTATACATGTCCCTTCAACTACTTCAGTATACATACCAACAAGAACTCAACATTGGTTTATGATTTTTTTCTCTTTTGAAGTAAATTTTACATATAAGGAAATTAATCTTACAAATGCATTCTGTGTAAGGAATCTTGGTGGCTCAGTCAGTTAAGTGTCTGACTTTGGCTCAGGTCATGATCTCATGGTTCATGAGTTTGAACTCCATCTTGGGCTCCATACTGACAGCTCAGAACCTGGAGCCTTCTTCAGAGTCTGTCTCTGCCTCTCTCTGCCACTCTCCTGCTCATGCTCTGTCTATCTCTCTCTCTATCAAAAACAAAGTACACATTTTTAAAAATGCATTTAGTGAGTGAGACATGCATATACCTGCATAACCCAATCCTCTTTCAAGAAATAGAATATTGGGGAGCCTGAGTGGCTCGATTGGTTAAGCTTCTGACTGTTGATTTTGACTCAGGTCATGATCTCCCAGTTTGTGAGTTCAGGCCCCTCACTGGGCTCTGTGCTGACAGTGTGGAACCTGGTTGGGTCCTCTCTCTCTTCCCTTCTCTCACTGCCTCTTCCCTACTCATGTGTGTGCGTGCGTACTCTCTCTCTCAAAAAAAAAAAAAAAAAAAGAAAAGAAATAGAATGTCATGCTAAAGTGTCCCTCATGGTCCTTTCAAAAGCCCATCCCTACCAACCAGATATAACCACAGATCTAAATTTTTCCCATTTTTTTTGTTTGCCTTTCTAGCATTCCATAGCAATGTGGAATGTTATGTTTCTATATAACACACTCTTTTATTCTCAGGATAATGTTCTTAAGATTTATTCATATTGTTGTTTCCATTGTATTGTTTAATTAAATTAAAATGTTTTACTGCCACTTTCTAAATCAAGAATATACTCTGTCCCAGCCTGACCCTAAGGTGTCAGCTCTCTCCTTATCCCTATTGAGCCCACCATGCTTCAGCCTCATTGTCATCTTTTCTCAAAAAAAAAAAAAAAAAAAAAAATTATTGAAGTATAATTAACATACACTACTAAATTAGTTTTAGGCATACAATATTATGATTCAGCAATTCTATAAGTTATAAAGTGCTTATCAGGTTAAGTATACTCTTAATCCTCTTTATCTAGTTCCCCCACCTCCTCCCCCCATATATTGTCTTTTAATGACCCTAGAAATGCAGACTCTTTCTCTCAGATTGCTTTTACTTGCACTTGCTTGCTGTTCCCTCCACCTGGAACATAGTTCTACATATGTCAGCTTCTTCAGCCTTTAGGTCTCCACTCATATATCATTTCAGAGGCCTCTTTCCAACCACCACATCTGAATTATTTGCTGTCATAGCATTTTATTTATTAGCTATTATCCCAAGCTCCAATTATCTTGTTTGTTGGCTTTTTAAAGTCTTTTGTCTCCCCTATAAAAATACAAGATTTAAAGGTCTAACACCTATGTCTTTTTTGCTCATCTTTATATCTTCAGAATAAGCACAATTAGGGGCATGTGTTAAGTGTTTTAACATAATTTTTTTATGAAATATATTTAACATTGGGGTTTTGTTACGAAACAACATATCTTGACAATATTAATACCCCCTGAATCTAGTTTTCTATAGAACAAAACTTGGTTTTGGTTGTTCCTAAAAATGCAAGTACCCATGGAAAAGGTAATTCCTTAAACATTCTCAGTCATTATGTTTAGTGGGAATGACTTTATAATTTTATTCCTAAAGATATGCTTTGGTAAATAATAATATTTACTATCTTATGGTCTGTTGGTCTTCCTGAAGCACTTTGGCATACGGTATCTTATTTGGTTCTGAAGCCTGGAGAGTTACATGTTGTTATTGGAGACACTTTGCACCAGAGTGAGAGCAAACAAGCCAGAAAAGGGAATGACTTATCTAAGATTACACATGTGGTTACAGGCGTAGCCATGAATCCCATTTCAGTTTCTAGGTTCCTTCCCACTGGTTTGTGCAGAAGCATATTAGGACCCTCAGGAAAAGAGTGAATAAATGTCATAAATTGCAAAGAAGGGGGAATAAGCTTTGCAAATACCAGCTTGCTCAGTTTATTCAGTAATCCTGTTTAAGAACCACTGATGCCCCCATTATATTTTTCCAGCTTTTTGGGGGTACAATTGACAGATAAAAATTATATATATGTAAGGTGTACAATATAATGTTTTGATATTCATATACAATGTGAAATGGTCACCAAAATTAGGCTTATTAACATATACATCACCTTACATAGTTACCTTTCTGGTGGTGGTAACAGTGGTGAGAAGAGTTAAAATCTTGCCTCTTAGCAAATTTCAAAGGTACAGTACAGTATTATTAACTATACTCACCATGCCATCCATTAGTTTTCCAGAATTTCTTCATTCTGAATAACTGAAATGTTGCACACTTTGACCAACATCTCCCCATTTTCCCCACCCTTCAGCCACATTCTACTCTCTGCTTTTATGTGTTCAACTTTTTTAGATTTCACATACAGGCAAAATTATGCAGTATTTATTTTTCTACATCTGATTTATTTCAATTAGTAATCCCCTCTGGGCTTATCCATGGTGTAAAAATGGCAGAATTTCCCTTTTTTATGGCTGAATAATATTCGTGTGTGTGTGTGTATTGTATTTTCTTTATCCATTCACATGTTGTGTTGGGAAACACTTAGATTGTTTGTATATTGTGGCCATTATGAATAATGCTGCAATGAACACATTGGAGATCATATATCTCTTTGAGAAACTGATTTTATTTCCTATGGATATATATCCGGAGGTGAGATTACTGGATCAGTTGTAGTTCGACTTTTAATTTTTTGAGGAACCTCCATATTGTTTTCCATAATGGCTGTACTGAGTTACACATGCACCATGAGTGTATGAGTTCCCTTTTCTTCACATCCTTACTAATACTTGTTATATTTCACTTTGTTCATAATAGCCATTTTAACAGGTGTGAACTACTAACTCATTGTGATTTTGATTTGTATTTCTCTACTCGTGATGGTGAGCATCTTTTCATATACCTGTTTGCCATTCATGCCATCGTTTGAGAAATGTCCATTCAGGTCCTTTGCCCACTTTTCAATCAGCTTATTTTTTTTCTATTGAGTGTCTGGGTTTCTTACATATTTTGGGTTTTAGCTTCTTATCAGATATATGGTTTGCAAATACGCTTCCCTTTCATAGATTGCCTCTTTACTCTGTTGATTATCTCCATTGCTGTGTAGACCTGTTGTCCTCATTTTATAGACCTCTATGGCAAACTCCTTAGTGTTGTAAACTGACCATAAAAATAAGCTTATGTGCTGTACTTTCCATAAGTAAAGCCATACACACTCAGGTGTGTAAATCGGTATCACAGAGTGAAAGAAATCCTCCCAAGAATTACCAGGGACTGTATTTGATCTTGAGAATGTAAAGATGAAAAAACAAAACAAAACAAAACAAAACAAAAACAACCAGGCAGTTCCTGTTCTTGTTAAATTACATCTAAAAATGAGACAGACAAAAACATATATAAATTATGCCTTATGAAAGATACAGAGTACATGTGTATACTCTATAAAAGAACAGTAAGAGACATCAAATTTACATTAGTGGGTCAGAGGTTCTCTTCCTTAAGGCAACATTAAAGTTCAAATATAAAGACTCTACTTAAGTTAGCTAGATGAAAGGTGGAAGAAAAGTGTTCTAGGCAAAGAAAATCATGTAAACAAAGCCTCTAAGAGGACAGGACCTGACATTTTCAAATAACTGAATTGCCTAGATTAGGTCTCAAATAAAGAAGAGTCAGACATGTAGAGATGGACTGGATTATGCAGGGTCATCCCAAGTCAGTGAGTTATGATTTTTTTACTACCTGTAGCAGAAAACCCCAGAAGAGAGGTGGACAATGGAATATAGTCATGGCTGTGACTTCTGAACTTCACCAATCTACTCAACCTTTCTAAGCTTTCACTTCCTCGTTTGTAAAATGGGAGTGATACCTGTGCTTCTTTCATTGCATCAGTGAAAACAATAACAAAAGTAATGCATGCAGATGAGATTTTCTAAGGAGGGAATGTTCAATAAGAAAAAAAAAAAGTAGGATGAGCACTGAAACCCAAATTACATATCAACTTGGAGAAGAAGAGATATTAAGAACAGTGAGCTTAGCAATAGGAAATAGCAATAGCAATAGGAAAAGACCAGGCCAATGAAGTCATGGGAAGAGAATGGTACAAGGAGGTAGGAATGGTCAGCTGTCCTAAATGGCATCATATGAGTTCTAAAAAAAAGTCTGCTAGATTCAACATAAGGCAATTTTTTATAACGTTGGTGAGAAAAATTTTTAAGTTATTTTATGTATTTTAAGAGAAATAGAGTATTAGTGGGCGAGGGGCAGAGAGATGGCAGGGGAATCTCAGGAAGGTTCTGAGCTGTCATCACAGAGCCCATGTGGGGCTTGAACTCATAAAACTGAAGTCATGACCTGAGCTGAAATCAACAGTCGGATGTTTAACCCACTGAGCCACTCAGGTGTCCCTAGAAGAATTTTTTTTAAAGTGGTGATAGTGGGAGATATTGAAGGAGCAAAATGTGAAAGCGGAACAGGAGAGGCAGCAGATCCAGAAACAGGGTTCGGAAATCCTGGCTGTGGAGAGTAAAGAATTGGGTAATTGTTGAATGTTCTGAGATGAAGAGAAAGCTTTAATAAGAAGGCAAAGAGTAAAGTATTTAAAATATTTTGTTAGAGGGTCTCCTGGGTGGCTCAGTCAACCAATTAGGCATCTGACTTCGGCTCAGGTTATGATCTCACAGTCCTTGAGTTTGAGCCCCACGTTGGGCTCTTTGCTGACAGCTCGGAGCCTGGAGCCTGCTTCAGATTCTGTGGCTCCCTCTCTCTCTGCCCCTCCCCCACTCACTCTCTGCCTCTCTTTCTCTCTCTCAAAAAATAAATAAAAATTTAAAAAATTAAATATTTTATTAGATATTTTTTTCAAACTAAAGCTTAATATGCACCTACTTATAACAAATAAAGCAACACAAGAAAATATTGAAAAGACAAAGGTCATCATCCCTCTCTTATTTGCCCTCATTCCTCACTCAACCACACAGATCTCCAAACCAGCTTTAACAGGATGGTGCACATGTGTTTCTTCACTCATGCAGACATATGCAGGCACATATACTCATATAAAGAACATTCTATGAATTATTTTGTTTTTACCTAAATGGAATCGTACCATATACATTTGTTTCCATTTTCTTTGAACAACATCATCTCTACACATAAAAGGTGAAACTTTTTTCTCTAATTTTTTATACTGATGTATAAACATATATTTCATTTTGTATGTAGACAGTCATATCCCACATTCAGTCTTTCTCTTTTATATGCAATTTTGTTTTTATGTTGTTGCCTCTTCCTTCCCACACCTCTGATCTGTTTGTCCACAAAGCTGTCACCCCCAGCCTTTGTAGGTTTGTGTACAGTTGGGTGCTTATTATTTCACAGACTTGTCATCCTCAGATAATCTTTTCCAACTTTTGTTTATTATAACATGTTCATCTCATTTCTGTAAGATGACTTACTTACATTCAAATCATAAAGCATAAAGACCTTAGTAATACATTTTTTTTTCTTAAGGAGTACCCATGCTTAGGTGGCTAAAACATTTTTTAAAAATAGGAATTCAATATCGCTTTAATAAATAAATATATGGAGTACAAAAATCATAAGGCATGTTAGTATTCCTGGAAATCTATCTGAAGATCTTGGAAATGCTTTACAGTTGCTAATTAAGCCTCTCCATGCCAGGCCATTTAACTAAGGAATATATAGTAACCTCACAGAGGGACCATTTCATCCAACTCAAGTGTTCTCCCCTTGAGTAGAATAAAATAGCTGTGTGATAACCCAGAGTAACACTGAACTGCATTTTAAGATGGAAAATGAATGGTTTCATTAGAGCCAAATGAATCTGCCAAGGGAGTTTATACAGAATGTGTTTTAGATTTAGAATTTGCATGGCATGCTAGTTTTTATCGCTATTAACACGCTATTATGAAGCTGGATGCTTGGTGTTTTAAAGTGCCTCCTGATCATAAATTAGTCAACACATAAAATGCTTGTGAAGTAACATCCCAATTTTCCAGTTGAAATCTCTGCATCCCAAGGTGATTAAATGACTCTTATCAGGTGTTTCAATTTCTGTACCTTTGCAACTTTCTTGATAAAGGCACATGCTTCCCAGTATCTACTTTATTCCATGTTCAGAATTAAATAGGTTCTTGTACATGTGATCACATTTATGTCACATCATTATGTGAAGCAGGTATGATTTCCCTAAGGAGACTAAGGTTTACATGATTTGCAAAAGAAGGTCAACATTTGCTAAGCTGGCAAAGCTACAGTTGTGAACACTAGTCTTTGGGATGCCAGCACCTGAAATCTTTATTTTTTTTTTAATGTTTTATTTATTTCTGGGAGAGAAAGAGAGTGTGAGCAGGGGAGGGTCAGAGAGAGAGGGAGACACAGAATCTGAAACAGGCTCCAGGCTCTGAGCTGGCTGTCAGCACAGAGCTGGACGCGGGGCTTGAACCCACAAACTGTGAGATCATGACCTAAGCAAAAGTCGGACGCTTAACTGACTGAGCCACCCAGGCGCCCCCCTGAAATCTTTCTTTCAGTCCATGTTGCATTCTTCACACCCACATATATGACATGATTCAAGATTTTGGTTCAGTATGCATAGTAATGTTTCTAGATTGGTGATGACATTTAAACACATTTTGTTTTTTTTTTTTAAGTTTACTTATTTATTTTGAGAAAAACAGAGACAGCAAGAGTGGCAGAGAGAGAGAGAGAGAGAGAAAGAGAAAGAGAGGGAGAGAGATTGATTCTCAAGCAGGCTCCATGCTACCAGCACAGAACCCAAAGTGGGGCTCGAACCCACAAAACTGCAAGATCACAACCTGAGCCAAAACTAAGAGTTGGACACTTAACCTGCTGAGCCAGCCATGTGCTCTAAACACATTTTCAATACTAGGCACTGACCATACATTATACCTTATACTGAGGCAAGGAAATACATTCCACCTACTGGAGGACATGGCAACTCACATTTGACAGGTTGTGTAGTAATCCTATTATAGGTGAGAGAGTGGATAACTGTGAACTATGCAATCTACCCTATTTCCAAACATACAGCTAAATCTCAGCATTTCTGGCTGAATTTCCAAACCTCCACTGTCTTAAATAATCTGTCTGCTCAGTCCACACTACATTATTATCTTCTTCTCACTGCCCATTCTCTTTCCTCCACCTGGGATATTTTCTTTCTTTCCTTCTTACTTTAACTGCCTTCCATTTAACCTTTTTTAACTTCCTATTCAGTTACATTGTGACATATGACTGGGCTTTGGCAGTGGAATATGGGAGAAGGTGATATTTCTATATGGAAGCCAGGCAGTAAAATACCCTGTATGATCCCATGTTAAAAATGAGACATGCAGTAGACAGAAAGAATCTGGATCCCTGAGCACCACTTGAATGAATGCTGTCAGAGTAAGTAGCTTGACCCAGTCAAACCAAAAATGTACCACCATGCACACACATACAGACACACACACACAGAGGAGAAGCTAAAACGCCAATAGAAAAGATAAAAATGAAATCCTAAAATGTAATTTATTAAACTTACAGAAGACAGAAAAATACCAAAGAAAGGGGAAATAAACAAAAACACTATAGCTTAATACACAAACATACTATCAGTTATATTGAATTACATGACAGAGGTGATTGACTGGGTTAAAAAATCAGGGCTCTATCATTTATATGGGATGTGTGTCAAATATAAAGACACACATAGGTTGAAAGTACAAAGATGAAAATGATGTGTCAAGCAAATACTAAGCACATGAAGGCCAACAAAGTTACGCTAATATTAGACCAAGTGAACTTTTGTCATTATATCCACTTGCAACTTAAATTTAACTGTATGATATTAAATGTCAGTTCACCACGCCATAATAATCCTGAATGCATATGCATCTGTAGAGAAATCTGATATACATAAACCCAAAACTGATGGAACCAGAGGGAGAAATTAACAAATCTAACAAATTGGGGATTTTAACACTTTTCCCAAATAGTTGTAGTCCAAAGTACAGGGAGAAAAAAGTGTGGAGAGGCAAAACACAGGTCTACACTTCCTAGAGGCTGGACACATTACTTCCACTAACATTCATGGACAACATTTAGCCACAAGGCGACAAAAGAGCCTGAAAAATGATTTTTTGTCCAGATGACTCAGCATATATGTATGCTCGATATGTATCTGTGGGTATATGTGTATACTGGTGTATGTGTGTATATATACGATGCATGTGTGCATCTATGTAATATATAATATATATGTTTATGTATATATAAATAGAATCCCTACATATTACCATAAAGGAAGGCAGAATGGGTACCTATTGGGTGCCAATTAAGTGTCTCTGCCACAGGAGTGATAAAAGAATTATGCAGTTCCTATTGGAAAAACATATATATATTTACTTTAAAACACAAATAGTGAATTTAAATTAACATCATTAAGGTAAGTTTGGCCTCTGGATAAAAATAACTTGCGACTGGGGCGCCTGGGTGGCGTAGTCGGTTGAGCGTCCGACTTTCGCTTAGGTCATGATCTCGCGGTTCGTGGGTTCGGGCCCCGCATCGGACTCTGCGCTGACTGCCAGCTCAGAGCCTGGAGCCTGCTTCAGATTCTGTGTCTCCCTCTCTCTCTGACCCTCCCCTGCTCACGCTGTCTCTCTCTCTCTCTCCTAGAAATAAATAAAAATATTTTTAAAAAAATAACTTGCAACTTCCTGAAACAAAAAGAGAATTCTAGGCTACTTTTATTGACAGGTATAGCTTTAAAAATACTAAATAACAGTGTTTAGGGACACCTCTATGGCTCAATCAGTTAAGCATCCAACTTCAGCTCAGGCCATGATCTTTTAGATCATGAGTTCAGGCCCCACATTGGGTTCTGTGCTGAAACCTCAGAGCCTGGAACCTGCTTCGGATTCTATGTCTCCCCATCTCTCTCCTCCCCTCTCATGCTCACATCTCTCTCTCTCTCTCTGTGTCTCTCCCTGCCTCTCTCTCTCAAAAATAAATATTAAAAATAAAAGTAACAGTGTTTTAAAATCATGATTTTGAAATTTATTTTCTAGGACTATAAGAATGGTATATATAATGGACTGTAAGAATGGTAACATGATTAGTCAAAAAAAGAAATGAGAAAATAGGATGAAAAGAAAAATAAGTGCATTTTTATTATCAGACACTATAATTATGTGCAAAATGGATACATGTGAATACAAGAACATCTACAAAGTATACAAATAAGAGTTCACCAGGTTTGCTAGAACAAGACCACAAGAAAAAATCATTAAGCTTCCTATACACTAATAACAGAGATGTATTTAAAAACTCACAAACTATAAAGTGCAAAGAAATATATCTAGTAAAAGATGTGTAAGACACACATGGATAAATTCTTCAAAATGTATTAGAAGTCATAAAAAGAGAATGGAATAAGTGCATTGATATATAACAGATGGAGAGCTCAAAATAATGATACCCAGATAATTGAAAGGTAATTCAATTTAATCAATTTCAACAAAAATTCTGAACAGAGTGTTTATGTAAATCATAATATATTCCTAAAATATATTTGAAAGAGCAAGTGTCCTAGAATTTCAAAGACTTTTTTTTTTTTTTAAAGTTTATTTACTTATTTTGAGAGTGAAAAAGACCAGGGACCTGCTTGCAGTCAAGGGGCAGAGAGAGAGAAAAGAGAGAGAATTCAAAGCAGGCTTTTGCAGTGCCAGTGTAGAGCCCAAATCAGGACTTAGAACTCACAAAACATGAAATCATGACATGAGCCAAAACCAAGAGTTAGACACCTAACTGACTGAACCAACCAAGCACCCCAAAAATGGATTATTTTTAAAGAAAAATAGATGTAATGTACGATGTTTGAGAAGGAAAGCATTACTTAAACAAGGCCGTTTAAAAAAGGAACATAAATCACAAAGGATAAGATCAAGAGTTTTGCATTACTCAAAATAGAATAGGGTCTCCTGGGTGTCTCATTCAGTTAAGTGGCTGTCTTCAGCTCATGTCATGATCTCACAGTTCAGGAGTTTGAGCCCCACATCAGGCTCTCTGCTGACAGCTCAGAGCCTGGAGTCTCCTTTGGATTCTATATCTCCCTCTCTCTCTGCCCGTCCCCTGCTCACATTCTGTCTCTCTCCCTCAAAGATAAATAAACATTAAACATGTTTTAAATATATAACATTTAAAGCAAAACAATATGATACCAATAAAAATGTTTTTTAAGGAGAAACTGGAGAATTCTATCTGCAGTCTGTATTTTTCACAATCTTGTTTAAAAAAAAATAAAGACTAAGGATATGAATGCATACTATACAGAAGAAGCAATTTCATCCACCTAAAATAAGTAACAATAATCAATCACACTGGCTAAGGAAGGAAGTGCGAAGAGAATGACTAACTTCGCTAAAGGTGTAGATCATTTTAGTAAGAAGAGGACATGGTTTTGAATTTGTAAATGTGAAGTCATTGGTGGTCCTGACAGGTATAGCATTGGGCAGAGTGTTATAGATGAAAACCTGTTTGGTATGAGTTCAGGAACGAGTGAAAAGAGAGGAATCAGAGACTATTTTGTTAAAAGACAGAACAAGTTAATAGGACAGTGGATGAAGAGAAATGTGGGCTCAAGAAAGTTTTGTAATTTTGTTTTTTATATTACAGCATGTTTGTATTGATGGAAAAAAAAAAATGATCCAGCGGAGAGAAAAATGTACGAGGCAGGAGAAGCGAAGGATTTCTAGGAGGCCCGGGTGAAAGCTTCCTACATGTGGGAAGGAATTGATTTTTTTTTAATTTTTTTTAATGTTTTATTTATTTCTAGGAGAGAGAGAGAGAGAGAGAGAGAGAGAGAGAGAGAGAGACAGCATGAGCAGGGGAGGGTCAGAGAGAGAGGGAGTCACAGACCGAAACAGGCTCCAGGCTCTGAGCTGGCAGTCAGCACAGAGCCCAACGCGGGGCTCGAACCCACGAACCGCGAGATCATGACCTGAGCGAGAGTCGGACGCTTAACCGACTTAAGCCACCCAGGCGCCCCGGGAAGGAATTGATTTTAGAAACACAGGCAGTTGATTATTTAAAGGAGATCAGTAGAGCACTGCACACAGCACAGGTGCAAAGATGTGGTCAGACGTTCTAATAGGAGGGTGTAGAACCTCTCTTCATTATTGCTTTCATTTTCTCAGGGAAATAGAAAGTGACATCACCAGCTGAAGACTAGAATGATGGAGTTTTGAGGAGAATGGGGAAGATAGGAAACAGTCACAGATAGCATGGAAGACTGAATGAAATATGGAGACTTAATATGATTGTTAGATACAAGTAATAGGCCACTCGATTACCAGTTCTAATTTTAAAATTGTTTTTCAACTTCTATACAAAGTAAACTAACAATGTGGGACCACTTATATGATCTTCCGTAGCCACGTTCATATATGCAGGTGTATACGCAGAATGGGGTGTAGGGGAGGGACGTGTTGAACTAGTTCTGTGGTAATGGCAGGCAAGTATGATGATATAGAGGAAGGGAGAGGAAAGTGAGCCCGTATTCAAAGGAGTGATGTCAGTCTTCAGTAATGGAATGTAAGATGGGTAAAGAGGAAATGACAGAATGATGAGGGTGAAAAATATTGAGAAAGTAAATGTGGTAAATAATCCTCAATAAACATAGGGCTCAAAAAACATAGTCAAGTGAGAAAAAGGATTGAAAACATAGGTACAATTTGATTCCATTTATGTAAACTAAATATATATATATTTAAAAAATATATATATATTTAAAATATATATATTTAAAATATGTTATAGACATATATTATAAAAATATAGGTGATATAGATAGGTATATTTGTGTATATGCATCTAATTTATACATATGTATATAGACACATCTATATTATATACACATATGGCACATATGAGTACACACACACACACACACACATACCTCTTTAAGAGGTGATAGGAAAATGGCTAAGAATCTCAGTTTTGAAGCTAGGCTGGTAAGGTTTTGCCACTTATTACCCTTGGGCAAATAAACCTTTCTGTTCTTATTTCCTTTTTCCTAAAGTAGTCTACCTCAGTTTCTCTTTTCTCTAAAATAGGAATTGCTGTGCACTCCATTGTGTCCCCTGAAAACTCATATATTAAAACCCTAACTCCCAACATGATGGCATTGAGACATGGGGCTCTCTCTCTGTCATGTGAGGACAAGCTAGAAGGTAGCCATTGACAACCCAGGAAGAAGGCTCTCCCCAGAAACTGACCAATCTGGCTTCCTGATCTTGGGCTCCCTGCCTCCAGATCTGTGAGAAAATAAATCCCTGTTGCTTAAGTCACCCAGTGTGTGGTATTTTGTTGTGGCATCGCAAACTGACTAAGACAGGGGTAATAAAAGTACCTTGCTCATGAGGATCCTACAGGACTCCCGTTACTAGCCTAAAACTGCTTTCTAAGGAAGTAGTTACAACTGTAAATGACCTAAAGCCATTAAGCAGAATGTGTAAATGATGAGTGCATGAGTGTTTGCAGTAATATTTTTCACTTTCTATAATTCCAAATATTTAAAGTTTTAAACAAAAATATAAGTCAGTTTGGCAGTAATACAGATTTAAGATGGACGAGATTAACACAGGATGGCAAGTGAGAAGTCTATTTCACTAACACTAATGAACTGGGATTTTGATTCAGTTAGAAAAGTGGGAGAAGACAAGAAGAAAGTGGCTCAAGGGATGCTTTGGATATAAAAATGGCAGGGAGAGAAGGACAATACCTCGGTTGCATATTCCGGTGCAGAAAGTGGTGTCATCACCTGATATAGGTCCTCTTCACAACAGATTGCTTCAAGGAAGATGATACATTCTGCTCTTGACCATTTCTGTTTCAAGTGCACAATTAAGGACAAGCAGAAACAATTCCTCTGTGACACCCTGTGATTTGGGTTTTGCTATTTAACTCTGAACCACAAGTGCCGATTATAGAAGCCCACATGAGTGATACCTTCGCAAATGTAAAGCATATGGTTAAGAGAGATGAGAGTTCATGATTAGTTTTAGAGGATGGGAAAGTTCACAAGGAGATGAAGCTCTTGGCAGTCCAGAAGTACTATACTATTCTCAGCCCAGGTGCTAACCATTAAAGTCACTGCTGCAGAGGTGGTATTTAGTCTAAGTTGTCAAGTGAGTTTTCCAAGATCATAGCAAAAGACAGTTCTTGAATAGCTTCCGTCACCTAAATTAGATAAACACACTAGTGGGAACAGTTGCCTGTTCTAATGTGTGTCCCTAATATCTATATTTAAATGAAAAACAATTAGGGGAGAAAACAAAGAGTTTGTATTTCCCTAAATGATTTGCAGTTTTCAAAATTATAATAGTTACTGGTAAATTTTTAAGATTGCTTGGCTGTGCCAGAAGTTAGAGTGATTCATCGCATAAGGGAGGAGCAATGGAGTAAATAAAGGAATTCAGATGAGGGAAGATGTCGTGGAAATAAAGCTATCAGATGAGTTCTTCTGTGCTTTGGCTGAAGCCATTTCTTAGTGTTTAATTTGGATGAATTCAGCATCTATGTTTGACAAATACTTAGGGCCAGAGAAAGAAAAGAAAAATAATAATTGTGTCTCTGAATTAATTTATCTTTGGTAATTTTAATATGTCTTAAGTATTTAGGAAAGAACATGAACACCTGAATTGTAAATATCTATTATTGAAGAAGATTTTTTTCTCCCTGTAAAATATAAACACATTGTTTTCCTTCATACATCATCATCCCCTAAGTAGAAAAATCTTATTTTTTGTTGTTGCTTGGGTCACATATTCTTTTAAAATTGTTTAATGTTTTATTTATTTCTGAGAGAGAGAGAGAGACAGTGTGAGCGGGGGTGAAGAGGGGGAAGCTTCAGAGATAAAGGGAGACACAGAATCTGAAACAGCCTACAGGCTCTGAGCTAGCTCTCAGCACAGAGTCCGATGCAGGGCTCAAACCTACGAACCGTGAGATCATGACCTGAGCCAAAGTCAGATGCTTAACTGACTGAGCCACCCAAGTGCCCCAACATATTCTTTTTCACGAATGTTTATTATTGAAGTATCGTTGATGTAGTGTTATAGTAGTTTCAGGTGTACACCATTATAATTTGACAATTTTATAGATTATACAGTACCCACCATAGTAAGTGCAGTTATCATCTGTTTTATTTTATAATTGATAATGTAGCTTACTGAATTATCTGGAATCTTGAGTCTTGACAAATTTCATCATTTTCAGATTATTCTTTAAACTATAATTAAAAGCATGAAAGTTCAGTTTGGTTATCATTAAGTTATTAGTCTATCATAAGAGATACCATATGGGTAATTCTTATTTTTTAAATTCTATCAAAGATAATATTTGCATTCTGGGTGTTTTACTGCTGGAAGCATTTTATTGGTTCTCCTGTCCTGCTATATTATAGTATATGAAAATCTATAATATGTATTATAACCATCACAGGATTCTAATATAATTTCTAAGCTTCATGACTTAATTTTTTATACTATTTCTTCACTTGGCTAAGTAGGAAATTAAAATTAAATATATCTACATATATTTATTTAAAAGCATCAATATCTTATGGACTGTTCTGTTCACTAAGCACAAGACTGACCTAGTATATAAGCAGGAGATGGACACTATCTCTTATGGCTTCAGTGATGTCAAGAATTATATAGTCTCTCTCACCCGCCCAATTGAAATGCTCAAATAACAATATCACCAAGATTTTTACAGCTTTCCACTTAAACATTTACATATGTATTAACTTACTTGAATCCCAAATCATAATACTGTGAAATATTGAGAAAGTAGGACTGTATTTTTTTAATGTTTATTTATTTTTGAGAGAGGGTGAGAGCAAGCAAGTGAGAGAAGGAACAGGGAGAGAGACACACAGAATCCAAAGCAGGCTTGAGGCTCTGAGCTTTCAGCACAGAGTCTGATGTGGGGCTTGAACTCGTGAACTGTGAGGTCATGACCTGATCTGAAGTCAGACACTTAACTGACTGAGCCACTCAGGTATCCCGAGTTTAAACCCAAGTCAGCTCAAAAGCACAATTCATAAGCAAGAGCCAGGATTCTAACCTAACTAATAAAAACCAAAGCCAGGACACATTTCATTATCCTTTATTTCTAGATTCCATGCATTTTTTTTTTAATCTTAGGAACGCTTTTCAGAAGAACTCATTAATAACATTATTATATAAGAAACCTATACAACTATCTGAAAAAAATTAAATAACTTAAGTCAATATAAATGCTTAGCAACAAGGAGGGTATTTAGTTGAGTAAACAATTTATCTTGCTAGATATGAAACATACTAAAATTGAAATTCATACAGATTCAGTCAGAAGATTTTTTTTAAGACTAACATTTAATTCCATTGAGAATGAGGTAAATCTGTCACACTGGTATATTCCTGAGAGAAGTGTCTACTGGCAAAATGTTTAAAAAAGCAGTTGGTAATATTTATGTGTTTTCAGCATCTTCAAATATATTCTGCATAAATAATTCAAAAATAGGACAAATACATGTTCATGAGCATGTACTGCTAGTAACAATGGTTACATATTGGATGTAATAACATCATTAAAATAGGGAGAAATAGTAAATTAAATAATTGTAGTCTAGGAAATAATATGCTTTCATTTAAATGATAATTGTAGAAATTGCAAAGCAGTATAAAAGCGCTTATGGCATACTGTAAATTGGAAAAAAAAACCCAGAGATGCGCATATTTATTAGGATAGCCACATTGAAAAATTATGTGCAAGCATATTGTTAAAATATGGAAAGAACATTAGTATTTCTGTTAAGCTAGTTGGGGTTATAAGTAATTTTTCCTGTTTTCACAACTATATTATCATGGGATGTTTAAAAGGAAGTATAGTAGATAGAATAATAATCTGCATTACATTCAAGCTAAAGCCCAAACTTCATCCTTTAAACCCCAATATCCAAACATCATTAAATTTGGACAGTCCTGCCTCATAGGAATCTCCCTAACTTAAATATTGTGTCCCATTCCTACTGCCACCTCTAGGAGCAGGCCACCATCACTGTTTGTTTTGATAACCATAACAACCTTGTTCACAATTATTGTTCCTTCCCTCTCCAGGGTCAAATTCTAGTCTCTCTTCCCTTTGTATTCTGCTCTCCTGGCATAACAAAATTGTTTTCCCCTACCCCCAAGTGCCCAATTGAAATTCTCAAATAGCAATATCACCAAGATTTTTATAGCTTTCCACTTAAACGTTTACATATATATTAACTTACTGGATCCGTAACTCCATTGGATCATGCTTTCCTGTCCTCTGAGCTTTCATCTTCCCTCCTCTCTCCTTTCACTGCTGACACTTCAGAACTCACTTACACATCTAATGCTTCTTCTCAGACTCTTGTTGACTCTTCTTCCCACTTCTAAATTCTGTAGTGTCAAAGGCTCAGTCTTTGCCTCTCTTATCTTGTGTTTTTAATTCTATCTCTCCTTACTTGATTTTTTCCAGTTTTATACCCTGACTTTCCTCTAAATTCCACTGATTTCCAAATTTATTTCCAACCCCAACCTCTCACAGAAGGCACAGAATTGAACAAATCACCATCTCCTTGACATCTCAGTTTATAATAGGTATCTTTTAAGTTTTCATGTCTGAAAATAACTCATGATTTCCCACACCCCACCATCAACAATCCACTTCTCTCCTACTCTCCATCTTTGTAGATGGCATCATGATTTATCCTACTACTTAGGCCAAAGCCTAGGTGGATTCTTGAGTCTCTCCTTTCGCTAACAACCAACCTTGAATGTATCAGCAAATCATTTTGTCTTCTAACTTTGCAGTATATCCCGATTTGGTCACTTCTTGCTGATATCCACTTTGGTCTTTTCTAAGCCAACATCTCTGTTCTCATATAATGCAGTGCCTCCTAAATTGTCCCCTGTCCCTCTTGTCTCCTCTACAATCTACTCCTTGTATGTTACTGAGCGGAATCTTTTAAAAAGATTAATATGGGGGCGTCTGGGTGACTCATCTTTGTAAGCGTCCAACTTTGGCTCAGGTCATGATCTCACGGTTTGTGGGTTCGAGCCTCACATTGGGCTCTGTGCTGACAGCTAGCTCAGAGCCTGGAGCCTGTTTCAGATTCTGTATTTCCCTCTCTCTCTGACCCTCCCCTGCTCTCTCTCTCTCTCTCTCTCTCTCTCTCAGAAATAAAAAGAATATGATGAATATGATCATATCACTCACCAGCTTCAAACCTACTAATGACTTACCACTACTCTTGGATCAAAATATGGGAATGTTATCATGATCTTCAAGGACCTGTATTTTTGATACTCATTTGTCTCACCTCATGCCACCTACTCCCACACTGCTGTGCTCCAGCAATACAGCTCTTGCCATTCCTAGCACCCATCAACCTCTTGTCTATTTCAAAGCCTTCACATTTTGATATTTTCTCTACCTAGAATTCTACTCCCCCAGACCTTAATGGGTCTCATTCTTTCTTGTCCTTTAATAGTCTCTATTAAAATATCACATTCTCAGGCTCTCCTTGTTTCCTCCATCTTAAAACAAACAAACAAAAATAAAACAAATCTCTTAGTCCCATTTTATTCTGCTTTATAGTTTTCATAGAGTTAAGTGCATGCCTCATGAGGGCACAGATATCTGTTTTCATTCACTTATAAATCTTAAACACCCATTAATGTCCTTGGCACATAGTAGGTGCTCAACAAATTCAAGAGAAGTGAAGAACATTTATGTACCATAAATTATGGTACATATAGCTTACATATATATGGTATATATAGCTTATCTTCTCCATTAGTATGCAAGTTGTCTTGCTTATATGTGTATTTCCAGTACTTCAGAGCTTTACTCCTGAAGCTTTCCTTTGTTTTTCTATGTTAAACACATGGAACTAAACATTTTATTAAAATCATTTTCACAA
Source organism: Crocuta crocuta (assembly GCF_008692635.1). Lineage (NCBI taxonomy): Eukaryota > Metazoa > Chordata > Mammalia > Carnivora > Hyaenidae > Crocuta > Crocuta crocuta. The sequence goes on along the minus strand of NW_027530529.1, from coordinate 3,969,271 downwards.
TACCAGGTATCAGCTATTAAAAAAACCCATTTATTTGGCAATACACTAGAACAAAGTTTTTAGAGGTAATATTTGTTGAAGTCTTTGAATACTTTCTATATCTCATGGAGAGACATGTAGAAAGAGACTGTGAACTCTAAAATAGCTGCTCTATATCATGTCTGCCAATTGTTCTTAATTATAGCATATGTCATTCATTTTTTATTTAAACTTACCACTTTCTCTTACCAAAGAGCAGTTTGCTATTTATTGTAACTGGGAGATTTTTATGATTTATTATAACTAGTAGACTTCAAAATGCTGAATTGTAAAATTGAAGTGATAATAAGTTTCTACGGGTCAGAGTAATGAATCTTAACATTTCTGAACTCCTCACTTTCAAGTATATGTCATTGTGTCCAAATCCAGTGAACCATTTTTGAATCATTGGGTTCCTATGTGCTTAAAGTTTTAGTTTGTAAAATAAAATTTTATTTTGAAAGAGAAGCTGCCTACAGAAATTTAACATATTGAATAAGATTTGTATATATAAATTATAATAAATGGTTCCTCTTTGCCTTTTATAGAAAGAAAGTTATCCATAGTTAAGATTCATAGTCAGATGTCACAAAAGTTGTGCAAGTTTTGAAGAACATGCTTAACATTGATCTACTTCAAGTCGTCAGAATTGTGCCAGTGTCTAGTTAACTGCATTAGTGGATCTAGTTACTAAGGTCATTTTATCACAGATCTAAATGTATCATTAGAACATATATTTATACTCTTGACTACAAAAATGACAAATATTTAGTAAATTAATCCCATTTGATTTTCATGGTAGTGAGAACACCTGATTGTAAATCTAGTTATTTTGGTGCCATCAGAAAGAAAATTAGCACAGAAAATCAGATACCAGGCTCTCATCAAAGCGTGAGTTCAGTAAATTTCTTAATGCCTTAAGAAAAACAAGGAGTTGACTGAAAGAATGAAGAAATCCCCACAGGGGATACTGAATTGGCTTTAAAACCTTTTTAGACCAGATAATCAATCCAAGTTGTATAAATGTTCTACAGGTGGTAAGAAAGCAGCTTATGAGCTCCCCTTGTCTCCATCTATTCTCACGAGGACATCACCCATTACAGCTCAGAATAAGATAGGGCTTGGCTGTGCATGAGTTCAAGGCCCTGTAGGCAATTCCATCTATTGTTGCTCTATCATGACCCTGTGTCACCCGTCACAAGCAAATCAGTAGCTGTGATTTGACATATGCTTCTTTGATATATCTTTATATATCNCTAAGCGAAAGTCGGACGCTTAACCGACTAAGCCACCCAGGCGCCCCTGCATACAGAAGGTGCTTAACAAGAGATCGTTTTTGTTACTGTCAATCTAAAATCATATTATATCACTCTTGTGAAAATCTTGAAAGATTCCTGTCACATAGCAGCTACTCAATAAATGTTTGGATACATGACATTTCTTTACTTGAGTTCAGTTTATTTGGAAAAATAAAATAAAAAAAAAATTTAAATTCCATTTTTTGAAAGTAATTTTGAGGGGCACCTGAGTAATTTAGTCGGTTAAGCATCTGGCACTTGGTTTTGGCTCAGGTCATGATTTCACTTGGTTTGTGAGTTCAAGCCCCACATTGGGTTCCATGCTGACAGTGCAGAACCTGCTTGGGATTCTTTCTCTCTCCCTTCTCTCTCTGCCTCTCCTCCACTTGCAATCTCTGTCTCTCTGTTTCTGTCTCTCTCAAAATAAAGAAATAAACTTTAAAATAATAAAGTAGCTTTGAGAAAAGCTTATTAGATGTCACTTAGTAAAATAATGTACAATGTATAAGTGAAAAAATAGGGCAAATCAACTTAATTCTTTAGACTTTAAAGTAAAAAGTAAATGTCCCTTTTTGCATAGCAGAGTGAAAATGTTTGCCTCTACTAACATTCAGTAAGACAAGGCCTGCAGGACTCCAAAAGTCCTCCAAGTTCACAGTAAATGGGAAGACTTAGGAAGTCTTCCCGCTGCCCCAGAGCAGGGCACTGTTGGGGTGAAGCATCCCTGGCTGTAAGGAGTACTGGTGCATCTTCCCACCCATCGAATCTGAGGCCAGAGAATGAGTGGCATTTACTCTTCAGTGAAGAGACTAGAAACTGAAAAGACTAGACAGACCTTCCCAAAAGGAGGTCTGTATCTCTCTGGAGACTGGCTACTCAGTGGGCAAACACACCAGCTTGTTTAATAAAAGGATATTGCTTCTATTTACAAATCACTTGCTCAAGGGGAAAAAAAAAAATATCTTGAGAAGAATCAGTTATTGTGCCTGTCTTGTTTTTCTCCCAGGGCACTAACTAATGTAGGAACCACTTTGTTTTCTGTATCTTGCTAGCTCCCCCATTAACTCAGGGCACCAGGTCTTAGCTCTGGCCTGGAGAGCCATGCCTGCCAGTGTTGAGGGAAAAGACCAAAGAAAGCTGTAGAATATGAAAATGCAGTGCCTCCAGAGGCTGTCTTGGGCATTTTCTTGTGTTCATGACTTGAGAAGGAAGAGTGATACAGCAGGCTGTTTCCACTCCCCCATAAATTATGGGGATGAAGAGCACACAGAGTGGGTTCCTTCTCTGTCTTATCTGTGGAATTTCTAGAACATTAACTTCCCCTTCCTGTGCCTGGCATCCCACATTCCAGTTTTCCCAAAGCTTCTAGAGGGTTGGGGTTTTCTCTTCAGCTCAGAAGTTCACAGCCATTCCCTCAGGGTGGGGACACAGAGAAGAATAGAGAGAAGAAAGGAGGGAAAACCACACTGTACACACTATACTATTCCTCCAGCCTCAATTCTCAGATAATTTTCAGCAGTTTTCTTAATCCCTAGTAGTAGAACTCGTGGGTGTAAAAGAATTAATTCTTCTCCAGGCCATTTCTGATAACTGACCTATCACTGGAGGGGAGGGAAGTGTTGACATCAAAGAACAAGATCAAGTCTCTGTGGGTTCTTTATTATTTTATTTCCCAAAATGTTTCTTTAGCTCTTGCTATGTGCCAGACAGTCTGCTAGACCCTGGAGATGCAACAGTAAACCTATGGGAGAACACTGAACAAAGTAAAACAGGACTTTATTTTATTTTACTTACACAGGTCTTAGAATGCGGATTTTCCTGTCATTTTTATTTAACTGAAAAACACCCTGAAATTACAAGGTAGATGACTTTAAAAAGTTATTGCTATTTGCAACAATGCACATCTGAGTTTTCTAAATGTGTTATATTGCCAAAAAATACAAAAATAAATTGGATGTCTAGGCTAATATCTGATGTGATTCATAACTTCTATTTCAATTTTGTGCCTTCACCCAAATATTTTTTTTTCCATTTCCTTAAATTTTGGAAGCAAATGTTATAGTTTTGATATTCTGTTAACAAGGATAAAATGAAGAAACTTTAATCTTTATTATTTTGCATTTCTTGATGGGATTTTTCTCTAATTCCAAAGGTTCTCCTGAGGGTTTGGGGTAACAAGGGGGTGCCTTATAAAATACAGAGTTTCAAGTAAAATGGCCTTGGTTTTAAGTATTATCTACCTTAGCCAGGTTCTTAGTATGTATATTCCATTACACAAGATTTTTTTCATAAATTTACCTTCAGTCTCCATATCCCTAAATTAGTAATCACAAGATAAAATATCATAAAAATCTGGCTTTAAGTTCTGATACGGTGGTTCAGGGAAATTGATTCTGAGTAAAAATCCAGACCCTAGACCAATAGTTGGTGACATAACTTTTGAAATGACAAACACTTTATGAATATTGTACTTTAGAAAATGAGCTACAGTTCTGAACAGCTGATGCTGTATTATGCCCCACATGCAAATAGTCAGGGATTTGAGAGTAGAGCCCTGAGTTCTAGTTCTAGAAGTCCTTCACGTGTTGTTTTTTCCCTCCTCTGAAACAGAGTGTCCTCATCTGTAAATAATAAAATTAGAGTAACTCTTCGGGGCCTGCAAGTCTGTCATGTGCTCTCATGCTTTGGTTTTTATTTCCTTCAGCATTTTTTCCATTATAGATAGATAGATAGATAGATAGATAGATAGATAGAGATATAGATATAGATGCATAAATTCCTGGCTGTTTGTTATATTTTCCTTTATTTTGAAACTATTTTTTTTCTCTTCCATCATTTATCACAAAGCTGTTAAATGTAGTTGGCAGTAAAGAATAGCTATAGAAAAACTGGTTCATGTTGTTGTGGTTGTCATCATTGTTTTTGAGAAATATACAGAGGGCCACCTGGGTGGCTTAGTTGGTTGAATGCCCAACTCAGTTTGGCTAAGATCATGATCCCAGGGTCCTGGGATGGAGCCTCATTTTGGGCTCCATGCTGAACATGGGGCCTACTTGGGATTCTACTTTTCTCCTTCTTCCTCTTCTTGTGCTCTCTTTCTCTAAGTAAAATAATAATAATAATAATAATTAATAACAATAAATATGCAGATATCCATATATGGATGATTGCCTTAGCTTTCTGGAGTTGTATGAACTAATTTTGATAAAGATGTCTGGGTAGCAGTAGGCATATAATAAGCAATCAATATTAACTACCCGTATTGTTGGTAATATTAGATTGAGTACTAATTTACTATTTTTGACAAAATGTAAGGATTTGCCATTTTTAAATCATTTTAATTACAGAAAGTTTGAAAAAAAATAGGAATAGGCATAACATCAAGAATAAAATGCGGATTCCTGGGTGGCTCCGGCAGTCAAGCCCCTCAACTCTTTGTTTCAGCTCAGGTCATAATATCGCAGTTCATGAGATTGAACCCTGAAAGGTGGAGCCTGGTTAGGATTCTGTCTTCCTCTCTTTCTTTCTGCCTTTCCCCTGTTCGTGTTCTTTCCTTTTCAAAATAAATAAAACCTAAAAAAAAAGAATAAAATAAACATTATTTATATTCCTACCCCTCAGGGACAGCATCTATTGATAGTTTGTTATATATTATTCTATATTTTTCTATGTACGTAAATATTCATACACACAAAAATTGTCATAAACTACTTTGGAACACAAATAGTTTTTTATTATTATTTAAAATAAAAGCAGTAGCCCTTGTCATGAAACATTAGGCATCTCTTTTTGGCTATATGTTATTATATTGAGTCTATGTATCATAATTTATTGTACTAGAAAATTATTATCAGATGATTATATTGCTTATAGTTATTTTTTTCAGGGTAAAGTCTTAGAATTATAGGGTCGAAGTGTAGGCACCTTACTGGAGGAAGTCTTTCTGTAATAAAACAATATGTATTATAATCAAAATGACAAAATTTTCTCCCAAGTCATCATAGGTTGTTCTTCCCAACTAATATGAGGGAATAGTTTTATACATCTCAGCTATACATGCCATATAAGTCGAACCAACAGAACAAAAAGAAAGGTCAGATATTTTGTGGAATATGTGGAACAGCATGAAGCTTAAATGAGCAAGCATAGAAGAGAGGTTTTTGAAGTTAGGGGCATTAAGCCCAGGTATAAAATGACAGAGTAAATTCAGAATAAGCCTAAATATAACTTAAACAGACAGCTAATTAAAATCAAACAATTAAAGCATTGTCATCCTTCAAAAAATATTTACAAGGTCTCTACAAAAAAGGATAAATAACCGAAGAACCATTCACATTTTGTACAAAATTATGATATAATTCTTTTTTATTATATATGTTAATGGTTATTTATTTTTGAGAGAGAGAGAGAGAATAGAGGCTTGCATGTGTTAGTGGAGAAGGGGCAGGGAGAGAAGGAACAGAGGATCTGAAGCAGCCTCTGCGTTGACAGCAGTGAGTGGGATGCTGGGATCGAACTCAAGAACCATGATCTCATGACCAGAGCCAAAGTCACTCAACTGACCGATCTACCCAGCTGTCCCTATAATTCTTAATTTAATTACTTAGTGTTATGAAATAAACTGTATTCCCCAAAATTCGTATGTGGAAACTGTAACCCACAAGATGACTATATTTGGCGATGGGGCCTTTGGGGAAGTAATTAAGGTTAAATGATGGCATAAGGGTATAGCATTTTTCTGATAGGGCTGGTGCCCTTAGAAGGAAGAGACACCAGAGATCTTTCTCTCCGTATGTGCATGGACAAAAGGCCATTAAAGGACACAGTGAGAAGCTGTCCATCTGAAAGCCAGAAAGGGAGACTTCACCAGAAACCAATTCTGCCAACACATTGATCTAAGAATTCAAGTCTTTAGAACTATGAGAAAATAAATTTATATTATTTAAGCCACACAGTCTGTGATATGTTGTTATGACAGCCTGAGGAGACTAATATACTTTGTAAAGTTTGTCTATAAGCTCATTTTTAATATAGCCAAAAAAATCTCACAAAATAACCCTCTTTGTCTTACCTAAGTTAAAACTATAAATGGGCTTATAAATAAATGCAAGCCGACTTGAATAACCATGTGGCTGCTATCCTAGTTCAGAGGAAGGGAGCACCTCCCCATGGTTGGATTTCCCTACATTCGGAAGGACATCCTAAGAGGGTATATCATTTGGACTCTGATGGACATGGTATGTGCCAACGTCACCCAAATTTCTCTTCCATGAAGGGCATGTTGCCCCAGTTGCTAATGGACTGTCAGGCAGTACCCTTCATCTATCAGCTCCTTCAGCAATTGCCCTGGCTGCAGAGAACTGTCATACATACCCAAGGTCATACCCTTTCCTAGCCTGTCCAACATTGAAGGCTTAATCAGACCAGCAGTATAAAAGCATGATCATCTTGGCCCATTTGGGGGCAATTCTGAGGTGCTATTCTAGCTCCACAGCCCTCCGTGTGGTAGATGGAGGCTGTAGTTGGCCAAATTGCAGCTTGACTTCTCCCTGTGCCAGCTCCTGCTTCCCACTCATCCCTTCCACAGGTGTTGCTCCCAAAGGCATACCTAAATAAGCAGACTGCATGCTAAATTCCATCTTAGAATTTGCTTCCCTGGGAACCCAACCTGTGGTACATAGTCGGTAGAAAAGGTTACAATAATATTTGCAGGTGCTTTAATTGCACCACTGCCTAATTGCTTCTGTTCAAAATGTCCCCCAGAGGCAACCCATGCCCTTTATGCCAAGCCATTTGGCTCACAAAATCAGACCTAGCAATTGTAGCATAAGACCGTATTAGCCTAAACTTTTCACATTCTGGTTGTATAAAGCATACAAGAATTCAATGATGAATATTTTCTTTTTTTGATCAGTTCCTTTATTTTTGGCCTTCTTGTAGATTATTCTCACTGAAAAGTGTTGACTATGCTCAAAACTAGATATACAGATCATCAAAGGATACTTAGAGTTCTAATTATTCAAAATTCAAATTTCTGTTGAGACATTTTCAAATAGAGGTTGCATTCACAAAATACATAATCCCACTAACTTTGGCTTTCTGTTAGAATCCTTGTGATCAATGTTCCTTATTTATGATTGTTTTTTTTTTTTCCCCTTTCCCCTCTATACATCAGACTTTGCCGCCACCATCTCCAGCCAAAACAGTTTTTCCCATCTTTGCTATGTCATCAAATCTATGTTCTGACACGTCCCTGCTATATAACATTGAGAAGGTTATCTAAATTTCTCTGAGCCTAGTTACCTTTTCTGTAAAACATAGAAGGAAGTATTGAATGGGCTGTACATTAAATGAGATAATGTATGAAAATTCAGCAAATGGTACCTAGTACTTACCAGGTGCTTATTGTTTTATCTCTTCCTGTGAGAAAAAAAATATTTGATAAAGGCTATGAAAGGAAAGAACTTAGAATACATTGCCACCAAATAGTGGATGCATCTAGGTAGAGGCAATCTCTCCCTATTTCTTAATTAAACTCCTATTTATGGGACACTTACTTTGTGCTAGGTATGTAATTTTGGACAAGAAAAAGCCTTTTTATTCAAGAGCTTACCTTTTAGTGGAACACTTCTCTACACATGAGAAAATAGGGATGTAAGAGGAAGAGAGATGAAGGATGACTACTATCTACAAAGAATAGCAAGAGACATTGCTTTCCTTTATCCATAGCTTTGGTTCTTGAAACAATAACAACATTTAGAGGGAAAGCTAGGTTGCCACCTCTGGATTAAGAATGTTGGCTGTAGGTATGCAACTGGCTCCCAGGTCAGGGGCTATTCCCAGCACTAACACATTAGCTCATCTAAGGAGAATTGCAAAACAAAATACCTGGCTTTTCCAAGCCTGACACTTATATTTTTAGTGTTGCTAATAATGGATCAATGATAAAAATAAATATCTAAGTGGTGGCTTGGATGAAATAGGTTTTATTGCAAATTGAGTTTAAAAACTATATCTCCATGAATTATTATCCCCAAAATAAACATTACTGTGCGTGGCAAATGCAAATATAGCCCATCACTTGTACTCCTCAACACATCCCCATCACAAGGATTTTGCTTTCTTTTTTAAAAATTTATTTATTTATTTTGAGAGAGAGAGAGAGAGAGAGAGAAACAGAGCATGAGTGGTAGAGGGATAGAGAGAGAGAGAGAGGGAGACACAGAATCTGAAGCAGGCTCTGGGCTCTGAGCTATCAGCACAGAGCCCAACATGGGGCTCAAACTCACAAACTGCAAAATCATGACCTAAGCCAAAATCAGACACTCAACCGACTGAGTCAACTAGGCACCCAGGACTTTGCTTTCTTAAGTGAGCATCATTGATTCAACATAATCTTCTGGGAAGCTCTTGTCTTTGAAATGGGTAAAAATCTAATTTTCCTGCATTGTCTTATGTGTATGTGTGCTGTAGAAAGGAATGCAATTATATAGTATGGGATCATTTCTTTTTCTTTTTTCTCTCTTTATATTTATTTATTTTTGAGAGAGAGACAGTGTGAGCTGGGGAGGAGTGAGGGGTTGGGGGGGGAGAGAGAGAGCGCGCGAGCATGAATGAGAATCACAAGCACACTCTGCATTACCAGCACAGAGTCCGATTTGGGGCTCAAACTCCACGAAACCATGAGATCATGACCTGAGCTAAAACCAAGAGTCAGATGCTTGACTGACTGAGCCACCCAGGTGCCCCTATACAGCATCATTTCTTTAAGGGAAAATTAACTTAGAAGAGATTAGCCCTGGCTTATGATAGAATAACACTCTTGGAGATTCAGTACAGCATGCAGGTAATAAAAGTAAGGTTTGCTTTGATTTATCACCAGGAATAAAAGAGGAAAAAAGAATATCAAAGCAAAAAAAAAAAAAAAAGTGAAGGCAAGGACAGATAGAAGGAATTTTATCAGAAGACCAAAAGCAATATACATAGTGTAAGAAGATGAAATGGAATTGAAAGAAGGAAGGAAAGGGGAAAGCCAGGGCAAGGTACTGAATATATGCTTAGCCCTTTATATTCCTTTTCCTATTTACTCATTACAATATTTTATACATAAAGAATCTGAAACTCAGAGAATTTAAGTTTCCTGCACAAGTTATCAAATATTTGGTTTTGAGCCATGCCTGGCAAAATCCAAAGACTATGCTTATTCCTGTTTTAAGTCCCAGGTTTCCGAACAATCTGTACTTGCATATTAAGGGAATTTATAACAATTGTTCTAGGGATTTTCCTGAAGCAAATCCATCATATGCTGCAGCTTGAGTAGAATATCTCCTTCAGGGTTTACCTCATCATCTCCACTGTGGGATGAGAAGCTGGATGATTAAAGAAGGGAAGAATTATTTTATTTTAGTTTTTGTTTCAATTTGAGAGAGAGAGAAAGAGAGCAAGCACATGAGCAGGGGAGAAGGGAAGAAGGAGAAGGAGAAGGAGGAGAAGAAGAAGAAAAGAGAGAGAGAGAGAGGGAAAGAGAGAGAGAAGAAGAGAATCCTAAGCAGGCTCCATGCTGAGCATAGGGCTCTGCCCCACAACCTGGGATCATGACCCCGGGCCAAAATCAAGAGTCCAAAGCTCAAACTACTAAGCCACCCAGGTGCCTAAAAGAAGGATGAAATTTAATGAGCTCAACTTGATGCTTCAATTAAATCAAATTTGATCTTCCTAAACACAAATCTGGTTTTCCTGGAATTAGGTATTTAAATATAAGAACATTGCCATGAATACACACACACACCCACCCACACACACACACACTGCCATATATATGCATATATATACTATTGGCTTAGGTCAAAAGGTCCAGAATATAATATTCTCTTTTGAGTTCCTCAAAAATAAGATGGTCCCTCCTGTTCCCAGGACTTTTGCTTGTGCTATTTCCTATCCCTGGAATGTTTTTCCTTCTCAGTGCTCCTCTCTGCCTGTTCTTTAGATCACCATTCTTTTATAACATCAGAATGAAGACTAATATAGATCTGTTCTTTATATTATAACACATTCAAAGCACCATATAGCTTTTGAAAATAAATTACATTTAACACTGTTGTACCTTCACATTTATTCATGTAATTTTTTACTTATGCCTGCTTCTTATAGACTCTGCAAGAACAAGGGCCATCCATTTGTGCTATTTTAGTACTTACTATTGTATCCCCAGGATATAGCTTTACTAAAAGCTTAAGTGAATGAATGACAGTTTCAATATTTTTTCTTCCTTTCCTAGAAAACATGCTATGATGGGAAAGCTATGTTCCTCTTCTTTCTCTTCCTTTAGTAACTTTGAGTAACCGCTTGTTATATTTCAAAGACTGTGAGCTTTGGTATACTTCTGGGTCTGAATCCTAGCTCTGCCCCTTAATGTGGTTGATGCCAAATAGTGCACTTACCTCTTGGAGACTCTCATTACTCCTCTACTAGAATGGATATAAATTTGTATTTCGTAGGATTGTTCCAACTCTTACTGAAGTATCAATACATTATATGCAATTAGCACATGTGAGTTCCCACACTCTTTTATCCTGCTTTCCTTCTCACAAACAAGGTTGATAGATATGCAAGGGTTTCTCAGTTGGTGGTGCAACTACTGCCACCAGAGTATGAACCTGCTTCCAAATGTTCAGTTTGACATGGTAACCAAGATCAAGTTTTACCTCTTCCTTGAAGTGATTTCTAGTTTGATCACAGTCCTTAGACTCTTTTGTTAATACCACATGGTTTAGTATTCTTTAATTCTTTTTTTTAAATGCCATCCTATTTTTTTTAGAATATAACTATGTTTCTTATTTTGTTTAATTAACTAGAAATTCTGCTAGGATTTGTGAGGTGATACAAAGGGGAGGTTGGCACAAACTTTAGAATTCACCTTGCAGTCTACTGGCATAGACAAAAGTTAAAATAACATAGAGGAAATATTAATTGGTAACTCTAGAAATTCTATGGTGTGATTACTATGTGTCAGACACCATATAAACACCAATGGTGGATATATTCCAGGAAAAGAATAACACAAGTGCAAAAGCATGGCAATGTGAAAGGGAATGGTGAGTGTTAGAATGGCAGCCAAGTCTAAGAGGTGGAGTACTGTGTGTGTATGGAAGGCATGAGGAAATTGAGACTGGTTAGAGATGGAAAGCTGAGGACACCTGGATGGCTCAGTCAGTTAAGTGTCCACTCCATCTCAGCTCAGGTCAATATATCTCACAGTTAATGAGATCAAGCCCTACTTTGGGCTGTATGTTAACAGCATGGAGCCTGCTTGGGATATTCTGTCTCTCTCTCTCTCTCAAAATAAATAAACAAACTTAAACAGAGAGAGATGGAAGGTGAGCTAGATCATTGGGCTTTGTCAATCATTTTATAAAGTTTCAGCTTTTTCCTGAAAGCAGTACCACAAAGACAAAAGACTTTTAACAGGAAAATAACATCATCCCATATCAATTTAAAACAGGCAAAGCTTGTCTCACTTACAGATATTGTCTTTCTCTGAAAATTGTGTCTTCCTTTAAGACAAGGGCTACATTTTGTCCTTCTGTGATTTTCCTTAAGCATTTAAGAATTGAAAGGTACAGATTAGCCCTCAACACATTATACGTAAGTTCTATAGTATGTAAACTAGCATTTGAATTCCCAGTATGATTTACAAACTGTTAGAGTTAAGGAAACGGATATTAATTACTTTAAGTGTTTATAAGTAGAATTCTACAGGTTTGGAGAGTTATTATATAGATTGTGTCATTTGTTCTCATGACATTCTTCTAGATGGGAGAGGAAAGGAGGGAGCCAAACATAAATATGTACTTTGAAATCTTGGTAAGTTTCATAGACGTGACTAACCTTGTAAGTACCTTTAAAACATGGGCTATGTGGAAACCAGAGGTCTGCAGGGAATTCTCAAGTCTTATTCTGTCCAGTCATATTTTTATACATTCATATCCACAATACCTTGTCAATAAAATGAATGTCAATGTACCAGCATTCCAAGCTAAAAAGAGTGTTCAAACATCTAAATAATTGATGGATTTTTTTAATCAGACTAAGCAGTAGCTATAACCTAAAATAAAAATAAGAGTCAAATAACCTTTTCATTTTTTAACTAATTCTGCTATAGAATTGTTTAATAATTTTACCATTCAATTTTAAAGGAACTGAAGAAATGAAAGGGATTTTTGGAGACAATGTGCTCCTGTCTTAAGGAGAACATCTTAAAATTAGAAAAGGACATTGTGAAAACTTGTCATATTATAAAGAAAAAAAAGTATTCTAGCAAGAAGCATGGCATTTTCTCTCACCCCTCTTCTATCATCTCCTTTCCTCTCCTCTCCTCTTTTTTCCTCTCCTCTCCTTTTTAACCCTCCCTAACCTATCTCTCTCTTTTCCTTTATCTCTCCCTTGCTCTTTTTTTTTTTTTGCACCATCTCCTTTCAATGTGGGATCTGTTCATATTTTCTCTAACAAGCTGTTGTTAAGTACTTATATGAAAGCCATTGTGATAAACACTAGGTCTAGAAAAGATATACTAGAGTGTGAGTTATGGAGAGAAACTAGGTATAAATTTCCTTTGTACCCAAAGGAACTGATGGTTCTTAATAATTTTCATGGATAAAAAAGTAAGTACCAAAATGGTAGCAAGAAGAAAATTATAAATTGAGTGGTTGCTCTATGCTGTTTGTAAAATGTGCTTCCTGGACCAGTAGCATTGGCATCGGCTAGAACATGTTAGATATGCAAGCACTCAGGGTTCACCTTAGACTTACTAAATCAGAAGATCATGGAGATGGGAGAGGGGCCCTAGAATCCTTTTTTTCTTTTCTTTTTTTTTTTTTTTTGGAGTGGGAAGAGGGAGAGGGATGGAGAAGGGAGAGGAAGAGAGAAATTTAAGCAGCCTTCATGTGCAGCACAGAGCTCTGTGCTGGGCTGGATCAATCTCATGGATCTGAGCTGAAATCAGAAGTCATACACTTAACCAACTGAGCCACCAGGTGCCCTGAAATCCATGTTGTAATAAGCCTCCATTGACAATATTGGACATTTAAGTTTGAGAACCACTTCTTTATGTTGAATAGTTTATATAGGTCATCTCATTTAATCCTCATGAAACTTATAAGTCAAATAGTGTTCAACCTTTGTATTAGTTAACTATTATTGCCTAGCCAATCATCCCAAAAAGTGGTGACTTAAACGAACAACAATAGTTTTGTCATCATCTCTTATGATTCTGGAAGTTAAGTAACCTTGCATTATGTTCTCATTTAGGGTCTTCCACATGATTGCAATCAGATTATGGGGCTGGAATGATCTGAGAGCTTGCTGACACATATGGCCTTTGTTGGGAAGATGTAAAGAGCTGGAAACTCGAACAGAGACAACTGTTTAAAGCAGAAGCTTTAACCCAAAAGCAGAGTCGAGGGAGACACACACACACACACACACACACACACACACACGAAGCTGTATCAACTTGTATGACCTAGCCTTGAAAGTCAAATTGCATTACTTTGCCCATTCTGATCATTCAGGCAGTCACAAAGACATACTCAGGTTGTAAGGAAAGGGTAGAGATGCCACCTCTTGGTGAAGGAATTGGCAAGTGTTGAGATGTCAACCTGGAAATATTTTTGTGCCCTTCTTTATAAAGTATAATCTACAACAATCTTCATTTTTCATCTAAGAAAACAGATTGGAAGGAAGTTAAGTAAGCTGTCCAAGATTTCACAGTTAGTAAACAGTAGAAAATAAATTGAAGTTCAGAGTTTGTGACCTTTACCAGCATGCAATATTGGATTTTATCCTGTTTCCTCTCATCTAGGTGTACATGGAATATTTTGTGTGGATTATTTTTTGTATTCTTAATGGACTAATGGGCTCTATACCATTATTATCCCTGTTTTACAAATGAGTCAAGTGAGGCCTACAGAAAATGAATAACTTTTCAAATTTCCATGCCTAACAGTTTATAGTACTATTATTACTCTGAGTCATGAATTCAAGCACAGCATTATATTGCTGATATCTTTTATTTACTATCTTTTATATACACATATGTATTTTATAATGTTTTTTAGTGTTTTAGCTGTCTTCTCTATATTTTTGCCTTTCCAAAGTTATAAAATGATTAATTCTTTATTATTCCTCAAATATAAAATAAATGAACCCTATTTCAAGAAGTACACCTTTGCTCTCAGTTAGAAATAGTACTACCTGCTCTAGAAACAACACTGAAATATTAATGTGATAGCTTAATATAAGAGGCAGGGCACATAGATAGCAAATGTACAGGGGGAAAACTGGGGAAACTGATCATACTTTTATTGAAAAAAATAAGAGGTTAGTGAAAAATAAAATTGATGTCTGAAAATATGTGAGGATTAGTCATGGAGAAGAATCTAAACATTCTGTGTAGGTCTCAAGATGAATAGAGATACAACTAATGGTTAGAATATTTTAGATAGGCAGATTTCTGTCCAGAACAAAGCCTTTTATAATGAAGACTGGCTGGCAATACATTGAACTTCTAAGGGAAAAATCTGTTTCCTGTGGCTGATATTTTGGAAAACATCAGGCGACCATTTGTTGAAAATATTGCAGAAAGCTTTCCGCACTAGAAAAATTGTCAAAGGTAATGGCATGTAAGACTGCTTCGAGTCTTAAGATTCCAAGATCCTTGAGCAATTTGAGGATACAAAAACAGATGTACCTGCTACTGGACAGGGCTAAAACACCCACCAGGCATCTTCTCAGGCTTACATGAGCTTTATTTATTTATTTATTTTTATTTATTTCTGAGAGAGAGAGAGAGAGAGAGCAGGGGAAGGTCAGAGAGAGGGGGAGGCACAGAATCTGAAGCAGGCTCCAGGCTCTGAGCTGTCAGCACAGAGCCTGATGCAGGGCTCAAACCCACGAACCGTGAGATCATGACCTGAGCTGAAGTCGGACGCTTAACCAACTGAGCCACTCAGGCGCCCCTACATGAGCTTTAGACCCTTGAGACTATGGTAGGCCACCCTGGGAGTCTACTAAGAAGATGATAGAGGAGGAGCTACAGCTTGCTATCAGGACAGTGTCAACACTTCCTCTTTGTGACTGTCCCAGTAGCAGTAACCACTGTCCTCCAGAAGGTATCTTCTTTCCTTATGACATCTTTAGTTGCAAGAAGACAGTCTGGTGTATATAAGGCTGTCCTGCTTAGAAGGGCCAATATCTCTCTAACATTCTATAGACATAATTTCCAGAATCACCACACGGGACATATTCATTACAATATACCTGTTACACAACACTGAGAGAATCCCAAAGCATGATGTAGTCATCATGTATAGATAGTTTAGATGTACTTCTTTCCGGTCCAAATGTAGTTTACCACTCAAGGACAGCTTTTACATTAGCTATGTTGTTTAGAAACATGTTAACTTTCTTAGTTTTTTCAGGTTTTTCAGGGGAGCAATGCTAGAGAATTAACTCAAGGTTAGGTTCTCATGTAGCAGTGGTGGTATTTTATAGAAGCTTTGCCTACAGTAGCATTAAAAAAGTAACGTGATATTAACTAACATTTTAAAGCACTTGCTGCTTGGTTAGGCCCTCTGCTAAGCAGCTTACATGCAAGGTTTCATTTATTTTTCAAAGCATAACTATGTCCAAGCAACTATTTTTATCCCCATTTTATAGACAAGGAAATTACGTCTTGGGAGAATAAGGGACTTTACAAGATCACAAAGCTATGTAATACATGACAGAATCAGAATTTGAATCTGGTTTGTCTGTCTCTAGAGCCCGAGATCTTAACCACTTGTTTATTCACCAACTGTATATTGATCTGCAACTCTGGGCTGAGAATTTTGCTAAGAGTTAAGGATAAATCATTGCACAAGACATATATGGAGCATATGTGTTGCATGTAGCAATAATCCATGGTGGCTATTTACAAATTGGAAATGTCCAAGTACTAAATTATATTTGAAAAATTGTCACTGATGCCAGGGATATTAAACCATAAACCTAGCAGCTGATTAACCTCCTAGATAAAATGACTTGGGATAAACAGGACCAGCCCACAGGCTCTGCTTCTTCCCTGGAATTGATCAAATAAAAAAGGGCAGATGAAGACCTGAGATACCATTGCCTTTGGCCAGTATACTGTTGCTTCTGTAGTTTTGAAAACTTTTACACAACTCTTTATAACTACTTTAATGGAAAAGAACACCATGGTCCATCTCAGCATATTCTGAAGAATGAAAACTAATTATTTTTATTTTTTAATTAATTTATTTATTTTGAGAAAGAGAGATTATGTGAGTAGAAGAGGGGCAGAGAGAGACAGTAAGAAATAGAGAATCCCAAGCAGACTTCACACTGTCAGTACAGGGCTTGATGCAGGACTCAAACTCAGAAACTGTGTGATCATGACCTGAGCTGAAAAGAAGAGTCGGATGCTTAACTGACTGAGCCACCCAGCACCCTGAAAGCCAATTTAATAGCAGTGGCCACTTCAAAATGAGTTTTACGTATAGCTAGATCAAATAGATGAATAATACAGGATTATATCCAATTTATGTTCATCATGACCTTGATGGGGTGTCCCATAGATGGTCTTAGGTCCCCATTCACAGTCTTGGTGTGAGAAGACAGAGATTTTGGATTTGAGAGAGGCTTCAGGGTTGAGTTGACAGATAAAATGTAGGACACTCAGTTACACTTGAATTTCAGATAAACAATAAATAAATTTCTAGTATATCCCAAATATTACATGGAATATAATTTTACTAAAACTAGTTCATTTCTTTTTAACTGAAGTTCAAATTTATCTTTGTGCTGTGTATATTTATTTGTCAAATCTGTAAGCCCTACTTAAAGTTACCTGTGCTTGGTATCACAAACCTAAGTTTGCAGAACTGGGACAGACTCTGCCCCCTGGGGCACATTTATCATTTCTCCATTGAATAAATGGTTCCTAAGTGTCTGACAAGGTTAGAGATGGATGTGTATATTGATGATTACAGTGCAAGGTAGAAAATGCTATGAAAATTAAGAAGTGAGTCAAATAGTAGAAATGACTACAGTGACCAGTATTTATAAAAATCTTTTATCTATGCAAACACTGCATTGGGGCATTAGATTCATTTTCTCACTAGACCTTCATACCAACTTTCTGAAGTAAGTACATTTCATATATGGAGGAACTGAGCTCTAAGACCTGGAGGTGTTAAGTAACTTACACCATTGCACATTGGCATAGAAGAGCCAGGGCCAGTGTCTTAATGCCAGAGCCTGAGCTCTGAACCGTATAACCCCCCTTAGAATCTGGGTAAATACTGTTGGTCAAGAGAGGCTTGCTCATGAAAGTGCTTTGAGTTACATTTTGGAGTGCAGTTAGGCAATGAACAGATGAACAAAATGGATGGTATTTTTCTTGAGAAAATACCATGTCTGAGAAAAGGGCACATATGATGAAAGGCAAGAAATGGGGACAGAAAATGGGTAGGAAGCCAGATAATGTTAGGCCTGGTGTTCACCTGTTTAATAAATATTTCCTGATTTCTTCATCTTTACCAAATACTGATAATTTCTATTTACGGAGAACCACAAGTTAAGATCACTTTGATGTCAATGATGAGGATATAGTGAATATATATTCTTACAAAAAATAGTAGGCTCTCCCCAGTGTGAAGATAATGGAAAATAAAGAAAATAATGACCACACATAACCATACACAGCTGTTCACTATGGACCAGGAATGGTTCAATGTAGCTTACATGTATTAACATGTATTATATGTATACAGTCCTCAAACTCTATAGGTTAGGTACACGTTTTGCATCGCTTTAAAGGAGAGTAATTTCTGTAATAGTGAGTTGAAATAACTTGCCCTGTTCAGGTTATAGAACTCTCTTTCGTGTTGTAGATATCCTAGTTTCTCAGCTAATCCATGGAAGTCTGTTTATGGATAAGAAAGAGTGTGATATCAAATGTGCAACATACAATAATCCCGATAGTCTGACCACATTTGTCATTTTTATTTATTGACTGAAGAGGTCCTGATGACAGGTCCTGCTGGAATCCCTTGCCCTCCAGATTTTCATTTTCAGAAGGCACTAGGAGACGAGAAGCAGCAAAGGAAGTTCTAGGCATAATCAGAAGATGGGTTACCAGAGAGGCTAATCACAGGAGTCAGGCTTTGCACAGTAAGCAAGATGGCAACAGATATATCTGAGGCATTTAGTAAAATATTTCAAACACATAGTTGTGTGAGAAGACAATCATAGATGAGTATGTGTTCAAGGAAACTGTGGTAGAGCATGAGAAATGATAAAAATAAAATGTAAGAGCTGATGATGTGCCAGCTGATTTTTACTTGCACTGAATTACTTTGTTAGCATAATAAGACAATAAGTGAACACTGTTAGACCATTTTATAGATGAAGACTGAGCTGTAGAGAAGTTATGTACAGTGGTCAAAAACATAGAATTAATAAGTAGGAAACAATACTTAGCCACTTATCTTACTACAAAAATATATCTACATTCCATTTATCCATTTATTCCACAAATATTTAATCAATTACTGTGGAAGTGCTTTGATGTGGTGAAGAAAACAATTATAATTTCTTACATCATGAGGCTGTCTATCTCTGGTCTACACAGGCCTTGGTATGTAATCTATGTTTTATTTATTTATTTTTAAAATTTTTATACTTGTGAATACCTTGTTTCATCGAGCATGGATTATATGTGTTCTGGGTTAAGGAAAGGTAGAAGGATTTGCTGAGGCTTCAGCTAGATAGCATTTATAGCAGAAAGTTTAGAAAGTTCAGAAAAAAAGACTCAAGTTTGTGTGACTGTCCATCTGGTACATTGTACAAATGGTGAACTGACAAGTAAATCAATACTTGTCTGCAGTAGGACTGCCAGGAATAGCCATTGTCCATGCTTAATTAAAAGGTGAGATTGATGTCTGACACTGCTTCAAAATATGACACTTTCAGATGATGACATGGCAGGAGAAGATGGGGAGACAAAGAAAGAAGAAGTCAAAATGGTACCCAGAGTCCTGGGCAGCATTGATGGTCAAAACTGATCCATTCTTTAAATACCTGGGCATTTTTGGTACAACTGTAGACCTGAGTTTGTATAGCCTTAGGACTTGATATTTTTGTATTTCCGAAGTGCTCAAGAGAAGGGAGCAAAACCTAGGCTGCAGTGAAGGACTGGGACAAAGCATCAACTTTCTTGAATTATTAATTAAAGAGGAAGAAATTTTACAATTTAAATCCAAAGGAAGAAGGCTTGGTACAAAATACCTTCAGGAAACATTTTAGATCTCAAAACATTTATGGATCACAAATCCTTGTTATCTGTACTGGCTAACCATGACCTTATCACCCCCCTTTAAATTCTGATCTCACCTTCCACAACTTCCTGCCTTGCTCCATTTTCTAAGCCCTCTAGTTTGCTCTCCAGCCCCCTAAATGCTCTTTACCACAGGGTCTTTGGAAGTTCTTTACCTTCTGCTCTAGATTCTCTTTCTCCAGATACCTGCCTCCTCAATTCTTAATGCCACTCTGACTGCCTTATTTTAAAATTATAGTTAAGGGGCACCTGGGTGGCTCAGTTGGTTGAGCATCCACCTTTGGCTCAACTTATAATTTCACAGTTCATGGGTTCAAGCCCAGTGTTGGGCTCTGTTCTGACAGCTCAGAGGCTGTATCCTGCTTTGGATTCTGTGTCTTCCTCTCTCTGACTCTTTCCCTGCTCACACTCTGTCTCTCTCTCTCAAAAATAAATAAAGATTAAAAAAATTAAAATGATAGCTAAGAATACCAATTCTTCTTACACATTTTTTAAAAATTTTTATACAAGTACTTATCAATTTCAAAAATATCTTATAACTTAGGAATTCTGTCTGATATTTATTATCTGATTTCCTTAATAAAACGTCAGCTCTACATGGGCAGGGATTATCTTTCTATTTTCACTAATATGCCCCAAGTGTAACACACCTTGCACATTGTAGGCTCTCAATAAGTGTTTGCTAAAAGAATGATACAGTATCCTCAAATATATTATATTCCACAAATGTACACTTACACTTCCATCATCCTGCCCAGATCTTAGGTTAATTTCCCATCTATTGCTCTACCAACAAAAGAATTTGGAAGCTGTTTGTAATCTGGTATGGAAAACTGTTCTCAAGGTGAAAATCCGGTCTATTAGTGTGCTCCAAGATTAGTGAGGCTTTAGTCAAGTAAATTTCTTTATCATCAGTGCAGCTTCTTTCTTTGTTTGTGTTTTTGAAGGTGAAATCACAAATTGGGAATCTCTGCCTATAGGGCCATTTTATTTAATGTAAGAATTTTTTGGCTTATAATATTAGAAATCAACAACAAAATGCTCAGAAAATCAATGCAGTTTTAATTTTTCTTTTCAAGCCCTTCATAATTATTTGGTAAAAAATTAAAAGAAAGCCAACCCTGAAATGATCAATTCCTTAGAAATGGATAGCAATGAACTTACTACATGTACTTCGGATGATAATCAAATAAAAATACATAGACTTAAATTACTGGAAAGCAAAAAGAATAAAGCAGATCTAAGCGCCAATCACAAAGTATCAGAATATATTAAACATAAAAAAATAGAAGCAAGTAGATTTGAATAATAAAGTAATTTTTAACAGGTGTTTCAAAATAAATGATAAAATAGAGTGTCTGATAGATTTAATTATTGGAAGAAAGGGAGAGAGAGGGAGGAAGAGAGAAAGTGTGTCAGAGAAAATTCAAATATATAATATTAGGACTAGCAAAGAGGGCATGACTAGAGCTATGGAAAAAATTTAAATATTTTTTAAATGTCAGTATAGGGTCAGGAAAGGTCAGGAAAGGAGTTTTACTACAGTATTGTTGGTTGGTAATCCCAAGTAACTAGAAACAACCTTAATGTCTAATCAGTAAAAGAGTAGGTAAATAGTTTTTGGTATTTCATATTATGAAATATTATACAAAAGCCAAAAAGAGTTAGGAAGGAAACACACACATTGCAATATTAACTGGAAAAATAAAACAGCAAGATAAGATGATCGCCTATATGTAAAAAGTTTGAAAAGAAAAAAAAAACAGTTCCCAGAAAGCCAAAGCTCTATCTTTGTATTATATATGCTGACTCACATATATTTTTAAAAATCTGGAGAGAGTAAACCAAACTACTAATTTTTATTTCTTCTAAGAAGAATAAAATAATTGGCAAAGTTCTAAGGTAGTCCTTCATTCTTGACTCTATATACTTTTATGTTGTTGTACTTTAATAATGAAGATTTATTCAAATATTATTTGTATAATAAAAATGTATAAAGTACCCTTATCTACCTAAGTAGTGTGTAATTATCAGAAATTGCACTCTGAGGCCAATATATTTTTCATGAACACAGATGCAGATTCTGATTAACAGATATTCTTTCTAGATAATTCCCTTCT
Organism: Crocuta crocuta; assembly: GCF_008692635.1. Lineage (NCBI taxonomy): Eukaryota > Metazoa > Chordata > Mammalia > Carnivora > Hyaenidae > Crocuta > Crocuta crocuta. Next base: position 3,947,441 of record NW_027530529.1, on the reverse strand, counting down.
TTGTGACTTTCATATGACCTAATCACTGTTCAGTCTACTATCATTAGCTGCTGTGCTTTCTATTTTACCAAAGAAGCAAGTTTTTTTTTTTGTTTGTTTGTTTGTTTTATTTTTTTAAATATACATACCTGCCTGTTAGGCTTCCTCTTAGACTTTACCATTAAAATAAATAACTGTGATGATGATGATGACTGTCATAAATCCACAGAGTTTTGCAGGTAGCCATCTCAAATGGTTTTAAGTCTGTATGGAATTAAATAAAACTTTTGAATGATGGAGTAACATGGTTAGTTTTAGACTTTATGAGCTGGTCTGCTATAGTGGAGGGGGGACTGTGAAGGAACAGATGGGAGGCAGAGGAACCAGTAAGGACAGTGAATGTCCCTTGAATCTGCCTCAGAAAAACAGGGCTAGAGGTAATGTACTGATTATTGAGACTCAACCCAGGAATTAGAATTTCTAAGAGGAACTGTTGTGCCCGAATCGTGCGTCCCCAGAGACCTCCAAGGAGCCGACACCAATGCAAGTACATAAGGGTCTTTATTACAAGCTCAAGCAGGGGCTCACCCATCTACTGGTGCAGTGGCAACAAGGCGAGCCCCGAGCAATAGCGAGCAGGGTTTTTATGGGGTAAGGGACGGGGGTGTCACAGTGCACACGTTGCATGTATTGCATCATCACATAAGCACCAATCATAATTGTACAGCACCCATAGTAACAGTTTTGACCATTCATTGTCTGTGAGGCGTCCGTTACTTTTGTCGGGACCCGATCATGACCTTTGAGAATCCTTTGAAAATGACCAATTATGACGTGAGCTCAAAGGGCCTACGTGGGGTTTAGGCAAGAGGTGAGTGATTGGCTAGTTTGTACAGCGTAACTACCTGCAGTTCCCAGCCCTGACTCAGACCACAGAAATGTTACACATTTCTTTTGATTGGCTGATCCTGGGGTGGTCTGAGGGTGGCTTCAGCTGAAGCTTTTCCTGGAACTGGGGCTACGTGCAGCCCAAGGTTGCTCTTAATAGAGGACTTGATTTCAGGCTCCTCAGAACCAGCAATGATATATGTGTTTGTATATGTATGTAATATTTATTTTTAAGGTACCCAGAAGATTCTGATGATCAGTCAAGTGTGAGGATACCTCAGGAAGGAGAATTATTTACAGCAATCCAAGTAATGTGGAGAGGTCAGGAAAGAAAGAATGAGGAGTATGGTAATGGGTAATGGAGAGAAATTCCATTAGGAGGGTCTTAGAAAGAGAACCTGTTTTTCATTTTCAGAAAATTATACAGATTTAGTTGGTAACTTTACCAACTCTAATTGTTTACCTATTCACATTTCCAGTTAATATTTCTGGAACAGGTATTTCTAGTCCAGATTTATGTAGAAAGTAGAATTTTTTTCCTTCTCTTTGTCTGTCTGTCTGTCTATCTCCCTCTCTCTCCCTCAGTCACAGAAAATGTGCAATTCTAGTGGCACCTGGTGACTCAGTTTGTTAAGCATTTGATTCTTGATTTGGGTCAGGCCATGATCTCATGATTCCTAAGTTCTAGCCCAGCACCAGGCTCTGTGCTGAGAATGACAAGCCTGCTTGGAATTCTCTCTCCCTCGGTCTCTGTCTTCCCCTGATTTCTCTCAAAAAACTTAAAAAATAAAGGTACAATTCCAATGAGAGGAGGAAAGGACTGGCTGGACTAAAGATAAAAGTAGAATAATAGAGAAAGGATCTTTAGCAACCCAGAGCATCATATGAATGAACGAAGTGTTATACTTGACTACACTTCCTATTTATTTGCTGTTGTCCCGTGTATATAATATCTCAACCACTATGATCTCTTTCTGAACTTTGTCCACCCTCCTCTTAGGCCAGCCTTCCCCTTCCTTGCTTGATGCTGCCACAAATTTTCTGTTAGCTTCTGGCCTGAGAGCCTTTGCCCTTACTCCCCTGTGTGAAACATCTCCCCACTGCTTTTCAATGTTGGCATCATCTCAGCATGTAGATGCACCTCACAAACACTGTACTTGACCTTTTTATGTAAAGGAATCTTACCTAGTTTTCTTTCATCTCTCTGATGTGGGAAACAAAGGGAGAAGGAAATGGCAGATAAAATTAAATTTCTTATAGCCTGCAGCCCATTGACAAATGCTTGAGGCAGGCAGAACAAAATGTTTCTCCAGGAACTCCCTACTGTCTTAATACTAATGCTTTGCTAGAGGGGAAAAACAACCCTAGCTTGACAATAGCTAGGCCTCCAGTATCCTGTGAGTCTTCTTTAGCATATAAAGTCTCAATGGAAACTTCCCCTGGACTTCACCTCCCCCAACTCCATTGCATATAACCAGTCTTTTCTCATTGTCCTGGGCCAAGTCTTGCTGCCCAAGGGTCCTGTCCCTTTGCTTTAAATAAAGTCACCTTTTTGCACCAAAGATGTCTTCAAGAATTCTTCCTTGGTCATCAGCTCCAGAACTCCCCCCACCATCACCCCAAAACTTCATCATCTCTGTTTACTTCATTCTTGGCACAGTTTGTGATATGTTTGTTGACTGATTTATTTTCAATCCTCTGTTCTCAGTTAGGGGGCAACATGGCAGGAGCTGTGTCTTCTTATCCGTTGGGTACAGCCAACCCCCATAAAACTGCCAGACAGACACTAGGACTCAAATAATATTTGTTAGATAAGTGAAATTTAAAGGAAAAAGAAATCCACAAAGATAAACAGTTGAAATCAGGAAGCCAGAATTCAGAACCTACATTATCATATATGTCAGTTTCAGAAGACAAGATATACATATTCATGTATGTACTAATACTGAGGTTAAGAAATTTGGGGTCTAATCTTCATCATCTGAGGTTACCCATTCCTGTTTTGGCAGTACCTGAGTTTCCTGCAAGATGATTTGCAGAGATCTTTCCTTCTTTCTTAAACTAATGGCCTTGTCATCCCCTGAGGGACCTGGAACTGCCTGTGGAGGTATACAGAGGTTTCCACTGGCAACTACTTGCTAAACTGAATATACTTAGCTACCTTATCAAGTCCTAGCTAGAATTGTTTGATTTCCTACAGGAAATGTTTGCCTTTGAAAACTCCAGTGGGGAAATAGCTTTTTCACCTCTGCTCTAGAGAATGAGTTTAACATTGTCTGAAGATGAGATTCATCCCCTGGAGGAAGTGCTGAGCATCTAATGAGCTTAGGAACAAATCAGAAAAACAGCAGGGAGTAGATTCCAAACCCCCACCCCCACCCTGGTTCTGTTAAAAAAAAAAAAAAAAAAACCTGTTTTAGATATTTGCTTGAGTGAACCTCCCATTTACACTGAAGTTTTTTGTTTGTTGTTGTTGTTGTTGTTTTCTGTGTACTCTGTTACATATGTATAAACTCAAATGTGGAAGCACATCTAGCCACATTATATATTGTGAAAGGTGTGTGATTTTGCTCCTTGGGGTGTATTCTATTTAAATAACTCATTAATGCATTAACAAGTAGGCCTGTACTTGTATCTCTTTCATTTCTAATATGAGCTCTCCTCTGGCACTTTAATCCAGGGCAGTTTATACCCACACAGTAACACACACACATACACACCTTCCTCACAAGTATCCATATATCCCCNAACCCATGAACCGCGAGATCATGACCTAAGCGAAAGTCGGACGCTTAACCGACTAAGCCACCCAGGCACCCCCCCAAAGGTCATTCTTAACAACTACTTCTATGACCTCAGTTTAAAATCGCTTGTAAGTTACTACTTCCTCTTTCTCTTAAGATTTCCCCTCAACTCCACCTCTTATTTGAAATTAAACATCTGACTTTGGCCTTTTGGACATTGCTTTTATATTTGTTCACCTTGGCATTTGATCCTCTGTTCTTCAATTTCCACTTGTCTCATTCCTGTTTCACTGCAGCCTCACTACTGGTGGCAGACTTTCCTGCCCTAGTTGTGCCCTCTTAGAGCCTAGATCTCAGTAGCAGTGCTTTACTAATAGTTTAACTCTACAAGTTCAAAGGAGTAAGTGGATTGGAAACACAAATTGTCCTAAGAACAAATTATGTACATTTAGAAAGAATATGTGTGATCCAAATAACCACTGGGGAGGGAAATTTTTGACAGAAAACTGTACCCTCCTGAAGCCACATGGTTTGATAGTGGGAGAAAGGAGAGTACACACGAGCCAATGAGAGAATTATAGATGTAGTACTCTGTCTAGATATGCTTAGTGTTTAATTTTACTTCATAGTTAAATAAGGAAATAAATACTATCTGTCCAGAAGCAAAATTATTTTTCATTGTTTTGTTTGCAAGAAGGACTTGGATAGTGTTGCACATACATCACAGAAAGCTCCTAAACATGTTAAAGGTGACCATTCTTATAACTAATGACAGTCAAGTACTCTAGTCAAGGAATGGATATATATTTCCTGGGTTATTACAGTAACCTCCTGACTTGTATCCCTGATTTGCCCTTCCCCTCCTTCAAAATAATTTTGTTACAGTAAAATCAGATCATGTCAGTCCTCTGTCAAACCAACCAAATGAAATACAAACAAACAAAAGTTTCCAAAGTTCTCTCATATCATTCAAGGTAAAAGCCAATGTCCTTACTGTGAACTATAATTTTCTCCAGGATTTGGCCCCAAGTCAGTCTCTGATCTCAACTCTTGCTGTTCTCCTCTCTCACTTTTTCTACACCATCCACATTGACTTTCTCATTGTTTCTTACACTGACCATACACAGAGATGCCTTCGATCCATTGCAGTGGTTACTATTACTATAAATCTTTCTCCAGTTTTTTGCATAGTTATGCTCTTTCAATTCCTCCATATTTTTACTCAAAAGTCAACTTCTTTTAATTTCTGTTTTTGGAAGTTATGGAGTACCTGGGATGAGATTTATTCTCCTACAGTTAATAAATAGAAAAGTAGACCAAATATATTTTTCTTAAACAAACAAACAAACAAATGTTTTCAGACATAATCAATACATATGTTCATTGATCACAGAGAGAAAAAAAATAGAAAAAGTAAGCCCTACCATTTCCTTGGTATTCTTCCTGAGGCATTTTCTTTTTCCTTTTCAATTTTTTTAATGTGTATTTAGTTTTGAGAGAGAGAAACCTAGTGCAAGCAGGGGAGGGGAAAAGAGTGAGACACAGAATCCAAAGCAGGCTCCAGGCTCTGAGCTGACAGCACAGAGCCCAACCTGGGCTTGATCCCATGAACTGTATATATATGTATATGTGTATGTGTATAAACACACACATAGTAATGTTAGTAACTTATTAGTAACTATATAATATGTGTATACACACATACACATAGTAATGTTAGTAACTTATTAGTAACTTACATAGGGTGAAACTCCATGAGAATGGCAAAGAACAACCATGAAGTTGTAAACTGAACATGGCTGGCAGGTATTCTTATTCTACAAACAGAAGAAATTGTTAAATCCCTCGAAGATTCAGTAGATATACTAAAAAGTCATATCCTAATAGTAGTGCTAAACTAGCCATTGATTAAAGGCTTCTGTAAACCTATCATAACAAGCCTAAAAAAATTAAGCTGATTCACAAGTTACCTCATATCAGAATGAAGTATAGCATTATTTTTTTTAAAAAGACAACAAAACTAAGCATGTGAAAATGTCTAACATTCATTGAAGAATTACCAGACATGTAAAGAAACAGGAAAATGCAATCTATAATCAGTAGAAAAAATCAGTCTCTAAAAAAGATTCAGAGAAGACATAGATGATGGTTAATACAAAATAATGTTAAAATAGCTATTTAGAATTATGCACAGGAGGGGCACCTGGGTGGCTTAGTCGGTTAAGTGTCGGAATTTCGCTTGGGTCATGATCTCGCGGTTCATGGGTTTGGGCCCTGCGTCGGGCTCTGTGCTGACTACCAGCTCAGAGCCTGGAGCCTATTTCGGAGTCTGTGTCTCCCTCTCTCTCTGACCCTCCCCTGCTCACGCTGTCTCTCTCTCTCCTAGAAATTAAAAAAAAAAAATATATATATATATATATATACACACACACACACACACACAGGAAGTAAAAGAAAAGTGTATGTAATAAGAAAATAAAAGATATGNNAAAAGTGGAAGCTAAGAAAAAGTAGAAAATCACTGCTAGAATTTATATAAAATTAAACATTATAGAAGAAAAATGAATGAGCTTGAAGGCATAGCAATGGAAGCTATTCAAATTTAAGCCCATATTAAAAAAAAAATGACTGAAAAAAATCTGATCCTCATTAGTCTGAAATCAAGTACCCTAATATTGGAGGTCAGAAGAAAAGTGAGAGCTGTGGGGCTGAGTAACTACTTTAAGAAACTATGGCTGAAATATTTTACAAATTTGAAGAAAACTATTAACCTACGGGTACAAAAGCTAACGTAGGATAATTCTAAAGATAGTAGGATAATTCTAAAGTAGGATAATTCTAAAGATGACTGACCAAGTCATTTAATAGTCAATTTACTGAAAGTCAATGATAAGGAAAACAAACAAGCAGGAGCGCCTGAGTGGCTCAGTCCATTAAGGGTCCGACTTCGGCTCAGGTCATGATCTCGTGGTTCCTGGGTTCGAGCCCTGCATTGGGATCTGTACGGGCAGCTCAGAGCCTGGAGCCTGTTTCAGATTCTGTGTCTCCCTCTCTCTGCCCCTCCCCTGCTTATGCTCTGTCTCTCTCTGTCTCAAAAATAAATAAAAACTATAAAGAAGTTGTTTTTTTTTGTTTTTTTTTTTTAAAGGAAAAGAAACAAACAAACCTAACAGAGGTGTGGAAAATATATACATAATGAACATAGGAAAATAATTAATTCTGACATTTTCTGAAAGTATGCAATGGGACATATTTATAATGATTAAAGAATATAAAACTAACAGAATTATATATAAAGAGAGAACTCTAAAAATTAAAGCAGAATAAAGATTTTTTTTTAAAAGAAAGGTTGTGAGAATTTATCACCAAGACCAAAAGCAATGTTAAAGAAAGTTTTTAGCCAGAGCAAAGTGATCTCAAGTAGAAGCTAGGAAATGCACAAAGGAAGGGAGAATAAAAAGAAAATATATAAATTGGTAAATAAAATATGACAGAGGTACACAAGATGGAGAATGAAGATTGGAAGTCTAATATTTTAAGGACCTTACTTTATACATGAGCTAGTATAATATTATTTAAAGACAGACAATGAAAAATAAAGATACATATTGCAAACTTTAAAGCAACCATTTAAAATAATAACAATGAGTTCCACCTAATAAGCCAGTCATGGAAATTAAATCTAATGGGAAATATATATATGTCAATCCAAAAGAATACAAGCAAATGGAAAGGAATAGGAGCAAAGAACAGATGGGATGTATAGAAATCAATTACGAAGATAACTGATTTAAATCCAATCCTATAAATAATTATTTTGCATGTCAGTGGTCTAAACACACTAATTAAAAGACAGGGACTGTCAGAACTGAAATGAAAAGCAGGGGCATATTAAATACCTGTTAAAAGAAATTTAATTATAAATACACAGATTAAAGTTACTGAATGTACAGTGTGATGATTTGATATTTGTATACATTGTATTTTATACTTCAATAGAGTTGAAGAAGAAAGAGAGTAATAGTTAAGTATAATGGAGCATGGGTGAAAGACAATTAAATAATAATGGATTTAAACATTTTGTAATTAAAATAATAAGCCTCATCAAAATCAAGTTAATGCATGGGAAGACGTATAACATGCAAACACAAAGAATGAGAAACCTGGAGCTGATAGAATGTCTATTTAACATCAAAAAAGAGGATTTTAGAAGAAATGTTGTGGGATAAAAAGAGATTTTTCATAATAGAAAAGGTGAGGCATTAAAAGTCCCTAGCATTTCTAAATATGTATGTCCCTAAAAACAAAATTCAGAATACAAAGAATAAACACCTGACAGAACTGGAAACTGAAATAGATAAATCCCTATTTATAGTTAGAAAAATCTACACTCCTTTCACAGTAATTGAGAAAAACAGACAAAAAATAAATATAGAGAAAATTCGATGAATACTACCAACAAATTCAACTTCATTATCTTTCATTGAACATGGTACTCAGCAACAAAAGAATCACACATTATTTTAAAAGTAAACACAGAATATGTATCAAAATAAGCCATCTGCTGGGTCATGATTTTTTTTTTTTAATTTTTATCTTTTATTTCTGAGTGAGAGAGAGACAGCATGAGCAGGGGTGGGTCAGAGAGAGAGGGGGACAGAGTCTGAAACGGGCTCCAGGCTCTGAGCTAACTTCCAGCACAGAGCCTGATATGGGGCTTGAACCCACGAACCGTGAGATCATGACCTGAGCCGAAGTCGGAAGCTTAACCGCTTAACCAACTGAGCCACCCAGGTGCCCCAGTCATGAAATGTTTAAAATGTATGTGAGAGAATTTAAATGATACAGATTTTTCTTTGGTTATGGCTAAATTAAGTTATGAATAAATAACCCCAAATATTTGGAAATATACAAAATATGTATAAATAATGCATGGGTCAAAGAAGAAGTCATAAAGACCAATGGAAATTTTTCTAACTAAACGACAATGGAAAACACACACACACAATATATTCAAATTCAGTGAGAGACAGTTAAAATACTAAGAAAGAAATTTAAAATTTGGCTTATATTTTTTTAATTCAAGCATATACTTAAGAAACAAAAGGAAATTAAAGAAAAAAAAAGGCAAACAAATGAAAAGAGGTAACTTAAACCCAAATTCAGCAGAGGAAAGCAAATGATAACAATAAGAAATAAAAATTAAATACGGTAGAAAACAACAATGGAGAAATTCAAAGAAGCCAAACATTGGATTTTTGAAAAAATGAATAAAATTTTTAATCCTCTAGCTGGACTAATCAAGACAAAAAGAGAAAACACAATGATCAATATCAAGAAAAGAGAGGACATCACTATAAATTATGGAGACATTGAAAGGATTTTAAAAATACATTGTTAATAGCTTCATGGCAAAAAAAATCTTACTACATAGAAAAAAAGACAAATTCTTTAAAAAATGCAAATTACCAAAATTGACTTCAGGAGAAATATTTACAAAGCTGAATCACTTATTAAAAGCATGGCTGTGTCAGTGTATTCTAGCATACATTTCAGAAAGAAGAAATACCAATACTACCAATTCTCTTGTAAAAGCTAGAAGGAACACTTGCCACTTGATTTAATGAAATGAACAGTACCTTAACACCAAAATTAGACAACACAGTGTATAAAAGTAAAACTGCATACCAAAGCACTCATTAATGTAGATATAATAATCTTTAACAAAATATTACCAAATTAAGTTTAGCAACATAAAAATATGGAATAATATATACTGATTAAGTGGAGTTTATCTCATGAATGCAATTTTGGTTTAAATTTTGAAAATCAATCATTGCAGTTCATAACAAGATAAAAAAAGAGAAATGTGATTATTTTAATAGATATAGAAAATTATTTAATAATATTCAATGGCTATTCATTATAAAAACTGTCTCAATATGATAAAGAACCTCTGTGAAAAGTCTACATCTAACACCATACTTACTCAAAGTGTGAATGATTTCCCTTAAAATCAGGAACAAAGAATGACCATTTCTATTTGCCTTTGTACTGGAGTTTCTAATCAGTGCAATAAAATTAAAACAAAAAGCATAGATATTTGTAAATTGGTAAGGAAGAAATAAAATACTGTTTATTTTCAGATAACATGAGCATTTACATAGAAAATCCTAACTAATATACAAAGAAATCTACTTTATTTTATTTAAGTTTATTTATTTTGAGAGATAGAGAATGCACATGTGCGCGTGCATGGGAGAGGTACAAAGATAAAGAATCCCAAGCAGACTCTCCACTGTCAGTATGAAGCCCAATGCAGGGTTTGAGCTCAGGAGCTGTGTGTGAGGCCATGACCTGAGCTGAAACCAAGCATCAGAGAGTTAACGGAGTCATCCTTAAAGAAATCTATTTTAAATGATGAGTGAAATTAGCAAGATCTTAGGAAACAAGATCAATATATAAAATTCAATTTTATTTCCATGTTATGTCGATTAATAATCACAAAACACATTCCTATTCAAATCTCAATAGAAAACTTTTGCAGAAGATGACAATATTATTCTAAAATATACATGGAAAGAAAAAATACCTAAGGGAGAAAAACAACATTAGAGAGCTTGCATTAGCTAATTTCAAGATATTCTAAGTCACTAGTAATCAAAACAATGTAGTATTGATTTCAGGATAGATAACTTAACCAATGGAAAAGAAGAAAGAGTCTAGAAATAGACCAAACATAAATGGTCAACTAATTTTTTACAGTGCCAAGGTAATGCAATGGAAAACAGTTAATCTTTTCAACAAATAATACTAGTAAAACCATATTTCCATATAGGAAAAAATGCATCTTAACCCTTAGCTTTACATCACACAAATATTAAATCAAGTAAGCCTAAATATAAAATGTTAGTATATTATAAAACACCCAAAAGAAAAAGGAAAAATCTTCATGACCTAGTAATAGGCAAAAGTTTCTTAGATAGGACACAAAAAGCATGGAGTATTCAAGAAATGATACTTGAGGGGTTCCTGGATCACTCAGTTGGCTGAATGTCTGGCTCTTGGTTTCAGCTCAGGTCACCATCCCAAGGTCCTGGGATCAAACCCCCTGCTGGGCTACCAGCCCTTTCTCTCTGTCTCTCTCTCTGTCTCTGTTTTGCCTCTGCCCATCTCCCCTGCTAGTTTTCTCTCTCTAAAAAAAGAAGAAAAAAAAAAAAAGAAAAAAAAAGAAATAATACTTGTGCTCTTCAAAGGACACCATTAAAAGACAATAAGGGAAACTACCAACTGGGAGGAAATAGTTGCAGTGAATATTTTTTAAAAGATCTGAAGTCCAAAATATGTTTTAAAAAACTCACTAATTAGATACCAAATAAAAATGGGGAGACTGCATGTGTGCATATGTTTATTGATATATGTATACCAATAAATACTTGAAAATATCCTCAATATATGTGTACATATATCATATATATACATACCAATAAACACCTAAAATATTCTCAACATCATTCATCTTCAGAAAAATGAAAATTAAAACCACTACAACAGAACACGAACAACATCATGTGTTGGTGAGGATTTGAACCCATTGGATCTGGCGTATATTTGTTAATGGGAGAGTATGTCATTATAGTCCCTTTGAAAAGAGTTTGGTGGCTTTCTTTATACAGTTAAACAAATACCTACCATATGTGCCAGCAATTCTTCTCCTAGTTATTTACCCAGGAGAAATGAAAACATATGCCCACTAATAGATGTGTACACAAATTTTCATCTTAGCAATAAATAGTACTCAATTTTTACAACAGTGAAAAGTTAAAACAAGCCAGTTGTCCATCAAAGATGAGTGGATAAACCGAGTATACTATATCCCTAAAAGGGAAATAAATAAAAATATTTTTTTAATAAACTTATAAATAAATAGGATGAAACTAATACACACAATAATACAGATGAATTCCCAAAACCATATGCTGAACTAAAGTAGCCAGATAGATACAAAAGAGTATATGCTTTAAGATTCTACTTATATACAATTGTAGAATAGGAAAATCTAATATATAGTGTCAGAAAGCAGATTAGAGATTTCCTGACGTTCCAAATCAGGGATCATCAGGAAAATGATACACGGAAATGTTTTAGGGTGTTAGAGATGTTCTATACTTTCACTATAGCAGTGCTAATAGGAATATAGACATTGACTAAAATGTGATAAATGGTACACTTAGAATAGGTGCACTTTACTATGTATACATTATAATCTGATACAATTTAAAAAAAATAATGTTCATTTTTTGAGAGAACGCGCACACACACACGCACACACACGAGCAAGTTGGGGGGGAGCAGAGAGAGAGGGAGACAGAATCTGAAGCAGGCTCCAGGCTCTGAACTGTCAGCACAGAGCCAGACACGCAGCTCTAACCCACAAGTCGTGAAATCGTGACCTGAGCCGAAGTCAGACTCTTAACCAACTGAGCCATTCAAGCACCCTTGATACAATTAATTTTTAAAAGTGAACTTCCATGCAGATTTCCCAGAAAACCCTACCAAAAGTCTTCACTATCTGTCTCTCTCCAACTGATATCCCACTTACTCCTATTACAGTTTATTTTTAACAATTAATTGTTGTTAATTGGCTTTACATTTTACTTATTTCTTCCATATTATGTGTGTATACTTCTAGAATAGGAATTCTTTGGAGGCAATCAGCTTGCTATTATTTAACAGAAATCTTGGGAACAAATTCAATATGAAAGATTGGATAATAATATATCAGTAAAAATATTCTTTAATGCTATGTAATTATATTTAGGAAGCTTGCTTATCTGTTCTGAGATCTTATTTGTTCTCTGAGTATAAATCCTATAATCCTGGAAAGAAGCACATTTTTTCTATTGATTATAATAAGACATCTAATTTGCAAACAGACAGGTAAAACTTTAAAGCCATTGACCTTTTCACAAATGTTTATATTGTAGGCTCCTTGTATCTTCTATGATTCTTGATATAGCAAAAGAAAGACTGAAATATACAACACTCCTTGGATTAGAAAGAAAACTATGTGGCACGTAAAACGTGTCCCTACCACAACACAATTTTCAAGGGCTTGATACATTCACTAGATCTTCTGAGTATTTGGAGACTCCTGGTATTTTTTTTTTTAATGATTTCTTAATTTAGTTTCAAAAGATATATACATTACTCTCCAATTTATAGTTATATTAATGAATTCTATGGCTTTTATCTACAGCTTCCTCGTATAGTTAACAGTCCTTTCACTGTGCATCAAAGCAAGAAAGATCTTGCTCTGGAGTCAGAGGAATGCCAGAATATTAGCTCTTCTACCTCTCTTGGGAAATGTTAACAACATTCCTATATGTTAGATCTTTACTCCTCTGAAAAGAGATGTTAGTATCAATTGTGAACTGCTTCATGTGTATATTATAGAGGGAGGTTGCCTGAAGAAGTCTGAATGGACCTTTCCTCAGTTCTCACATGGCTTGAAGCAACAGAAAACACCAGCTCAACTGAAATAAACAATTAGAAATGTATTAGCCACACCCCCCAACAAATGGTTGATGGTAGAGGGATTGTTTATTGAACAGATTCTCCATCTTTCTGTAATACATTTCTGTTTCTTTTCTTGTCATTTCATTGTGGTCCCCTCATGTTTCCAAAGTAGTTGTTCCCACTATGATGAGCATGTGACTTTGAGCAGAGGTAGAAAATAAAAGTGTGTTTAGTGTATTTTTTTTTTTTTTTTTTTTTAAGAAAGCAGGAAAGCTCCTACAAACTTCCTACCAGGCTTCCTCTCACAAAGTAGGGGCCAGATTTGCCTGCCAGGCCACCACTGCATGAGGGGTTTGGATTATATGATTGATTTTCATTAATCAAGATTCATCCTATGGGACTGCAGAGGCACCCATCATCCCTCTTGATAGACACTTATCATATAAGGAAAAAATAATAAAAATAAGGTCCCTCTGACAAGGATGAAGCAGACCAAGCAGACATTTACTTCCAGGGAATTCATCATCAACTGTGGTCTGGTGACGGGGTTATTCCTGACCCAGACTTCAGTTGTAAACTGTGCACAGAAATGCTACTATTTTTGGCAGTGTTGTGACTCTCATCCCAGGGTTTGATCACTAGAATGCTGTTGTTCAGAAAACCAGAACTCAGGACTCATAATTATTATTTGACCTTAAGGAAATTTCTTCTTCTTCCCCCAAAGGTGACTTGAGCATATCCTTGAAGTTACTTAAAGCTTAAAGAGTAGACTTGTCGTGGAAACAGAGATGTTTGTATCCACAGCCCTTAAACAGTAAAAGACCTTGGCAATTTTTTTTTTTAAATCTCCAATTCAGTGATTTTTCCATATGCTCTGGGAAAATTACTGTCTTTTGGGAGACATGTCAGAGTTTCTAAAACCATAGAATATTTTCTCAAATAGCAAAATTAGATCTATCCTTTACATTTTGGTCTGTATTAGAAATAATTTGTCCTAGACTTACCAATTTGTTTATACAGGTTCTGTCTAGAGAAGCTATAATGCACTTGATTTGGTTTCTGCTTACTGAATTAAACTGTCACTTATCTAGATCTCAGTAATTATTACTGAATTATTTTAGTTAGAATTGAGAGTGATCACATCTCCTGGTGTCCTTACACAGAAAGTTAATTATATAAAGTCTACAGATTTTACTAGCTAATTCACATTGATCACTTTATTTCATTTACCTACGTATCTTTCAGGAACATTTCATGGTATTCCCACATAGTCTCAACAGAACGGATTATTACAAGGATTAAGTGGGATTGTACATATGAAGGATGAGTGTTATTGACTGATATGGTTGGCCTGCACATAGTAGGCACTCAATAAATGTGATGTGCTATTATTTTATTCTGGAAAATTGGAATTATGGCACCTACCTCTCAGTGTTATTACAGAAATGTAGTTAAATATCATCCACGTAGATGCCAAGTATAGTACCCAGCTTCTATACAGGGACTCAATAAATGTTAATTTCATTCCTTTCCCTGCCTACTAAACAAAACATCAGAGGAGTAATGATACTGTCTTCATGATCCTACATCACCTCAGCAAAATAATTTCCTCTTCTTAGAAGAGAGAAACCAATAAAGTCTGGTTTCAATTTATTTAGAGTATTCTATTCTTTTGACAGCATAAAATAAATGCCTGCTATGAAATAACCTTTTTGCTGATCTATGTATAATGATAACTCAGTGCCACCTAGTTCTTTTTGGATGAATAAATTAAAAATACTCTGTTTCAAGAATGCAACAAGCATGCTAGTTCTATAAAGAAACTGCCCATTACACACCAAGCAGAGTTTCTACGGGTAGCAGCAGGTATTGGCGAGTGCAAGCTCTAGGCATTTATAACTCTGAGTGTTACTGCCTGCTTGAAAGAATTTGCTATTTACTTCCAACAGAGGACAATTAGACTTAAATTCCAAAGCCACACATCAGGCAAAGTGAAAGAGAAGAGCAGAGGAGTGACTGGTAATTTTAGGTAGCATGATTCTTACCTTTTGTGGTTAGTCAGGTGATATATAAAACATCAATAGTAATGCTCTTTAATGCTGGATAATTGCATTTGGAGAGCTGGCTTACCTGTTCTTTTNACTTTTCTAAGGTCTCCCTGAGAGTGTAAGTTCCATGATGCTGCATAGAAGCGCATTTCTACTACTGATTATAACAAGACATTTCCTTTGCACGCACACCCAGAGATAAAAACTCCAAAGCAATTTTCACAAATTGTAACATTCTAGAGTAGATGATGTTTGAAGTACAATTTCCATGCAATTTAAAATTTCTTCTCTGGCTAGAAAATTGTTGGGCTTCTGTTGTAGATGGACATTGATTTTTTTCCCAAAGAAATAAATCAGAAAATTATTTGTGATTTCATATACTCTTATTTCTAGAGAGCATGTTAATTGTTGCCATAAATATCACTAACTTATTTTCTACAAATGAATGAAAGGTTTTACTTGTCCTGTCCAACTGCATAGGAAAACAGTCAGCTTTCATTTGGCAATTGTAATACTTAGCTGTTTGGGAAGAGCATACACATGGAAGTTTGGCTTCATATGTTATAAATTAATTAGTATCTGCTCTGGGATCTTTATGCAGAAATTTATAAATTTCAGAAACACTACTGAATATTTCCAGTAGAGGTTAAACTGCTCACTACTTATAGAAGTTAGAGAGATATGTGAGGGGTGCCTGGATGGCTCAGTCGGTTAGGCTTCCGACTTGGGCTCACATCATGATCTCACGGTTTATGAGTTTGAGCCCCATGTAGGGCTCTGTACTACCCCGTGTAGGGCTCTGTGCTGACAGCTCAGAGCCTGTAGCCTACTTCAGATTCTGTGTCTCCTTCTCTCTTACCCACCCCCACCCCACCCCTGCTTGTGCTCTCTCTCTCCCTCTCAAAGATAATTAAACATTAAAAATTTTTAAAAAAAGAAAAGGAAAAGAAGTTATAGAGATGTGTGGCTAGACTATTGGGAAGGATTTTCAATTCTCATAATAAATGTTGACTCTTCCACTTGCATTTTTGTAATAAAAGTACAGGGTTACATGCCTAGTATAGTGCTCAGACTATACTCGGTATTCACAAACTATTTGTTGAGTGTGTGATAATAACATAGATAATGACCCTCCATACTAAGGTTAAATGTGATATCAGCACCTAAGATCACTGTTCAGCACTGAATTTGAATCTGCATGTAGGCATTCCATGCCCTTGTTTGAATATAAATTCAAACTGTCTGCTTATTTACCTACTCAGGAAACAACAAAGAAAGATAGTCTGGTGAATATTATCCTTTACTCCTGTAGGATTCTTATTTGTGTTCATATAATCACATTAAACCTGCAGAACACAATATATTTTTTGAACAGATTAGCTTCATCCGGCACCAAATCATATTTAATGACTTTTGTTTTAATCTTATAACCTAGACTATTATCCACTTCTGCATTTATTTTAAAGAAATTATGATGGGAAAAGTATGAATCTTGCAGTCAGACAAAGGAGTGTTTGAAGTGTTATTAATAATGTTGTCTTGAACACTTTTCTCATTTATAAAATGGTTACCTCAAAATTATATGGAAAAATAGAGCATGGCAAATGCTGGGTATCCTATGGATACACTAGAATGCTGCCATTATTATTGTTGCTGCCATCATTATTATTGTTTTTACGATTATAAGACTTTTTAAAAATGTTTTTTAATGTTTATTATTGAGAGAGAGTGAGAGAGAGACAGAGCATGAGCAGGGGAGGGGCAGAGCAAGAGAGGGATTTATAATCTGAAGCAGGCTCCAGGCTCTGAGCTGTCAGCACAGAGCCCAGTGCAGACTCAAACTCATGAGCTGTGAGATCAAGACCTGAGCAGAAGTCAGATGCTTAACCAACTGAGCCACCCAGGTGCTCCTTATTCTTAGACTTTTATTCATTGATTCCAAAAATATTACACTAGTTTCCATGATCTCCCTTATATCAAGGTTTGTAGCTGACAGCTTATTTTAGAATGAATGCTAAGAAAATCTTTTATTTTCCTGAAGAAAAATACCTCTTGCTGATAGAAATATGTATAATATTGTGTTTCTATAGGAAACACAAACTGAATTTTAATTTTAGCTCACAGCTCTAGTGATAATCCCAAAAATGAATAAATTGCTTCATTTTTGAAAAAAAATCCATAATTCTAATTTTTCTAATTATATATTTTTCTTTCTGTTATGACTTTTGTAAATTACCTTATATTCTTTTTGGAAAGACATTTGGTTTAATTAAATGAAAGTGTTTATAACATGATTAAAATTAAAGAGTATAGGCATAATTTATTCTTTGTTTTGTTCAAAATTGGTTTCATATCTGTCCATGACTATCTTTCAGAAACAATTTTTAAGATTATATTACAAACTATTTATATCATAAATTTTGGCCCATTTGTGTCACCTAGATTTGAACTCTATATATCTATGACCCATTTAAAAGATCGAGAGAGAATTATGTGTCTTGATATACATCAGATCCAGACATTTGTGACACAAAGCTATGCATTATTCCATAATGTTTAGTTTTGGGTTTTAGATAAATTATAATTTCTTCAAGCAATTCAGTTCATTTATTGATTAAGCAATTGAGTGGGCAGTACCCTATTCTGAGATGAAACATTAATTCAATCTTAATGGCTCTGTACTATCAAGCCCATCTTGTGTCCGAGTTCTATTTAGAGATAATATACCACAACTATGAATGCATGGAGTCTTTTGTTTTAACAAAAGGGTGCACCTGTTGAAACTTCAGATTTTATGACCACGTCAGCACAGTTGTTACAATACTACCTAAAGCATGAGATGAACATCAGGTAAGCTGTCCCTTTGTAACTGATTTACCGAACACTCAGCACCTACTATGCATCAAACAATATGGTACAAAGATTATTAAATATATTTTCCCTTCTCTCATAGGATTCCCAGATTGGAAGGGAAGGAAATATGTGTAGATGAATAGTTCTACACAACATGACAAATACTAAAGTTGAAGTTTTCATAGATTTCAGGGGTGATATAGAGCAGGTAGGTCAGAAAAATGATTTTTAGCAGATGCTTCTTAAGTAAGTTCCTAAGTTATACTTGGAATTTTCCGGTTGGATAAGGTAGAAAATGCATGCTATACAGGTGCAAAGATGGTGAGGTGATATCAACAGAACATATTCAGGAGGCTGTAAATAACTTAAAATAGAAAACAGTCTTCAGCAGTTTGTATAGTAGTAGAACCCAAAGGACTGTGAAAAGACCGTGAAGTTTCAGTCACTGATCTATTAGGGTGACCTCTTTGTCTGGGTAATGATCACCAGCAAGAGTTTACATACATACTGTGATCAGGAGAAGATTCAGTGCCTTATTTATCTCTGAACTTTCAGCCAAGACAATATCATTAATCCATTCATCTATTGATTGAACAAAACCAGTTACTGTGCTGAGCCCTGGAGGGATAATGGTACACAAAACAAATAAGATCCATCCCTTGCCTCTCTAGTAGTAGAGAGACAGGAACAGGAACTACATACATATGAAAACAGCCTCCTGAAGAAAACAATGCAGGCTATTATGTTGGAGAGTGACTGGAGCTTGACTCTAGACTGAATAGTCACTGAAATCCTCTCTATGGAGGTGACTTTTAAATTGATACTGGAATCAGAAATGACCAACTGTTCAGGGGCAAGTGGGAAGACTGTTTCAGGTTGAGAGAAGAGCAAAAAGAAATCCCCAAGGAAGAATACAAGCTCAGCTTCTACAAGTAATCACAAGAAGGTCAGTTTGACCAGAGCAAAACAGCAGAGAGAGACCAAACCACCAATGTGGTCTGTCACTTTGTAGAATGGGAGGATATTTTTTTTTAATTTGTTTAATGTTTTTATTTCTTTTTGAGCGAGCGAGAGAGAAAGAGAGGCAGAGAGAGAGAAAGACACAGAATCTAAAGAAGGCTCCAGGCTCTGAGCTGTTAGTATAGCCAACGCTGGGCTCAGATGCAGGAATCATGAGATCATGACCTGTGCTGAAGTCAGACGCTTAACTGATTGTACCACCCAGGTGCCCTGGAGAATAAATTTAAATTTTATTATTAATGCAATGAGAAATTGTTGAAAATTTAAGTGGGGATGTAAATGACCTGATTTATGATTTAAAACGAATATGACATGGCCTGCAATAGAACAAGACAGGAGACAAGGAGACGACTGGGGAGGCTTTTAAGTATTCCTTATCACCTTACATTAGGATAGTAACAGAGGAGAAGGGGAGAAGGGACAACAAATGAGTACATGTTTTGGACACTGAGTAATATGATTTGCTGGTGTCTTAGCTTTGCAAGAATGAGGGAGAGGAGGAGACAGAGATAACTTCTTGTAGATTTTCTGAAAGGGGGGAAGGGCCTTAAGGGACCCAGTTTAAACAATAACAACAATAATAGTAGAAAGCACATAGATAAATGCTTACTGGATGCCAGACACTATTCTAAGCACAGCTACATATATTAACTCTATGAGTCCAATATTACTCTTATTCACATTTTACAGATAAAGATACTGAAGCAGAGAGATGTAGACTTGCTATAGAAGTATAGCCAACCAGTTTCACCTTAAAACATTTGCATATTTTAATCCCATCCTCTCCTTCTAGTTTTTAGTCTTTTCTCAAATGTTACCTCCTGATGGAAGCCCACCCTAACCATTCTACTTAAGATTATAACACTAGCGTCTCCACTGCATTCTCAGTTATATAGTGCTCTAAAGTACCAAATACTGGGGCATCTGAGTGGCTCAGTCAGTTAAGTGTCTGACTTGATCTCAGTTCAGGTCATGACCTGATGTTTTGTGAGATCAAGCCCCTCTATGGTCTCTGTGCTGACAGTGCCACACCTGCTTGGGATTCTGTCTCTTCCTCTCTCCCTGCCCTTTCCCCCTCACCTGCTCTTTTTTTTCCCCCTCTCTCTCAAAATAAATAAACTTTAAAATATAAATAAAGTACCAAATGTGCCTATTTATGTCATTGATCTGCCCCTACTAGAATATAGCCTCCACAAGGGTGGAAGGTTTGTCAGTTTTGTTCCTTGTGTTCCAAGTACATGAACAACCTTTGAAATGTAGCTAACATTCAATAGATGATTCCTGATTAAATAATGAGCAAGTGAATAAATTGCTGAAGTTGTAGAGCTGAGATTTAAACCCTGATGGCCTGCTTCCAGAGTCTCGATGCCTCCTCACTCTACTATTCTATAACCCTCTCAGGAGGGGATGGAAAATGACTCTTGCTCCTCAGTTGAAAGGATGCCTATGTACTGAACTGATCCAGATCCAAATTTATGAACTGGAAGAGATGGTAGATAATTCACCTTGACTGCCTCCTCCCTTCTCCTTAAATTCCTCTTCTGTCTGGAACGCCTTCCCCCCTTCACCATTTTGCATGACTAATCACAATGTGTCTATAATTTCAACCTAAATATCAGGTCTTAGGGTAAAGAATGCTTTTAGGGCCACCTGCCTGCGTGGTTCTTTTGGTTAAGTGTCTGACTCTGGATTTTGGCTCACATCATGACCTCACCACTGTGAGATCAAGCCCTGAGTCAGGCTTCTAGCTAGGTGAGGAGCCCTGCTTAAGGTCCTCCTCTCCCTTTCCCTCTCTACCTCTCCCACACAACTCTCTCTCTCTCTCTCTCTCAAAAAATAGTAAAAAATAACAACTAAAGGATGCTTTTATTTAGCCAAGACTGAATGAGTTGCCCCTTCCATGTTGCTCATTGAACTCTTGCTTTTCCCCTTATAAATTGACAGATTATTTTAAGTGTCTATTGAACTGTGTTGTGTTTACCTGAGGGAGTTGTCCCCACACCTGGAACCTGACAAGTGCTCAAAAAATCTGTTAAGTTGACCTGAATGACTTTAGGAAGTCCCCCAAATAGAAAACTTTATAAATAGATTGGGACCTATCTGTCAAGAGTTAATGCTAACCAGTTCAAGCTGTTTAGGGGCTTTGTGAAATATTGTAACCAATAATTCAGTTTGAATTATGTTATAATCAAGATGAATTTCTGTCTGCCTTACCCATTCCCATATCACTTAAAGAAGCTAACTGAGAAGGCAGAGTTCAAATTCTAAAATCCTCTGAACCATCCTTTGAAGTATATATTTCAGATTAAAATCCCTTTTTGATTGGCTGAAGCCACCATAATTGAAGCCAATTGAATCTGAATTTAAACATGTCTGAGTTGTGATAATACAGCCAGGGCTATGTTTACCACATACAACAATTTAAGCAATACGGATTATTTGGTAAGGTAAAGAGAGTCTTTAGAAAGCAATTTATATTCTGTAGATTGGAGGAAATAGGACCTTGAAAAAAAGATCTAATCACCTTTTGTATTGATATTTTAGGAAAATTTGTAGTAGCAATATACGAGCACATAAGCCCCACCAGTGAACTAATCTGAAATTTAAATCAAAATAACTTGTATTGGTCTATTCTAGTTTCTGATGATTCATTTTTTTTCTGAGTTGTGGAAGAACAGCAGTATAATCTCTTTTATGTAACTAGTTTAATTTTTCATAAGCAGCCCTAAGGTTAAAAAAAAAAAGAACTTGAGAACATAATATGTAATTGAATCATCTTGGAACAAGAACAGCAGAAGGTAATGAAGATTTAGGTAGGGAATGGATTTCACACTGTTCTTCCTACTTTCCTTTGCAGTCACATCAATGAATGAGATTTCTGTTTAGAAAAATCAATAGGAATTTACGGTGAACCTTGGAGGAGGGCATTCTGATGTGACTAAGGAACTCTGAAGGCAATTGTTACTCAGTGTTGAGGCAGCTCCTTCCTCCTGCTGGGGGAGGGGATGAGCAGATGCTGAGTGGTAGGTAGGAGGACCTTGGCCGAGTAGGAACAGAGAAATTCTCAGATTCTTTTTCTTTCTTTGCCAATCAATTATTCAGTCATTCATTCATCCACTTATTCATTCATTCAACAGTTTTCATGTGCCTACCTGGGTCAGCCTCTCTACAGAGTATATGTAATTAAGAAATAAGTAAAATACAATTCCTGTCTCCCAAGGATCTCAAAATATAGAGGGAGAAGCAAACAAGAAAAGCAATTAGCCAAATGCCCAGTGATAATTGCCATAATAGAGAGGATGTCTGGCCTATAGAACTGGGAAAGATTCTTGGAGGAGGAACTACCTAAGCTTCATCTTCATGGAAAGTAATAGAAATCTATGAAAAAATAGGTCAAGGAAATAGTATTTACATAGCATCAGCATACATAAAGTGTTCTGTACTCTTTCAAGTAGGATTAGAATTGTCTATACATAGCTGGAAAACATCGAATAATAGGGATTAAAGCTAGAGAGATGATTATTTCTGTATTAAGGTTTCTTGAGGATCCAGGCTTTTTTTTTCTCACTCGCTTCTCAACTGTCCCTAGACATGTCCCTCATTCTCTCAGTCCAAACTGGCATCTGTATTTAGACAGCAGGATTTTTTAAAAGAAGGAAATAGGGTTCAAAGGGTGCCCCCTAACTCTTAAAGATATTCTGAGAAATCACCCCATCACTCTCTTACATCTCGTTTCCCAAAACCTAGTGGCATCTAGCTGCAAAGGAGGCTGGGATTTGTAGTGTAAGTTCTTTGAGGCCATGTGCCAAGTGAAAATTCTATTATTATGGAAGCAGAAGAGATTGGATTTTTGGAGGAAAACAATAGTTTTGGCTGTAAGCTGAAAATATTAAGATTTTCAGGAAATGCCAATTATTTCCATCTGCTAAACAGAGGTGGAGAGGGGGGTGGGATGGAGAATGGTGTGATCTAAAGTCGGAGGCATGATCCTGGGCCACACATTAAGAATCCTCAATGAATTAACAATAAATGTTTACCATGCCCTTGAAAAGATTTCAGTTAAGATTTATGCATACTGCTTTTATTCCATTTTCCAGATGACTCTACGAGTTATAATTATTTTTATTCCTATTTTAAAGTTAAAGTCATGAAGGTTTAAATATTAAGTAATTTTCCTACAATACGCTGTTGTGAAATTTAGAAACTAAGATGTGAATTTGGGTTTTTCTGATTCCTGAGTAAGAGTGACGAAGAGCTTGCCTTGTGGGAATTCACATTTCACCTTTTCCCCTTGGGCTCTGCATCTCCCACTTATTCCTGTGGTCTTTTTCGGAATGAGCTACCTGGATGCACTTAGCAAATCTTGGCCTGGTCAGAATCAAAGTGCTTGAGAGAAAGAGAGCAATAAACTAAGACTTAGCTGCTTACAATGTGAACTAGGAAAAGAGTCAGTCTGCAAATTAAGTCTTGGCTTTTCACCTCACGCTTTCATTAAGTTTTAACTCTGTATATAAAAAGTTAATTATACGGTGCTTTAATCCTATATAAAAGGTCAACCAAGTCCTGCATTATGTAAGACTTTAAGGCAGTTCTTGAAGTAGAAACCCATTTGAACGGTTGATCAAGGTAAATCACAAGCAGTTCATGAAGCACTCTCGATAATAGGATTCAATTATTTCCAATGAGAATGTCCAAGTCTGTGACTGGACTCTCTCACCTACTGTAAGCAAAACTAATCTTACCAAGGACAAACTGTGATACTCACTTTTGTATTTTATAGTTTTATTATTAGCAAAATTTATTTTCTATGTGTGCAATTATAAACATACATACTCATTTTACACAAATTGCTGAACACAAAAGTGATGTGGATGAATAAATTAATTATAAAAAAAAATCAGAAAACTTTCACCCAGAGAAACCTACTATGGCAATGCCAGTATATTTCCTTCTAATTTTACAGCAATTTATGTTTATGCTTGTTTAGCATAGGTCAAAATCACACTACTTTACAGTTTTGTTTGCCACATTTTAAAAAGGATTATATTATAGATGTTTTCCATGTAATTAAAAATATAAACAAAATTTAAATAATCACATGATACCCCATCTTGTGAGGCTACAGTCATTTAATGAACCAATGATTAAGATACATGCAGAGCAAAACACTTTTGGTCAGAGTGGTAACTGATTTGGATGAACAAATGAGACCTGGTTCTACAGAACGTTAGAGTGCTTCACTCTTTAGTGCTCTTATTCTCCCAAAGTAGAGAATGTCTTTTTCTCAAGTCCATGCTTCCTTCCCAAGTTTGAAATCCATCCATTATGATTGAGCTTTTGGTTAGAGGGGTTGCATAGGTAGTATTCAGCCAATAGCAATGTGAAATCATGACCTCAAGGAGATATCTACATCTCCATGTTCACTCTAGCTTTATTTGTTTTTTTTTTCAAATAGTTTATTGTCAAATTGGTTTCCATATAATACCCATTGCTTATCCCCACAAGTGCCCTCCTCCATGCCGATCTCCCCCCTCCCCCCCACATCCATCAGTCCTCAGTTTGTTTCTCAGCATTCAAGAGTCTCATGGTTTGCCTCTCTCCCTTTCCCCCACCATTTCCCCCCTTCTTCTCCCCCATGGTCCTCAGTTAAGTTCCTCCTAATCCTCCTATACGTGCAAACATGTGATATTTGTCCTTCTCTGCCTGACTTATTTCGCTCAGCATAACACCCTCAAGGTCCATCCATGTTGCTACACATGGCCAGATTTCATTGTTTCTCATTGCCATGTAGTATTCCATGGTATAGATAAACCACATCTTCTTGATCCATTCGTCCATTGATGGACACTTAGGCTCTTTCCATGTTTTAGTTATTGTTGAGAGTGCTCACTCTAGCTTTATTTGTAATAGCCAAGACATGGAAACAACCTAAGCGCCTGTAACAAATGAATAAAGAAAATATGAAATATATATAAAATCAAATGTCATTCAGCCATTAAAAAAAGGAAATCTTGTTATTTGCAACAATTGGATGAAACTTAAGGGCATTTTGCTAAGTGAAATAAAAGTCATGGAAAGAGAAATAATGCATGACCTCACTTATATGTGGAATCTAAAAACAGTGGAACTTGTAGAAATAGAGAGTAGCCTGGTGTTTGCCAGGGGCTGGCCTACAGGGGGAATGGGGAGATGTTGGTCGAAGGGCAAAAAAATTCAGTTATAAGAGGAATGAGTTTTGGGGATATAATGTATTGCATGATGACTATTTTTAACAATACTGTATTATATACTTGAAATTCACTAAGAAAATAAATCTTAAGTGCCGTCACCACTCCCAAACAAAAAAATTGATACTCCTCCCTCTAAAAAAGCAATCTGGGACCAGAGATAATCCTCTTGATCACTCATCAGTATATGTCCTACCTTCCTTCTGTTTGATTCAGAAGTAAGTCATTCATAGTTCTGCAAAGAATGCTGTGGTTTTGTATCACCGTGTCTTTGTACATGCTGTGTCTTCTTGTTATGGAACCTGGTCTGGATCACCTGGTGGAAGAACCAAGCAGCACTTGGAGATCTTGGAAGGCAGGAGGTTTATTTCACACCAGTGGGCTCAGAGGAGATCACTCTCCAGAGGACTGAGACCCAAGCACAAACATGGACAATTTATAGTCTGTTACTTCTGCATTAGTAGTAGTAGTAGTAGTAGTAATTTGGCACGCAAGGCAAGTGTGGTGTGAAAAACAACCTGGAAGGGGAGTCTTCCAGAGAGGACTGGAATTCCCCTATCCATCCTGTCAGCCATATTATAACACAATTTTTCCCTATCACTCTGACATGCCCACATGGCACTATTCATTCTTCAAAGTCAAATCCATATCGGCTTCCTTTAGCTTTACCTCATCCACTCCTTTCCCTTCCCCTGCCCCAACTGTAGGAAGAATACTTGCTCTGGCTCCTCTTTACCTCTACAACTTGATTCCTACCTCTGTTCTAACTCTCACCAAAAGAATTCTTCCCTTAATCCATGAGGTACTCTCCTCACTGTACTAGAAACTTCTGAGAACAGAGATTTGAGCCCAGTTACATTATTTTAATCTCTTATGTCTGGCAACGAACTTGTCATGTTGCACATGTCACTTGTGTTGAGCACCTAGGGCAAACTGGGCCTCAGTTTCCTCATCTCTAAAGTAGGCATTTATAATGGAGGACTTTCAAAGAACTGTTTTAAGGGTATATAGTGGTAGCATTTTTATTTTAAAGTAGGGATTCTCAGGAGAGTCTGAAAAGTCATCCTTGCCTGTGAGTTTCCTACACAGCTGTGATTTGTATAATTCTTGCCTTTTCCACCAAATATATGACAAATTTAACTCTGGAGAATTACTCACATAAATACCAGGTTCAGAAAGATATTGTAAGGGTAGGTGCATGTCACTGAACTAAAATAGATGAAATAGAATTTTAAAAGGTTAGAACATTTCATCTACATTGTGACACATTCATTTGATTTTCAAATGAGACAACTCTCTTTTAAAAAGATTTCTGTCAATAAAATACCTATTAATTCTTGCCTAGTGGGACTTAGGGAGAGCTAATGAAATATGTTTGTAAATAACCTTGAAGGTGATTAATAACTTCTACTTTTAGTGTTTCATGATAACTTTTGAGCACTTTCTGATATTTAAAACATTATCATTCCTGAGAGAAAAACAGACTTACAAAGAAGTATGGCCCTCCTCAGGCCACAAAATGTGGTTCCTTCATTTCAAACATATGGTTTGTGTTTAAATTTCCCTCACTTTAAAATAAATGAAGGCAATGTAAGTCAACATTTATTGAATGTCTGCATTGTGCCAGCCATCATCAGGAAAGGAAAAGTAAATAGGATCCTGAATCTGATCTTATGAATTTAAAACATTGTATTTTTGGTATCTTGTGCTAAGTGTTTTTATAGAATAAAACAGAGACCAAAAAAAAAAAATATAGGAGATAGATTATTTATCTCTATGAGGATCAAGGGGTGCAGGGTCTAACTTCCTGAAGAAAGAATGGTTTGAGCTGGATTTTGGAAGGAAAAAAAAAAAAAGTGAATCTTTGGGATTCTAGAAAGTGGGATATACACACAGGCTTATTTGCAGCATGAAACTTTCTGACAATTAGAACTGAAATTGCTGGATGTTATAGTTGAGTAGTGGGAGTAAAGGCAGTGAGGCTGGGGAAAGTGTGTCTGGAATAGGGTCATGGGAATTATAAAATATCATGTTACAGATCTTAGACATTATACCATCGGTGATGGTAAAGTGTTTAATGAGAGAGGGGCTTGAACAGCTCTGTATTCTGTAATGCTATTTTAATCAACTTAGGTTAAATTATGCAGTGATAAAATATGAATGACTTAATATTTTGAAATCTCTAACTTACATGTTCATTATGGGTTATATGTAGCCCCATTCTATGCCATCCTTTCTCTGGGACCCCAACTAACAAAGTGGTCTTTATCTGGAGCCCTGGTAGTTTGGTGATAGAGAGGAAAAAAGGGATATTGAAAACCATGAGCTTGTACACAACGTGTCTCTTGGAAATGATGTATGTTACATTTACTCTCATTTTCTTGGCAAAGTAAATCACATGGCCACTCGTAGGTAAAGGAGAGCATGCACATAATCCTTCCTCAGGAAAAATAACCCTAGGGCAGAGACACAGCAAATACTTTGAGCAGTGATTCAGTCTACTACAGAAGACCGTATTGGGCATATTTCAGATATGAGAAATCTCACTAATAAATAATTAGGAGGTAAACTAGAATAAATTAGAGACAGCTCTGAATTAACAATATGTTGTAAATTATAGTTTTAATATTTTTGAGTATATCCAGAAACATAAAAGAAACAAAAACATATGGCACAGCTAGATTTGCTTGATGAGAGATAATAATTTGTCATTGTTATCATATTATTACTGCTGATTATCATAACTTATTCTGCACTGAGTGTGAGTATCTTTCATTTGGTGCAGGTGCAAGGTATACAAAGTCACCAGCATTATCCTCACTTGACACAGTAGTAAGTTGATACTTGGATAAGCCCACTGTGTTGTCCCAGGTTAGTTACTAAGTAATAGACTCAACTTAACTCAAACATAAGGAGCTGTGCCCTCAAAACTAATATTAATAGGTAAGTGGACAAAATAAACTTCCACCTAAGGAAGTTATTCACCACACAGACAGTCTTTTTCATATGGAAAACTTGCTCACAGCTCTTTTTATAGGATAATTTAAAGGTAAATATTGGGCACCTGGGTGGCTCAGTCAGTTAAGTGTCCCACTTCAGCTCAGGTCATCATCTTTTGGTTTGTGGGTTCCAGCCCCACATCAGGCCCAGTGCTGACAGCTCTGAGCCTGGAGCCTACTTCAGATTCTGTCTCTCTCTCTCCCTGCTCCTCCCCTGCTTGCACGCTGTCCCTCTCTCCCTCAAAATAAATAAACATTAAAAAAAGGTGAATATGAGCATTTCTCGATTATACTTATCACAAATCCTGTATCAGTGAGATCAAAGTTAATGATTTAAACATGCAATACCCTGAAAACGGAAGCTCATATTACTTCAACTGCCTAAGTATTTTAAGATCAGCTATGAAATTATTTTTTACCAACCAATGAAGATTTCAAATATGCATTCATTGTAAACTAATCCAGCCAGTTTCTAAATATAGTACTGCACTATTCTCTGTGCTTTAATAGGTTTTATTAGAAAGCACTAGCTTTTCTCTGCCTGGAATCAGCATTTTGTCACATCTCTGGTTCATGTACTTTGCCAGAAAATATTCCGTTAAAATGAATTTAAACATTTCAGCATCCACTTTACCTAATAAAAGAAATCTGCAAAGGTGTAGTTGCTTTATAAAGATTTATTTTTAAACAGTAAGAGGAGGAAATCAGTTATAGTAGCTCTTATGAGAAACCCTACAGACCCCAGTTTATCATGTTCTGACATCTGAATGAAAAACAGCACAATGAAGGCAGGCAGTGTGATGTAGTAGAGAAGGCACAGGGTTCAGGAGCCTCGTGATGGGTGTTCATTGTAATTTTAGATCTACTTCTAACTCACTTGGACATGACTCCCTGGATTGCAACAACACTGTATGTAAAATAAAAGTCAGATGATTCCAGCTCTCTCTTGCCGTTCTAATAGTCTATTAGTTTAACCAAACAGAATATATTTATTCATATAATGCTTAATGTATATATCAAATTAGTTTTTGATAAGTGGTTTCTCAGAGTCCAGTCCTATGCAGATTCCAATAATAAAGGCAAATAAGACATGACTAGTGACAGTCCTTTCCTCAAAGACCTCACATAGCATTGCAGGGAGGCCACACTCTTAGCACAGTGCAAATACCACTTGGAGCATACGAGGGGAGGACAGAGACACATAGAGAGGGCCATATATCAGTTTCAAAAATTGTTATTGTACAAATGCTTCTCTTGGATGTACCATCCTTGGCCTGAGTCTGTCCCTATTTTATCGAAACATTCCCCATCACTTCTCACTATTCCTGCATGTTTTGTGCATAACATTCTCTCACTATTAATCTCACTTCCAGATATGAGGAAATTGAAGCTTAGAGACTGAGTTGCCCAAATCCTCATGAATGTAACATAGGAAAGTAGCCTCTGAGGCCCGTTATCTGACCCCAAAGACAATGCCTTTATCCCCCAGGCAAGCTAGTGAGCGTGTGCATTTTGAACACTTCATGAATTATTTTTTCTCTGCATCATTGAATCCCTTGTATCATTTCTAAAGAATTCAATTGCAGTTTCACTAGTGACTGATGAGATCGGCGACTGTTTTTTTCATCATGAGATTAAGTCTCCTGCTTGCTAAGGACTTGCCTCCCTTCAGCTTTAGTGAAAGCCTTGATTGGAAGAAAGAGGCATTGATAACCCTCAGCGGAGCTACAAGGGAGGCTTGACAGAAGCATTTTGCTTTCTCATTCAGACACTGAAGAAAGTGTTTGGAATAGAAACAACTGTTTCCCTTTTGGCGTTTTCACTCCTGGATTAATTTTGCCAAGATGACGCTCAGAAATCTCACTTTCAGGCCACTTAATAAAGCCCCTTCAAGTTCACAAGGAAATGATTCCTTGAGAGGCCAGAGGAAAAAGACAGGGGGTGGGGGACGTGGTTGAGTGTTAAAAGATGCATATCCCAGGAGCCTTCTTCACATTCACTAGCTGAACTACTTGGAGCATGAAGCTGCCTCTGTAGGGGCTGTGGGCAGATGGAAATGTAATAAAACGTAAAGACAAATACAAATTTGGCCCTCCAAAACCCATTTCAGCGGCTCACAAAATCCTCAAAGGTCCTTGTAACTTAGGTACTTCAGACAGGCATGGGCAACCTTTTTCATTTCTTTTTAATGCTCCTGTGTTTCTGTGTCAAGGACTTTTGATGAGGAGGAGTCAAAGGGGTTTGTTTCACCGTAAGCTTCTCAGCAACCAGATCCCTGCCCTGCTGATGTATGTACATAGGGAGAGTAGAGAATGAAGGGCTTCTCCCCATCATGTTGAGTCACTGCCCTATGAGCCCAGAGGACCACAGGTAAAGGCTCTAAAACAGCAGATTCAAGCATCAAGTGCCTACACCATGGGCCAAGCTTCGTTTTTTTTCAGTGACCCTAAAGTGAAAACTTCACTTTTGCCCTTTTATAAGCAAACAACTCCATGCTTTTTCTCCTAACATAAAAATATATATAAAGTCAATAAGAATATTAGAACATATATATGAAAAAAATTCCATCTACTGTTTTATAATGCTTACTGTATGGTTGACACAGTATCACAGACTTTACAAACATAGTTACCACAAAACTCTGAGTGTTAGCTAATATATTTCTCGTTTTTGGTTTTTTTTGGTTTTAGTTTTCATATAAGATAACTGAATTAAAAAAAAAAAAACGATAGTTACAGGGCTGCCTGGGTGGCTCAGTTGGTTCAGTGTCCAACTTTGACTTGCGTCATGATCTCACCACTTGTAAGTTTGAGCCCCGCATCAGGCTCTGTGCTGACAGCTCAGAGCCCAGAGCCTGCTTTGGATTCTGTGTCTCCCTCTCTCTCTACCCTAACCCTGCTCATGCTCTGTTTCTCTCTCTTTCTCTCAAAAATAAAAAAAATACAATTAAATAAAATTAAAAAAAATAATTACCTAGCTATCCTAGGGTCAATGAAACAGAAAATTACAGAATTTGAACTTTGTTTTCCAACTTAAAGCTATTTTGTATCCCATATGTCTGCATTGGTCCAGACAGTGACTATTCACATAACTCAAAGCTCATTTAAAGAGTGACCATTTAAGACCAACCCATTCAGTGCAAATTGAAAGCACACTGAGGGGCACCTGGGTGAGTTAGTCAGTTAAGTGTCCAACTCTTGATTCAGTTTAGATCATGATTTTACAGTTTATGAGATCGATCCCCACTTTGGCCTCCATGCTGCCGGCATGGAGCCTGATTAGGACTCTCTCAGAATGGCTCGATCAAAATGGCTAAAATTAAAAATAAAAAAAAAATAAAAAAAACACAAGAAATAACACGTGCTATTTAGGATGTGGAGAAAAAGGAACACTTTTCCTCTGTTGCTGGTAATTCAAACTGGTGCAGCCACTGTGGGAAAAAGTAGGGAGTTTCCTCAAAAAGTTAAATATAGAACTCCCTTACGATTCAGTGATTGCACTATTTGGTATTTATCCAAAAATTACAAAAGTGCTAATTCAAAGGGATATGTGCACCCTTACATTTATTGCAGCATGATTCACAGTAACTAAGATATGGAAGCAATGCAATTGTCCATTCATAGAGGAATGGATAAAGAAAATGTGGATTATATAAAATGGAATATTAGTCAGCCATAAACAAGAACGAGATCTTGTCATTTGGACCCAGAGGGTATAATGTTGAGTTAAATAAATTGGACAGAGAAAGACAAGTACCATATGATTTTACTCATCTGTGGAAATAAAAAAAAAATGAACAAAGAAAACAAGAGACAAACCACAACAATACAAAACAAACAAGGAAACAAAAATGGAGTCTTACATACAGGGTTCATACTTGTAGTTGCCAGAGGGAAGTTGAGTGGGGGATGGGCAAAATAGGTGAAAGGATTTAAGAATACACATACCTTGATGAGCACTGAGTACTACATAGAATTGTTGAATCATTATATTGTACATTGGAAAATAATATAACACTATATATTAATTATACATCAATAAAAATAAATAATTATGAAAAAAATAAAGACCAGCCTATTCACTTAATGGGTAGGGAAAGAAAAGCCCAGAAATAATAAGAGGCCTGATGGAAAGAGCACTGAGCATGCTATCAGCCATCTTGGGCTCCACCTCTTGCTCTAATACTTCCTGGTGATCTAGAAATGCGGCTTACTGAATCTAGATCCCCATTTCATATCTGTGAGGTAGGGTATGAGGGAAACAATGCACCTCACTGTATCTTCATCTCATTCAGTTACAGATTCAGCCCCTTTCCTCTTCTGTACCTGCCCCCAAATATAACTTAACTGTAAGTAGATTTCACTACAAAAACTTTCCTTTCAGAGTCTTAATGTTTTTTGTGTGTGTATAGGGAGAATTTAATTCTCATCATTCAAACCTATTTGAGATGGAGGCTGTGCTTTCAGAGTTTCCCCAGGGACAAACCCTTACTTATGTTTCTCCCTCAGTGGAAAGAGGATTAATATTTAAAATATTATAAAATAATATGTGACAGTATGTTAAATTTGTTAAATACACAATATAATGTCACTCACCCTTCATAATTGATACAAAATGAGGTAACATCAGCTCAAGCAGAAAGATAAGAAAGCTAAATTTCAAGGTGTTATAATGGTATTATTTTTGCACAATTTCTAAAATGACAAAAATGGAATTTAGACTCAGGTGTTTTTGATTTTCAACCTGTGTTCTTCCCACTGCTCCAACTGTTTTAGGCCTCAATGCTTATCATAATGCAGCTGGGAGGAAAATGGAAAGTTAAGTGACCAGAGGTTGTCCCCCATGGTCTCCATTTGATAACAATTGCATCAGAAATATCTTTGCATAATTTCCCAGAGTTAAAGGGCTTCTGCAATGTTCCCATTTTGCTTTCCTCCTTCTGTTCCCATAGGGCTCAGGAACACAGTGTAGCAAGACAAGGCAAGACTAATTCCATTTACTTGGCAAGTGAGATCAACATTCTTGTGTACCATGTTCCTTTTATGGAGGTAGAGTGTAACTTATTTTAAATGCCACATGTGATTCACATTAAAAATAACAACAACAGCTCTCTTTGAGTACAACAGTCTTAATTTAAACATGTGCATTTGCATATCCATAAATTGTCTCTTTTTTATTACTAGAAAATGTGCATAATGTTAATATACAACTAACCATGTATCCTTTCATGAAGAACATTTTGTTTGTCCTGCAGCATGTCTGTTGTCCCCACTATCACATTCTGACTGCAGAAGCACATTGCTAAAGTTCATACTAATATATGTTGCCTACTTGAATCTGGATGACCGTTTAAGTCCATTTTGTAGTAGAGTACAGTGATTTTTGGCAACAAAGTTAAGCATACACAATCTCTGTTATCTTGATTATTTTCAAAAAAGCAGTAGACATTAGTGAAAGAAATTTAGAAGTTAATACCTCAACACATTGAAAAAGAACACAAATTATTGGTAGAGAATATAAATAATTGTTTAAGTTGTATGGGTGTGAAATGTGAAATGTAAATTCTCAAAAGGCCTAACAGCACATAAATAAATTCACTAAAATATACAAATAATAAGAATTATTTTTTTTATTTTTATTTTTTGTGAATTTAAAATACATATATGTGTATATATGTGATATATATATCAGTGTAGTCAACATACAATTTTATATTAGTTTCAGGTACACTTTAGTGATTGAACAGTTCTGTACATTATTCACTGCCCATCAAGATAAGTATACTCTTAATCTCCTTCACCTGTTTCACCCACTCCTCAACCACCTTCCCTTTGGTAACCATCACTTTGTTCTCTATAGTTAAGACTTTGTTTTTGATTTCTCTTTCTCTCTCTCTCTCTCTCCATTCATTGGCTTTGTTTCTTAAATTCCACATATGTGTGATATCAGAGGGCGTTTATCTTTCTCTGACTGGTTTATTTTCATGGTGTTATACTCAGTAGATCCATTAATATTGTTGCAAATGGCAAAATTTCATTCTTTTTTATGGCTGAATAATATCCTATCATACACACACACACACACACACACACACGTGTCTTCTTTATCCATGCATCTAACAAGGAACACTGGCCTGCTTCCATAATTTGATTATTATAAATAATACTGTTATAAACATAGGGGTACATATATCCCTTCAAATTAGTGCTTTTGTATTCTTTAAGTGAATACTCAGTAGCACAATTCTTTGATGGTAGAGTATTTCCATTTCTAATATTTTGAGAAACCTCCATTCTGTCTTCCAAAGTCACTGTACCAGTTTGCTTTCCTACCAACAGTGCATGAGTATATGGGTGTTCCCTTTTCCCCCCACATCCTTGTCAACACTTGTTTCTTGAGTTATTGGTTTTAGCCATTATGACAGGTGTGAGGTGATTTGGATTTTCATTTCTCTGGTGATGAGTGATATTGAGCATCTTTACATGTGTCTGTTGCCCATCTGTATGTTGTCCTTGAAGAAATGTTTATTCATATCTTCTGTCCATTTAATTGAATTATTTGGGATTTTTTTGGTGTTGAGTTATGTAAGTTCTTTATTTATTTTGGATACTAGCCCTTTATCTGATATGTTATTTGAACATCTTTTTTCCCACTCAGCAGGTTGTCTCTTAGTGTTTTGGGTCATTTCTTTTGCTGTGCAGAAGCCTTTAATTTTGATGTAATTCAAATAGTTTATTTTTGCTTTTGTTTTCCTAGCCTCAGGAGCCATATCTAGTAAGATGTTCCTATGATCAACATCAGAAGAATTACTGCCTGTGCTGTTTTGGGATTTTTCTGGTTTCAGGTCTCATATTTAAGTCCTTAAACCATATGAGGTTTATTTTTGTGTATGGCCTACAAAAGTAGTCTGGTTTCACTATTTGGCATGTAGCTGACCAGTTTTTCCCAGCACCATTTTTTGAAGAGACTCTCTTTTTCCTATTGCATATTCTCACCCCCTGTATCAAAGATTAATTAACTGTATAATCATGGACTTACTTCTCAACTCTCCATTCTGTTCTAGTGATCTATGTGTCTATTTTTGTGCCACTACCATATTGTTTTAATTACTACATCTTTGTAGTATAGCATGAGGTCTGGAATTGTGATACCTCCAGTTTTCTTTTTTCTTTTTCAAGATTGCTTTGGCTATTCAAAGTCTTTTGTGGTTCCATACAAATTTTAGGCTAGTTTGTTTTAGTTCTGTGAAAATCCCTGTTGGTCTTTTGATAGGGATTGCATTAAATGTGTAGATTGTTTTGGGTAGGATAGAAATTTTAATGATTTTTGTTCTCAAATTCATGAGCATGGGATATCTTTCCATTTCTTCAAGTCATCTTTAATTTCTTTCATCAGTGTTTTAGAGTTTTCATAGTATAGGTCTTTCACCTCATTGGTTATTTGTAGGAATTTTATTCATGATTAAATTGTAAATGGGATTGTTTTCTTAATTTCTCTTTCTGCTACTTTATTATTAGTGCACAGGAATGCAACAGATTTCTGTATATCATTTTATATGTTGCTACCTTAGTAAATTCATTTATCAGTTCTAGTAGTTTTCTGGTGGAGTTTTTAGGATTTTCCATATATATTATCATGTCATCTGCCAATGGTGAAAGTTTTACTTCTTCCATACCAATTTGGATGTTTTTTATTTCTTTTAGTTGTCTGATTACCATGGCTGGGACTGCTCCCCATTTGTCCCCACTAAGTATACATTAGCTATGGGTTTTACACATAAGGCCTTTACTATGTTCAGGTATGCTCCCTCTAAACCTACTTTGTCAAGGGTTTTTATCATGAATGGATGTTGACAAAGTACAACATCCTTTGAAAACTACCTTCCTCTACTCAGGAAATAGATAGGGATTATGAATCATACACATGTTCAGAGACAAAGTATCCTATAAAAGCAAACATGCTCACTAATAGCAAAACTCAAATTTTAATCTTAAGTAACTTTAGGAAGATTTGAATAAGACTTCTATTTTTAAATATCCAATGGCAAAGGAATGCTGTTAAGGAAATATTTTAGAGAAGAATCTTGAAAAGGTAATACTGTAAATTAACAAATCTTAGGTTTTTGATGAAACTGGGTTAGGATCTTGACTTTGTCAGTTTTTAGTGTTGTTATCTTGGTTTATTTACATACTCCCTGAGTCTCAGTTTTCTTTTATAAAGTAAATATAATAATACTTAGGTACTGTTAATTATTAATTTAGATAATATAAGTGAGATACCCAGCAATGCACCTAGGAAAATGGAGGTGATCAGCAATAGGAGTTGCTACTCCAACCAAATATAAATAAACGGTATATCCATACTCTTTCCATCGTTTCCCACTCTCAATGCATTGGCATATGTTCTTCAGTCTGTTTGATTTGTATTTTACGTTGCTAAAATAATTCTGGAAATTCCATTTGTATTTTTCTTTTTCAGTATAATGATGTAATAAACATTTTGATTTTTTTTATTATTGAGGTGAAATTCACATAGCATAAATTTAACCCAGTTTAAAATAAACATTTTGGGTGCATTAAATATATTCACAATTCAGCTACCTTCACTGTCTACCTCCAAAACATTTCCCTCATCGCAAAAGGAAACCCCAGACCCATTAAGCAGTTTTTCCACTTTCCTTCCCCCTCCCCAGCCTCTGGCAACCAACCACCAACCTTCTTTCTGTCTCCAAGAATTTACCTATTCTAAATATGGTTGCTTTTTTTGTTTTGTTTTTGATTTTTTTAATAAGTAGAGTCACAATATGCAAACTTTTCTCTCTGGCTTCTTTCACTTAGCATAGTGTTTTCAAGGTTTATCCAAACTGTAGCATGTGTGTCAGTAGCTCATTCCTTTTTACAGCTGAATCATGTATGGCATGTATATACTACCCTCTGGTTATCCACCCATTTGTTTATGGACATTTGGGTGTTTCTCACCTTATAGCTATGGTTCATAGTGTTGTTATAAACATGCACATGTATGTTTTTGTTTGAGCGCTTGTTTTCAGTTCCTCTGGGTAGAAAGCTAAGAGTGCAGTTGCTGAGTCATATTGTAATTTCACAATTAACTTTTTGAGGAACAGCCAAAGTGTTTTCCTTAGTGGCTGAACTATTTTGCATTCTTGCCAACAATGTAGGAATGTTCCAGTTTCTCCACATCCTCATCAACACTTGTTATTTTCTGATTTTTTTAAATTGTATACAGCCTAGTGAATGGGAATTGTTATTGTGTACTTTTAATTGGCATTTTCCTAATCACTAATGATGTTGAAATTCTTTTATGTACTTCATGACCATTTGTATATCTTATTTGGAGAAATGTGTATTCAAGTTATTCTTCCATTTTTAATTTTTATCTTTTTTCTCTTGGATTGTAAGAGCTATTTACATATTCTAGATACTAGATGCTTAACAGATATATAACTTTCAAATATTTTCTCCCATCCTACAGGTTGTCTTTTTACTTTCTCAATATTGTTAATTTTAAATATTTATTCAATCATCCTCAAATAAGACTTTTGAATTTTAATGTATTTAGAACACTTAAAAACTAAGCATGAAAAATTTTATAGACAAAGCTAAAACAACTGGGGATCCAACCAAAGAGGGATAGTGAAATTAAATGTACTGAATTTATATTCAACACGATATAATGGTCTGATATCCTATCAGACTGCCAAAGTAAATTACTATATTAAATAACATCAGCTCTGGATTTTTAAACTAAAGTTGTATTTTTTATTTTATGAAAAAAGATGAAAAGTTTACTTTCTATTTACTTCCAGTCAGTAACCCATTCTCATCCTTTTCTCACCTTATGTCAATGTAGTGTCCCTGTTGGCTTACTGGTGATGAAACTGGTAGTTCACATTCAGTGCATGTTTGTGGAATAGTTATGAAAATGTGCACAGATAAACTTTTATTAATACTGTAGCATTTCTCTTTGTATTCACCAGTATAAGAACTGTAGGCAGTTAAAAACCTGCCAAAGCATTTCTTCATAGACATTCCACAATTTGAACTTTAAAAAAATTTTTTAACGTTTTATTTATTTTTGAGAGAGAGATAGAGACAGCATGAGCAGGGGAGGGTCAGAGAGAGAGGGAGACACGGAATCTGAAACAGGCTCCAGGCTCTGAGCTAGCTGTCAGCACAGAGCCCGACGCGGGGCTCGAACCTACAAGCCGAGCCGTGAGATCATGACCTGAGCCGAAGTCAGATCCTTAACCAACTGAGCCACCCAGGTGCCCCGATTTGAACTATTTAAATGACAGGCCTCGGTCTTTCTCAAACTAGAAATGGCTTTCGTAATTCTATTGCTTAACTTCAAAATAAGTGTATTTAGACATGATTTTCATTTTATATACTACCAACATTTAACTTCCACCTGAAAAGAAGAGGTAATTTTATGATTAGGTTAATATTTATTTTGAGGGAAAGCATGGATAAGGAAATCTTACTGTTAATGAATTTACAGTTCATTGATTACTAATATTTATTAAGCTCCCAATGTATGCTAGGAACCATGTTATGTTATGAGAACTCAGAAGTGAAATAACTATTATATGATCTTAAATAACTTACATAAACACAGTTAATTACAGTATCATCACCTCATTTGTACACATTCCAGTGGAAACACAGGGAAACAAATCCCTAAAACTGCTGTGGAAGTCAGAAACTATTTCACAGATGATGTAGCTTAAACGCAGCTTCAAGAATAAATTGCAGGTTTGCCAGATGAATAAGTTTAGAATTGAGGTGGAGGATGTCCAAGGCAGAGGTAACAACATGTACAGTAATTCAAGGAAGTATGAGAGAATTTATGAGAGAGAACCTGGTAGTTGTACAACATGAAATGAAAGAGGAGAAAAAGAGGAGACTGGGTTGGTGGGACAGATCATTATAACTCTTTAAGGTTAGGGAACAGCATAAATTGAGGCACGGAGGCAAAGAATTTGATTTAGGAAAAATAAGAACATTTGCATGGATTACAAAGGCACTCTCAGTGCAAAATCTCTGTTCTTTTTCATCCTGATTCAGTGACCTGTAAAAAACACAATCATTCTGGTTTGCCAACCGGGATCTTTGTTTCCTAACTTGAGTATTATTATGTACTGATTATGAAAGAGAACAACTTTATTTGACCTTTGCTTCAGAATGTGTTTTTATTACTCTTGATTCAGTTCTGTCCAATGTAGCAAGCCTTTGTTTAACACTTTGCATGCAGCAGATACGGAGTTAGGCAAAGAGGAAAGTTCTTTCTTACAATGAAATCTTTCTATTGTAAGGAAATGAAATCTTAAGTGAAAATTTTAAACAAGTAGTCTCTATAAGGTGCATGGTGAGATAATAAAAGCAATTATTATCTTTCCTGGGTTTGGAAAAGATGATGCTTGAGTTGGATGTTGAAGAATATTATCTTAGTTCTTTTTCTAAAATATAATTTATTGTCAAGTTAGCTAACATACAGTGTATACAGTGTGCTCTTGGTTTTGGAAGTAGAGTCCTGTGATTCATCACTTACATAGAACACCCAGTGCTCATTCCATCAAGTGCCCTCCTCAGTGCCCATCACCTATTTTCCCCTCTCCTCTGTTCCCTCTATCAACCTTTAGTTTGTGCTCTGTATTTAAGAGTCTCTTATGGGTTTGCCTTCCTCTTTGAAACTTTTTTCCTTCCCTTCCCCCATGGTCTTCTGTTAAGTTTCTCAAGTTATACATAGGAGCGAAAACCTATGAAGAAAGAACAAGGAAATACATAAATATATAGAACAATGCATTTATTTAAAGGACTGTAATAAGAACTTGGGTGCTAGGAAGCGAGTGATGGGACTTGAGAATAAAAAGGCATCTGCTGGCAGATAATGGGTGTCCATAAGGAAAGAAATTCAGAAGACCAAATAATTTCACCCAGGTTTCATTACTAGAAAGGAATGGAAACAAGATTGAATCCAGGCTAATTTGACTGTAAAGTAGCATTTAAACCATGTGAATTTCACATATGATACAATATTAAAAGTGATGCAATGTCTTAATATAAGCTTCAACATATAAATATAATTTTGAAATCCAAGGTATCAGTCATGCACACGCAGTATTTCCCCTGGGTATTAACTCAGATCCACAAAACTAAATGGAATTTAGTTCCAAAACTAAAAGAAAAACAATAACTAATTGAATTAAAGGGAGAAATAGAAACTCGAGCAATAACAGTTGGAGACTTTAATACCTCACTTTAATAACTGATAGAAAAGCTGGGAACAGGATCCATAAGGAAATAGAAACGTGAAAAAACACTGTAAAACAACTAGATCTAATAGACATCTATAGCAATTTCACCCAG
Source organism: Crocuta crocuta (assembly GCF_008692635.1). Lineage (NCBI taxonomy): Eukaryota > Metazoa > Chordata > Mammalia > Carnivora > Hyaenidae > Crocuta > Crocuta crocuta. The sequence continues at coordinate 3,906,778 of NW_027530529.1, read as the reverse complement.
GAACAGTGGAAAGTACATTGTGTTCTAGTGCATATGGAACATTTTCCAGGATAGACTAACCAGGACATAAAACAAGACTCAATAAATTTAAAAAGGTTTAAAATCATTCTAAGTATGCTCTACAGCTATAATTAGATAAAACTTGAAATGATAATAGAAATAAATTTGTTAAATCTACAAATATAAGACAACTAAACAGCACATGTCTAAATAACCACTGAGTCACAGAAGAAATTACCAGAGAAATTAGAGACTATTTTAAGATGAATGAAAATGAAGACACAGCATAGCAAAGCCTATGACACACAGCTAAAGCAGGGCCTAGAGGGAAATTTACAGCTGCAAATGTCTGAAAAGAAAGATGCCAAATTAATAACCAATTTTTTTTCCTTAACACACTGGAAAAAAACAAAGACAAACAAAACTGAAAATAAGCAGAAGGAAAGAAGTAATAAAGATGAGAATGGAAATAAATGAAATGGAGAAAACTAACAAAAATAAACAAAACAAATATTTGGTTCTTTGAGAAGATCAACAAAATTGACAGTTAGCCTGACTGCCCCAGAATAAAAAAGAGAAGTCTCAAATTACTAAAATCAGGAATAAAACAGGATACATCTTTGCATAAGACAGAAAAACAAACATTTCTCTCTTTACAAGGGAACACTATTAAACTATATTGCAACAAATTAGATACCTTAGATAGAATGAGACATTTTCTAGAAAAACACAAGCTACAAAAACTGGATTATGAGAAAACAGAAAATCCAAATACTTATACATGTAGAAATATTGAAATCTTTATTAAAAAATATTTCCCCAAAAGAGAATCCCAGGCCCAGATAGCTTCACTAGTAAAATTTACAAAACATTTAAAAGAGAATTAATATCAGTTCTTCAGAAAAGCATTATTCAATGCCAACTTCAATATCATCTTTTTAAATAAAAATTCCATCTTTTCTAAAAAATAGAAGAGGAGGAATTGTCTTCCAGAACAGTGGCTATGAATCCATAGTTACCCTGACACCAAAGACATCACAAGAAAAGAGATATACAGATTAATACCCCTTATGAATATAGGGAAGCAAAAAAAAAAAAAACAAACTATAGAATATTAGCAAAGTGAATTCAGCAATGTGTAAGAATAATTATATACTATGACCAAATATGATTTATTCCTGGATGCAAAATTGGCTTAACATCTGAAAATCAATTAATGTCATGTATCATATTAATAGAATAAATGATAAAAATCTTGATTATAACAATAAACACATTAAATTTAACATAATTCAGTATTGTTTCATCATAAAATATTTAACAAACTAGGAAGAGAAGGAAACTTTGTCAACTTGATAAATACCTCTAAAAAATCCACAGTTAACATTTTATTTAATGTTAAAATGCTAAATGCTTTCCTCCTGATGTTAGGAATTTTAAAAAAAAAGTCACCTCTCCTTACTGTGTTGACCATTTAAAATTTTTTCAATGTTTGTTTATTTATTTACTTATTTTGAAAGAGATAGAGCACAAGTGGGAAAGAGTCAGAGAGCAAGGGAGACAGAATCTGAAGCAGGCTCCAGACTCCAAGCTGACAGCACAGAGTCCGATATGGGGCTCAAACCCACAAATCCTGAGATCATGACCTGAGCAAAAGTCAGAGGCCCAACAAACTGAGCCAACCAGACACCATTTTAATCTGTTGACCATTTTAATGAAGGTTATAGCCAGTGCAATCAAGAATAATGAATCAGAGGAATACAGATTTCAAAGGAAGGAGTAAAGCTATCTCTATTTAAAGGTGATGTGATTTTGAACAGAAAGAAGTCTTAAGTAATCAAGGAGAAAATGATCAGAACTATTAAAATTTTTAACAAAGTTGGGACACCTGGGTGGCGTAGTTGGTTAAGCATCTGACTCTTGATTTTGGTTCAGTTCATGATCTTACAGTTCATGAGATCAAGCCTGGTGTCAGTGAGGAACCTACTTGGTATTCTCTCTCCCTCTCTCCCTCCCTCCCTCCTCTCTTACTCTCAAAATAAATAAGCAAACTAAAAAAAAAAAATAAACTAAGTTACAGGGTATAAGATTAGCATACACAAATCAATTGTATTTCTATATAATGGCAATGAATTTTCTGTAAACAAAACTAAGAAAACAACTCCATTTACAATAATACCCAAAATATTACATATAAGTTTAACAAAATAAGTACATGACTTATACCCTGAAAACTATAAAATGTTTTTCAAAGAGATTAAAGAAGAGTAATATAAATGGGAGAATATTCCATGTTCATGGATCAGGAGATTTACTGTTGTTAGAGGAGAAATACTCCCCAAAGTGAGTTAGATTAACACAGTCCCTGTTTGAATCCCAGTGGAATTTCTTTGCAGAAATTGACAGGATAATCCTAAAATTTAAGTGGAAATGTCAATTATTCATAATGGCCAAAAATCTTGAGAAAGGAGAATGAAGTTGGAGGGCTCTGATTTCAAAACTTATTACAGAGCTACAGTAGTAATGATGATGTATTACTGGTGTAGAGATAGACATACAGACTGATAGAATATAATTGAGAGTCCAGAAATAAACCCATATATCTGTGGTTAACTGGTTTTCAACAGGAGTACCAAGATCATTCAGTATGGAAAGAATTGTCTTTTTAGCAAATGGTACAGAAACACTTGGATTACCATATGCAAAAGAATGGAGGCAAACCTATACCTCACAGTCTTTACAAAAAATAACATTTTTCACATAATAATCTATAGAAAGAAGATTAGTTGCTGCTTAGGGTTGAAGAGGGATGGGGACCTGGGGAGTGACTACAGTTGAGGATGGGTTTATTTAAGGGGGAACAAAAATGTTCTAACATTAGATTTTGGTGATGATTGTATAATACTGAGAATATTAACATTGAATTTTACATGCTAAATAGGTGAGTTGTATGGTATATAGATTACATCTCAGTAAACTTGGGAGCAAGACACACACACACACACACATATGTGCGCACACACACATACATATGCAGTATTGCGTGAGAGCCTCACCCTGTGAAAATTGAACATTGACTTTGTTAATTACCTGAATAGTCTTTCTCCCTACACCTTCCCAAAACTACCATGCTATTTGAGGTGAAAGTATTCCTCAATGCTCTTTAATCCTCTTGAAACATTAATATTTTAAAATCTTGGTCAAATAATTTGCACTTCTTTTCTTTCTGTTTGATGTTCTCAGGGAAAATGAAAGAATCTGTAAGTGAATAAATAATTATTTCATTTTGCAAAAATAAATGAAATTGCTGCTATTGGCAATAGAATTAAAAACAGCAAACCTTGGTTGACTTCTTCCCAAAGGTTAGTTTTGGGGATTTATTTTTTAGATGAGTTAGTAAGTGATTTTAAGTGTCAGTGCGTTGTACACTGCCAGGAAAAAAGATTCTCTTTCTTCTAATTGATCTCTAGAGAATTCTAATCAGTATTAGAAGGTGTACCTTACTAAAAACTGTTAAGGAAAACATCAAAGAAAACACAAGCAAACTACTACAAAAGGCAAATGAAGCAGTGTAATCTGGGAACTTATTATCTGGGATCATGCAGTCATCATGTTTTGTTATGAACAAGTTTGTTATCATTCTGAAATCTGAGTCTTTAATTTGTCAAAGTTGTTTTATTAAAAACATTATTTATCCTTCAAGTGGCATACACTTGAAGTGAAAAAAATATTTGCCTGAAATCCAACATAACCTTCATAGTGTAGCTACTTATATATATTGATTATAATTAACATTTTAATGCATAGAGAAACACATCTACATACAACAGAAAAAATTGTAACTACAAAATGGAGATATGGAGGTATACAGCACCAATCCAAAGCTTCCCTATGTTCCCTGAATTTTATCTGTCCTCCAGCATTGCAGAATACATGATTGAACTTTGCCCAGCATCTGAATGTATTACACACATTCTCAAATACGTCAAGGAATGTTTTACTGCTCTGCCTTTAAAAGTGCTGTTTCCTTTACCTAAAATAACCTTTTTCCTCTTTTCTGTCTTATAAAACTTCTTCCACTCTTCAGAACCCTTATCAGGCACCACTGTGACGTTCTTCATCATCCCTCTGAAACCCAGCTGTGAACCCCGCTGCCAATCAGTATATATTCATCTCTACGCTATCACACTAGGTTATATGGTGTTGTTAATGTTACATTTCACGTTTATCACAGTACTTAGCCTAGGGCATTTTTAAACAAAGAAATTTTCTTTTCACAGTAACAATGTAATATTTTTCATATTCTCCCCAAAGATAGGACCTATTCCTTCACACTCTTATTGATTTTCTTCATCAGATTGCTTTATTTCTGATGAATTTGTTCACAACAGGGACTGATTTAATAACCTCTATAATCTCTGGCAAAATTTTAAATTTCATGAAGACAAGATATGTATTTTTCTATAATTATCAAATTTCTATAAAGACTATAAGAACAAGAACCTTCCATTGGTATAGGATTTTATAGTTTAAACAGTGTATTTATTCGTATTTGTCTTTAAATGTTTATAATAATCCTGTGAAGTGGTAGTGTTATTCCCATATTGCTCAGGAAGAAGCAAGGCAAGCTTAGTCATTTGTCCAGAGTCACATTGTGGTCAAGTGGTAAAGTGGTTGAAGAATTGGTGATTTTCTCTTTTTTTTCTTTTTCTTTTTTCTTTTTAATTTAGAGAGAAACACAGTGTACACAAGTCAGTGAGAGAGGCTGAGAGGAGAGAGGGAGAGAGAGAGAGATAGAGAGAGAGAAACTTCAAGTAGGCTATACACTCAGCATGGAGCACAAAGCAGGGATCTATCTCATGACCCTGGAATCATGACCTGAGCTTAAATCAAGAGTTGAACACTCAACTGACTGAGCCAACCAGGCACCCTCCCCTCTTTGCGCGCGCTCTCTCTCTCTCTCTCTTTTTATTTATTTATTTTTTTTAGAATTGGTAAATTTCAACTAGATTTTCTGAATCCAGGAATGGGCCTACTTCTTTCAAAAAAAGGATTTTTTTTCCCCCAGTAAGATACTTATTAAAAAAACAAAAAACAGTGAGTCTATGATCAAATAGCTTTACATGTTGATATGAATTTATTTAAATCACAGAACATTTTGTTGTTATTTTTAAGGGAAATATTCCATTGCAGTGTATTACTTTAACCAGCAAAATAATTGATACAATTTAATTTCAAAATTCCGAAGAGTTTACATTCTAATTTTTAAACTTTTTTAGAGGTTTTTAAACTTCTTTATTTATTTATTTTTAAATAGTTTATTGTCAAGTTGGTTTCCATATAACACCCAGTGCTCATCCCCTCAAGTGTTTAAACTGTTTTTAGAGGTTAGATACTGTTCTTGTTTTTAGGAGAAGGAGGCAATCACAGTGCAATCTGACAAAAAGAGTAATCTTTGGTATTTTTTAGTTATAACGTGATATATGTTGATTGTAGAAAATCAAGAAAATATAAAAAATATCCAATTACATGAAATTGAGATCAATACTTTAAATATTTTGGTATATATTCTTTCAGAATTATTATATATAAGCATATCATATTGTTAAAATAGGCTGTCTAATACCCTTAGTAGCAATTATAGATGCTTAGAAAAGGTTATCATTCAGAGGTGCATTTTTAAAATTATTAATTGCTACTAATATTAAAATAATTAGAAACATAGCTCTCCATGAAGAATTAAATTCATTTTGCCAACATTTGACAAGTGTATAATATGAAATAGTTTAAAAATTCAATTGTAGGGTGTCTTTCATAATATTTGGTCCTAATTACAAAGTTTCTCAAGCTCCTTCAGTTATTTTACTACAATTATAAATTTATGTACTTGATTTCCATTTTTAAGTACTTCAGTTCTATTTTAACATTAATTATAAAACATTCAAAGTACTTAAATCCAATAAATTAAATTCACAAATATAAAGAATTTTACATACAAATATTGTATACAGATTTAGAAAGATTTCTACCAAAAATCATAACTAGGGTCTCCTGTGTGGCTAAGTCTATTAGGTGTCCAAGTCTTGATATCAGCTTAGGTCTTGGTCTCATGGTTTGTGGGATTAAGCCCCACATTGGGCTCCAAGCTATGTGGAGCCTGTTTGAGATTCTGTCTCTCTCTGCCCTTTCCCTGCCTTCTCTCTCTCTCAAAATAAATAAATAAAAACTCAAAAAAAAAAAAATCATAACTAAGCTACTCAATTGTATATGGTGATTTGACTTCAGAGAGCTTAATATTTCTCCAGTAGGCTGGATTATTTTAACATTATAAATCTTTAAATTAAAAAAAATAATGTTTTATTTATTTCTGAGAGAGAGAGACAGCATGAGCAGGGGAGAATCAGAGAGAGAGGGAGACAATGAATCTGAAACAGGCTTCAGGCTCTGAGCTACTGTCAGCATAGAGCCTGACGTGAGGCTCGAACCCACGAACTGTGAGATCATAACCTGAGCCAAAGTTGGACGCTTAACTGACTGAGCCACTCAGATGCCCCAACATTATAAATCTTTAAAATGCAAAATATCTGTCCTTTCTTTCTTAAGATAGAAATATTTAACGTATAGTTTTCATTTTCATGTATTTTTTAATAGCATTAACTCACTAATAAAGTAATTGTATTTTCCTAATTGATGGACAGCAGTCTCAGCAGGTAGAGTTTGGATGATGGGCAAAGTTTGGCTGGAACCCTGACTGAATTCAAGCTGAACACCCCTGAGATGCATTGAGACCTAGATGTAGTTTGTGTCAAGGACTTCATGATAAAGAAGGGTTTGTCTTACAGTCCTCAAAATTTACAAAGCTCAAGATCCTAATCTACACAGGAACTTTCCAATCTATTTAGTCTGCCAAATGTCTTGGTTAATTTTTGTATTTCTTTGGCTAAGATATTAAACTATCTTCCCACTGTCTCTAAAGATTTAAAATTGACAAAATTGTCATGAGTCTTCTTGTCTAAAAGAGAATCTCATTGTCTTCTTAGTTGCTAAAATGATATCCATTTTGATTCTGCAGATATCAAGGCTACATTTGAATCTTTGGTCACAGCTTCAGGGTTATACTACTAACATGCTTGCATATATTTACATTGTTGATAACATCCTGATGATTTCACCTTCAATTGTGCTATGAATAGTTCACATATCACTGAAATTTTCCATTAGTTATTTTGAATATCTACATAAATTTTGACCTATTACCCACTTACATTCAGATTTTCTTGATTTTCAAAATTATATATAATACATTGATGAAGTAAAATTATTGGGTCCAAAGATATGACCATCTTTAAAGGTTTTTATACCTCTTGATGAATTCCTTTGCCAAATCCTGGCTTCTGGAATTATGGCTGTTTATTTCTTTTCAGATCTTTTTTAGTAGTCATATATTTTTCATCACAGTTGCATTCATAATGCATATTTTGTTTGACATGCTGAATGTAAATTGAGCATTTAATCTTGAGAATTTCTTATGTTACTAGTACTGTTGAATAACATGATTTTTAATAGCTGTATAATATTCCATTATAGGTTTCATCATAATTTAATTAGCTTTTCCCTTATTATAATTGCCGTTGTTTCTATAAGTGATGCTTTCATATACACTCATATAAATATGTGGTTTCTAAGATTTATTTTTGATTGAAGATATTAAATCAATGAATAGACAATTTCTACTTCTAGATAGTATTCTGGAGGCTACTCTATATAGTAGTTTTGAGACTATATAAATGCTGAAATTTTTATTCAGTTTGTACTAGTACAATACAACACAATGCCTGACATAGAGCAAAAAGCTTTTTGTTATATGTATGAATAAATAAATCAATTACTATAATTGGCATAGCATATTTTAATATCTAATCTAGTTAAAATGGTTGATCATATAATGTATGAGAAATTTTTCCAAATGGATATAAGGTAGAGTGTTTTGTTCTACTTTGTTTGGTTAATTTTACTATCTGTTTAATTCAAAAAGGCAATAACACTTCACGTATATTTTTTAAGAATCAGTGGCCACTGAGGGCTAATAGCTAGTGAATTCCTCTTGTGCTTACAATTCCCTTCCTCAGATCATTAATCCTACAGAGATTCTTTATGCCTTGATCATTATCACATGATAAAAAAATCAAGTTTTACAGGACGAAGCATAAAAAATGAAAGATCATCTGACTTTAACATCTGACATCCAAACCTCCACAAGACTCCATACTAACCAATTCTTGAGAGCTACATCTAAACTCAGTTATGAGCAGAGAGGGAATAGTTGAATGAGTCGTTGAAACAATACTGTTTTGATAACCCCTTGATATTGGTTTGACTCATGCTCCTTTCATCATAAATCCCCCTATTGTGTGAACTAATCGAAACCTCACAAAATGGTGTCACTTGAATAGCATTACTCCTGCCTGATTGCAAGCAACTCTAATTCCTAATGTCAAGATCACATTTTGCTTCACAGTTATATGGGTCACAACACGAAAAGGATTAATTTCTGGTTGATTACCCTCTGTGCTGTAACATGAAATGCACTTCATAGCAAGTGGGCTCTTGGTGTGTTTACTAATCTACATGTTGGCAATTGTTTTGAGGATCCTCTGAAACATTCTAATGAGCATTTTAAAGAAATACCCACTTATGACATATTAGCCAATGATGCAAATGATGCCAAAAGCCATATCTTATGAGATTATAGTGTGTGTGTGTGTGTGTGTGTGTGTGTGTGTGTGTATAAGATTAAGTTGATCATTTCCCTTGGACCTTGCCTAACACAGTGTTCAGTGATTAGTACATTCACAATAATATTTTTGTGGATATAAACATTTAAGAAATAAAATTGCAAAGATTGATACCCTAGTGTAATTTATAAGATTTTATAACACATTTCTTTAAAGTATCCAATAATCCCTGTAACAGGAGTTTACAGGGATTCCTGGATATCTATCTGAGCGAGCTGGTGCAACTTCTAGAACCTAATTTCAAAAGCAGAAATGTTCAAAAACTCACGTTAAAATCATAGTGTAAAAACTTACCAAATTTGGATATTTTAAAGAACTTCTAACTTCTACTAAGCATATACATACAAAGTTTTCACTTAAAGGCAAGAGATATATATAGTAAGAGAAGATAGTGCAGGGGAGATTATTGGTATAGACACATCCAAGTTTAAGTTCCCCAAGATCCTGATTCGTACAAGGGGAAAACAAACAGACAAACCTGTGTGTCCAGACTGAACCACCAAGAACTTGAATCTTGATTTTAATAAAAATTAAGGAAGAATATCCAGTAGGGTCTTTTTTCCCCTCTGGTCACATAGCCAAGCCAGACTGTCTAATCAGTTTTGTGAAGTGAAGCCATCAGTAAACAGACCCCTGCTATTCCCCGAAGGAATTTCAAACTTTACAAGCACGTGATCAATCTCACTGCCTTTTATTTAGCCAATAGTCAACATCAGACATCCAGCCATCTCCAGAGATAAGCATATATTTTTCCCAATCCAGCTGTAAAACAACTGTTTCTTTAGTATCAGTAATGATAATAGGTTGCTGTATTAATTTCTCATTGCTGCTATAACAAATTGCTATTAACTTAGTTCCTTAAAACAATACACGTTACCTTATAATTCCAGAGATCAAACATCCAAAGCTGTTCCCAAACAGCATATGTAAATGACCTAGCAAAGTATTTGGTCTACATAAACAATTGAGAACTTTTCATGTCATTTCAGGGATCATCAGATAAACGATATTCAACTATTTAAACAATATTGTATTGTATTCTAATACAAATATAAATAGCATTTATCAACAGAGAAATTCCTTTTTGAAGATGTTTTTATGATGTACTTAATGTGGATCTGTTTAGACCTCCCCTCTGTTTTAACTATTTGAAAAGGCAAGTATTGAAGAAAGTTACATATTGGGACATCTTTATTACACAAGGCATGCATGCACACACACACACACACACACACACACACACAATGTATTTTTCCTCTTGTTTGATCCCTTTCTACCCAACACCAACAAGGCTTCCTTAATATAGAGTAACTCAATAAAAGAACTAGAGTTTTGAGATATATAAAATATTCATACACCATATTGTCTTAAGGAATTGTTTTGATATTCACTGACCCTTTCTTAAGAAAATTTGTTGCTAAGTCATTTCAAGTAATTCCCCCCAAAACGTACTAGGTATTCTGCTTCTCGTTGAAAAGGAATTTTTTCAAAGATGAAAACCAGGCAGTGAATCAATATTTTAGAAAAAACTATGGAAATTTCCATAATTTTATAAGTAAGACAGGGAATATATTCTCTCTCTGGAAGTCCAAACTGTTAATTTCCTCTTGTTCTAATGCCTTCATGGCCCTTAGTTAACATGACTATACAAGCATTTCATCAATATACCAATTTATGCTTCTAACAAAACTACAGTATTTATCCAACTATCTACCGCTATGTTGTGTCAATCACCAGATTCTTTACATTTTTTTAAACTCGAAATCCTGTTTATCATCTGCTTCAAAAATTTTAAAGGGCTCAGCAGGCAATTTGCATATGTCACTAGTTTAACTGAGCAAGGATTAGCAAATTAAATCTTAATTAGCTAATTTTTGCATAATTTTAGGGAAATTATATGCTTTGTGCAGATGGCAGGTGGGAGGTAAGGCATTTAACTTGTATTGAATTGAAGTTTCCCTTGACTTTATGAATTTTAATAGAAAAATAACATTTAACACTTAAAATGTGTGTCAAACTGAATAGATCCTATCTGTAACCACTAAAATAAGAATATATTTTATGAAAGAGAACCAATGATAGGCATTGAAGTATTTCTAATAATACCTACATAAGAATTACTGTGAAATTAAAAGAGGATTTTTTTTTTCACACAGGTTTTGTAGTTCATGGTACATGTTCTCAATTGTAATATAATGATAAATTAAGGGAATGTGAATGTTAATTCACAGTTCACACATATATTTACAATAAAGTCAGAGTTGGTGTTAAGAACGGGAGGCCTGGTAGCACTGTGCACATTAATTGTAACTGTACTGACTCCCAATCCAGGGGAGGTGATGCACAGCAGCATTCAGACCCTTTGGTCTAATGACTTCAGGCTCTTTCTCACCTTGGTGCTGCTTCCTTAACAGTCTTCCTGCCACTACCCTTCACCATTCATTTGATTGTCAAATCATGTTTAATCAAAGTTAAAACTTTGGTTATGCATCTGTATAGCAGAGGTCTTTATTCATCCTGCTCTATCTCACTAAGATTTACTCTTCTTCTTTATTCCCACATTTCCATGTGCATTAATTTTTATCATTGCACTAATCATACTGTACTATAAATTGCTAATTCTCTTCTACACTCTCCTTACTGGCCCCTTAAAAACAAGGGGAGAGAGAGAGAAGCAGAGAGTGGGGAGAGAGAAACCCAAGCAGGCTCCACACTGTCAGCATAGAGCCTGATGCAGGGCTCAAACCCACAAACCGTGACATAATGATCTGAGCTGATACCAAAAGTCAGACAACCGACTGAGCCACCCAGGTGCCCTGCAAGGACTATATTTTATCCATCTTTATATCCTTTCAATAGAAGTTTGTTCAATAAGTTAAGGAACCCCTACTGTCATATTTTAAACCCCCAAACAAAGTTGAGTTGAGTTCAGTTCAAGTGAAAACAGTTCTGAAAATTATTTGTGAGTGAAAGGTGTGGTTTTGATATTTCATTATGAAAGATAAGTTTCTGCTACTTCTTACCACATTTGTTTCCACTAGGCTCACTCACATAAACCATAGCATGTTTGAATGATTCAACATATAGTGAAGGTCACAATTATATTAGACATTCATGTCTCTTTTTTTTTTTCAGGGACACTGAGGTCCTCAGATATCAGACAAGAATAGTTATTATAACTGAGTCAAGCTGCACTATTCTTTTTTTATCTGGTCAACAGGCCATGCTTCTTCTTCCTCAGGTGAATTCCTTGACCTGCACATTGAATCTCACTTCCTCTCACCTCTTCTCATACTTTCTTTCCCTCTCTCTTCTGTATTGTATTTCTGTCTTTATATGAATATATCGCATAAACATGTGTTATCCTGTTTCCCATCTTAAAAAATTCTCAGATTCACATTCCCTCTCCTGTGACCTCACTTCTCATCTCTACTTCATAGCCAAATTCCTCAAAAGAGCTAACTCCCCTTCTTCCCCGTGGTCTCCACCAGTTTGTCTTGAGCCCATTCCAGTGAGGCTTTCACACCCATGACTCTACTGGACACCTTTGATCAACATCACCATGACTTCTTTGATGCTAAATACAGTGGATAGTTTTTGGACCTTATCTTACCTTGCTTTCAGAAGGGTTCATATAATTAACCAACTCTTCTTCATTAGATTTCTTCTTCATTTGGCTATAAATCACCATTCTCTATCGTCTCACATCCTGCTTCACTTGCAATTATTTACAGTATACTTTGTGGGTTCCCCTTCATTGATTCCATATCTGAATGTTGGAAAACCCGAGAATTTCCTCCTGGATATGCCATCTTCTCCATCTACATTCTTCCCCCAGGAATGTTCCCCTCGGAAGTCTCATGTAGCATCAGGTTGCTTTTTTTTTTTTTTTTTTAATGGATTTAGGTATTATTATATGGCAATGACTTCCCATTTATATCTATAGCCCAACTTTTTCCTGGATTTCAGAGTCTTTAAATTTTCTTTTAATGTTTATTTATTTTTGAGAGAGAGAGAGAGACAGAGAATGAGCAGGGAAGGTGTATAGAGAGAGGGAGACACAGAATCTGAAGCAGGGTCCAGGCTCTGAGCTCTCAGAACAGAGCCCAATGTGGGCCTCAAACCCACAAACTGTGAGATCATTACCTGAGCCAAAGTCAGACACTTAACCAGCTCAGTCACACAGGTGCCCCAGGGTCCTGTATCCAATAGGGTACTCAGATATCTGTCTGTGATCATTTGCTAAAGACCTCCAACTGGAACCATCCAAAGCCCATCCCTTGATTCCCAACCTCTTCTTCCCACAGTATTCTCCACTCAGAACCTATCATGTTTTCCTGACCACACCTTCACTTAGTTTTTTTCAGTTTCGTTACAATTTTATTCTGATAGCTAATTCTGTAAAGGGCACTATACATCCCATTTCTGTAACAGACATTTGCATTGTATATGTTACTCAGACAGTTTATTTATGTTTGCTAAACATTCTTGCTCCTGTCATGTTTATAAGTTTGCAGTTATTTCCACCATGTGCTTGCCTCTAACTGTGCATAAATAGTTTTATTTTTTCCCGCTGGATAGAAGAAAACAAACCTTATTGCTTCTGGTACGGAGTATGAATTTATTTTAAAATATATGAGGAAATAGCCCCAATATGTTGGTTTTAAAAATGCATGTCAACATTTGGCATTTGGATATTCTATGTAAATGCAAGCTTTTAGCAGAATTCCAATAGAACAAATTATAGTTTTTGACTATAATTTATGGGAACTATGTAAATATCTACAACTTTGTAGCCAGCATTTCCTAAATTACTCATGCATTACTAATTGACTTTTCCAGCTACAGGATATGCAAATACATTTTCACAGAGAAGAAATGCTAAAAACTCCAAAGGCCATTTGGTAGAAAATAAATATATAATGACACTGAATACACTGAATACTTTACTAACAGGAGAGGGCACTCTTTTTTTTTTTGACCTGCTACCTTGTTACAAATCCATCTTAGTTCGATAAAAACTGGAAGTGCTGAGAAATCCTTGAATGCAAATTAAAAAAAAAATATATAAAGGTTTATTTTTGAGAGACGGAGAGAGAGAGGGAAAAGGAGGGGGGGAGAGAGGGGGAGAGAGGCAGAGGGGGTGGGGGAGGGAGGGAGGGAGAGAGAGAGAAGGAGAGGGAGAGAGAGGGAGAATGGGGGAGGGGCAGAGAGAGGGAGAACCAGAATCCAAAGCAGTTGAATGCAAAGTTTAGATGTGAGTAGAGTACATGCCTCTTTTATGAAAAGCAGCTCAGCAGAAAGAACTTGAGTTTGAAGTTGAGCAGATCTGGATTTCACTGTTGCTTCTGCCCCTAACCAATCCTAGGCCCTTGCTCAAGTTGTTTATGTTCTCTCAGCCTCCGTTTCCTCAACTGCAAAAAGCAATATAGTAATACCAATGTTGACAAGTTTAATGAAATCATATGTTAAAATACTGATTCAAAATCTGATGCATAATGCTTTGTTTCTATTATGATAATGATATGATTTACCCTTAATAAGATCAAATGGCCAAGCAGATCTCTTTCCCTGGTGCCATAGCATGAAATTTCATCACTTAGAGTGTCTTTATTTAGATTTCACATTATCATAAAAATTAATTGTTACAATATTAGCTTCTCTAGAGGTAGAAAGACATAACATTGAAAAACCATAATATTTTAGCAGGTAACTTTTCTGCATGGGGTATGGAGGGATACAGGATTTTAAATAAGAAAGTCTTCATCTGAGAATCAGCTTCAAGTAATAGTTTGGTAGTTTTAAGATTATCCGAGTCACAAATCTCTAAATCCTACCTTAGAAAACTCTTTAATATTTTTAATGTATACTTATTTTTGAGAGAGAGACAGAGCACAAGTGGGGAAAGGGAGAGCCTCTGTGTCTCCAGAGAGAGGGAAACACAGAACCCAAGCAGCTCCAGGCACTGAGCTGTCAGCACAGAGCCTTACTGGGGCTTGAACTCCAGAACCCTGAGACCATGACCTGAGCTCAAGTCAGATGCTTAACTGACTGAGCTGCACAGCCACTCCATACCGTAGAAGACTCTTACACAGTAATAATAAGAAAGTATACTTCATAGCTTTCTTAATTCCAATGAATACATATTGAGTCCCTCATAGGAAATCTATGACTTCTCTAATGGAAACTACTATCAGAAAAGGAGATAGTCATAAAAAGGCATAATTTTATCAGAAGATGGTACTTTCAGTGATTGAACAAATGGTGAGATATAGATGAGATGAAAAAATGGAGAAATAACTTATCAGTTGTGTATTTTCGGAGAAACTGATGCTGGATCAAGAATTTGAAAAATACATGAAACACATTGAAAAATACATCATGTTTTTAAATATAATGACTCAACAGCAATAGGACAATTCTCCCAATATTTATTAGTAAATTTTATAGAAAATGCTCCCCAAATAATTTCATCTATCATTCAACTAATCCACCTGTCTACATATATGTTGCTTCCCCAAGACTAGACTAATTCTAAAGTTGATATGAAAAAAATTACCTTTTCTTTAGAAAAGAAAAAAAAAAAGAATAAAGGAGAAGTGATCCTACCAGATATTAAAACATCTAAAATATAAACTAGTAAATAATATCATATTATATATATCTATACATATATATTTTACTAAGAATTTAATATGTAATGAAGTTATTATAGAACTTTTTTTTACCAATAACTGGTCACATAAACAATGATATAATCACTCTATTTTTTTTTTTTGCTATACTACATAATAAGAAAGCTCTCCTTGAACTAATGCAAAAAAATGTACCAGGATTTATTGTTAAACCAAGAGTGAGGGAGAAAGAGGAAGAATGAGAGGAAAGGGAAGAGAGAGAAGGAATGAGGGAAGCACACAACAAAGCTTTGTTTTATCTTCTCTTTTATATAAGAAAGGGGGAATAAGAAAATATATTTATATGTGCTTTTATTTACATTAAATTTTTTTCAAGTGAAAGGATGCACAAGAAACTAATAAAACTAGTTATCTATGAAAGCAAATGGAATTAGGTCAACAGAGACAGGGATGGGGATATATAACAATAATTCTATCATTATGTTTTTCCCCAACTCATTATTTTTGTAACATTTAAAATTTTCAGGATAGTTGAAAGAAAGGTAAAGTGAATACATGCATACCCATTATTTAAGTTCACCAATTCTTTGTGCCACGTTTGCTTTATCTCTCACTCATTGAAGAGCTTGCCACTATGACCATCCCATGTAGTTGAGAGAAAAAATTTCCCAAGGTACTCCTCTTCCTCATCCATCTATTTGCTCCTTAATTCATTCTCTCAGCAAATATTTGCAGAACACCTGCAAATAGTGAGGAACTGTTCTAAGCATTGGGGCACATTAGTGAATAAAGCCAATAAAACCTTTCCCTTTATACATGTTTTAAGATGACCACACCTATACTCATAAAAGATCCCATTTTTCTCAATACATTTTAATATGTGAATTCCTCCCTTGAGCCAAACATCCCAAATGGAAAAATAGTATGAAAGGGTAACTTGCCTACTTTCCTTTGTCTTTTTTATACCCATTCTCAAAAGATCCTTTAAATGGTTCCAGTAAATGAAGTTCAATAGTCTTCTGGAAACAGCTATGCAAACACAGCCATTTTCTTCAAGGAAAGAATTTAAGATTCCTTTGTGGAAAATTGCCACATGGACAAATTCAACTGTTGTTTCCTGCCCTTTAAACCTCTGTGAGTCATATAATCACTCAGATGAAGACTATTCTAATAGTAAACTTTATGGAAGGCATCTCTCAAGGTGATACTCAAGTGCTAAATATAAATAGTAATTTCCAGATAACTTGCAAGGAGACCTCCTAGTCTAGAAAGTAAATCTGTGTTGAATTAGCCTGTCTAAATCAGCTCAGGCTGCCATAACAAAATAGCATGGACTCGGTGGCTTAAACCATAGGAATTCATTTCTTGCAGTTCTAGAAGCTGGGAAGTCCAAGATCAACGTGGAGGCAGTGTAGGTTTCATGGTGAAGCATCTTCTCTTGGCTTGAAGATAGTCACCATCTCACAATGTGCTCATGTGACATCATGCTTCATTGAATGGAAAAAGAGGAAAAGGAAAGTCTTTGGTATTTCTTATTACACTGTCACTGATCTCATCAAGAGAGCCCCGCTCTCATGAACTTCATCTAACCCCGATTGTCTCCCAAAAGCCCTATCTCCAAATACTAAAAACATTAGGGTTAGAGTGTCAATGACTATAAATCTGGGTCATTGTAAATGTTCAATGCAGACTATTAAGTAAAGATAAAAGTAGCTCCTTAGGATTTGGTAGCGTAACAGTTCTTAGACCTCTCTTCAGCAAATTCTTGTTCATTTGATCTGGCAGTTGAGAAGCAGTGGGATGGGACTTGCAGAGTCACTGGAAAGGGAAGAGTTAACAGTAAGAGATTTTACCATCATTGGCATATAAGGAAGATATATATATGGGATATAGAAAAATAGAGGAGTGAGAAAGCTTAGTGGTCATCTAGCAGGAAAGAAACACAAAGCTTAATAAAATTGGTGGAAAAAAATAACCCTTGTTCTATTCTACTTCCTCCAATGTCTCAGGATTATTTTTTTGATTTTATTTTTAATGTTTTATTTATTTTTGAGAGACAGAGCATTAGCAGAAGGAGGAGCAGAGAGAGAGAGAGAGAGAGATTGAGGGAGACACAGAATCTGAAGCAGTCTCCAGGCTCTGAGATGTCAGTACAGAGCCTAATGCGGGGCTCAAACTCATAAACCATGGGATCATGACCTTAACTGAAGTTGGACACTTAACCAACTGAGCCACCCAGAATTACTTAAGGTGGCCTTGACCTCTGTATACCCTCTGGATTAATAGTCAGAAACTAGGATTTATTATCTCATTGAGTGTTTTCCTCCTTTTCTCCCGCTATTCCTTTTTCTGTAACATTTTGCTTTCCCTTCCTCAGGTACTTTCACAGAAATGTAGATAACGTTTTTACCTCTACTGTTCCATAAAAAGGATTCAATTATCATAAAGAGAAGTCTTCACAGTTATCAGCAGAAAACAATGAATATAGAGGACTTTCTTATAGCCATACCTGTTCAGACAAAGTCTGGGCTTTACAACATGATGCTTTGAAACCCTGGATTAGAAAGAGCTCTTGCAGACCATAGTTTTCTAGAATAGAACATTCTTTTGAAATTTGAGGAATAATAGTACTGACCTCTGCTTATACCTGAACATCTTTCTTGTCTAGCAGTAAAGGTGGCTACACCAAGCATATTCAAATTGATTTTTTCCAATTTAATATTGCGATTGAAATATACAAAGCACATCCACCTAACATCAGTGTTTGTTTGATCTTGTAAATATTGAGTGACATTCCCCTTAGCTTAATCACAACTTAATCACAACATGCAGTTAGAAATTTTCTGAACAGGGGCGCCTGGGTGGCTTAGTCGGTTAAGCGTCCGACTTTCGCTTAGGTCATGATCTCATGGTTCGTGGGTTCGAGCCCCGCATTGGGCTCTGTACTGACTGCCAGCTCAGAGCCTGGAGCCTGTTTCAGTCTGTGACTCCCTCTCTCTCTGACCCTCCCCTGCTCGCGCTGTCTCTCTCTCTCTCCTAGAAATAAATAAAACACATTAAAAAAAAATAAAAATAAAAAAAAAGAAATTTTCTGAACATATTGTTAGTGGTGTGTGGAAACTGAGTTTGTAGATGAACAAATTAATGAGTGTCATTAGTTTGGGGATTGTGACCAAACCATTAAGGAATGAAGGTATTTCTTGAGTTACTTTTAATCATTTATTTCCAAGTCAGTTCTTTATTTAAACATAAAAGTTGTTTTTCTCCCCCCCGCCCACCATAGATATGTAAACTAAAACCATTAACTAATATTTGTACACTTGCAATATATTCATCATCATCTATGAACATGAATAGATTTGCATTTATCTCTACTATGGAACTTGCCACACTAGAATAGAGAGAGAGATGAGATGAGATCCTAACTTGTCAAGGGCAAATCTTTATTTGTGTTATTCATCTTCATATGCTTGTGCCTAATAAATTGGCTTATATAGCAGATGTTTATTAAATATTTGCTGAAATGAAGAATTTGTTTTCATCTGGAAATATCTGAGGAGTTAATAATCTGAAGTAGTTAATAAATAACCATAAATGATTTTTATTCTTGTTCCAGTTGTTCCTCTGTCATTCACTGTGTATCCCATATTATCCTGTGCTTCATCAGCCTGTGAGTTCAAATACAGTAATACTTGCCTTGTTTACCCAAATTTTCAATATGGTACCACACTCATATCTCATAGGCCTTCTAACTCATACAATGATCCCTGTTGCCATTTATTTCTGGAATACTCTAGTAGGTTTCTCATCAAATACCGTTATATATTGTAGCTTTTTTTGTGCTATAGTGCTAAGCATTTGCCATTTTTATTCTTGTTCCTGTGGGCGGTGGTTCTGGGGACATACTCCATCCCCTACATCTTTATTTTTAAGTTGTTGGATGATGATAGATAGATAGATAGATAGATAGATAGATAGATAGATAGATAGATGTTAGATTTATGATTAGATAGATAGATGATAGATAGATGTTAGGTAGATGATAGATAGATAGATAGATAGATAGATAGATAGATAGATAGATAGATGATAGATTGATGATAGGTAGGAAGGTAGATAGATAGATGATAGGTAGGTAGGTAGATAGATACATAGATACATAGATAGATGCAGATTGACCCACAGTACTTCCGAGCTACCATGTTAAGTTCCCAGTGCCTTGAGTTTATAGCATTCTTTCACATCTCTGAGGCTCAGATTTCATTCATCTGCAGCAAAGGGCATAGATATGCTATGTTTCCCCTCCATCCTTATTCTTTCAGGTTTCTTCCACACAGTGAGCCACAAAGGCCCCCTCCTTATAGATTTACGCACCTTGTAAGGTAATTTTTGCCAATAATTACTCATGGATTGGAGGCAGGCCTAGTATTATAACTTAAGTTTGGTTGGGTCCACATCATCCTTTTTTATGGATTCAATTCAGTCAACATTTTTTGTCGGCTGTCTCTATTGTGCCAGACACTGATGCTCATGAGGAAGACCATGCCCAAAATCTTCTCCTGTGGAACGTGTATTCTCATGAAGGGGCATATCTACTAGATGACAGGTAACTTTTAGATAAGAAATGAGAGATAAAATAATAAGATACAAAATAATAGATAATTAAAATATGTGACATATTATTGGTGATAAGGGCTTTGGTTAAAACAAAGCAATAAAGAGGAATATAGTATATGGGAGTGAAAGTAATCATGGACATTATCTTTCACAAGGGGCCATTTGAGGAGTTGACCACTAAGAATTTGGGGATGGGAGCCAAAGGATAACCTGGAGGGAAAGCTTGACCAGGCAGTGACATAACAACAAAGGCCTGACCATGTTTAGATTAATCTAACCAGATGTGATTAGGACTAATTGATGTCCTAGAGCAGCTACTACCCAAGCTGTAAATATTGGCTATATATCTTTATTTCTTAAGTTTTAGTCTGATGACCTTCAGTTTAATTATAAAGCTTCTCAACATGTTAAGTAATATTTCCCGCTTATCTTAACCATTAAGATTCATTGTCATATGACTAAGCTTGGAATGATTCTTATTATATAGTAAAGAGAGGTTTCCATTCAAATTATAGGATCAAAATGTTCACCTTCTACTAAATGTAGGATAAGAATAATACAATGGAGATAAATGTTGGACAAAGTTACATATTCTCATTTTCTTTGAGACTGTTTACAAATAAAGAAAGATAAAACATTTTCTTCATATGAGATAATTCCTTCAAAAAAAAAGGTTGTAAAAGATCTTGAAAATATCGTACACAGTGAAGAAAAAGATATGATGACATAGTATAAAACTCTGAGAGCACTGCAGGATACATCATGTTGAAATATACTCATTTTAAACATGGGTGAGGGTGGAAGGGTTAACTTGGTGATAGAAAGAATTTAAGAGCGTAATGACCTAACAGATGCTTAAGAATAGATATAAATATATATATTTTTTTAATTTTAACATTTATTCATTTTTGAGAGACAGAGAGACAAAGTATGAGAGGGTAGGGAGAGGCAGAGAGAGGGAGACACAGAATCTGAAGCAGGCTCCAGGCCCTGAGCTGTCAACACAGAGCCCTATGCCGGGCTTGAACTCATGAACCACGAGATCATGACCTGACCCAAAGTTGGATGCTCAACTAACTGAGCCACTCAGGTACCCCTAGATATAAATATATATATATTTTTTTACTTAAAAATGTAAAATGATTTATAAAGAAGCATTCACAGAGCCTGGGATATAGACATTTCTTTCCTATATCTAAAATTTAAAGATGTTAAAAATTAACTTGATACATCCTATCAAAATTTAGGTGGCATTTTGGCAAGTTGTTAGGTAATTTTCCATTGTTTATTGTAATTTTCCAGGCAGATCAAAATCCAAAGTAGTTGCTTATCTGAATTATCTCATGTAAATCTCTATAATTCTGTTACTGTGCCATAATTGACTCAATCACTGTAAGAATTACAAATGCATTTTGTGTGTGTGTGTACAGTTATATATAACACAGTTATATAACACACAGTTATATACATATATATTTGAGACAAACACTGAACCAGAAACCAAGGGACTGATGCTGCTATTTCTTGTTATTTCACTTATACAGCAGCATAATATATATGTCAGTACAAACCAAATCAAACCATGAAACATCCACTGCCTAATCAGAGGTGTGGACACCAGCAGATAAAAAAAAGCTGTAACTGAGGTGTGGTGTGCCAGCCCTGCCTCTGCTAGAGCCAACCTCCCAAGAAGTGGAGAGGGGACAGTCATGCACATGCTCCCTCTAGGCTGAATTGGAACAAAATCAGAACTTGAAGCAAGAAAAAAATCTTTTAAAAATGCACATACAGCCACGTTATGCCTCTGAGTAAAATACATCCACTTCTACATCACACACAAGCTGAAGGGCAAACTCCATAGCCCTCGGGCTTCATTTCCTGCCTCTCTAGTATATTCAGTCACCTCAGCCATACTTACATAGTTGTCTTCCCCTGGACACACACTCTTTACATCAGCAAATACACATTACTCCCTCTCATTAAAAGTAAAAAAGCAATAGAAAACAAAAAAAACATTCCGTGAGATTATACACAGTGAATCTTATTGTCTGAAAGTGTTTATTTAGAGGCCACTACTGCTTTACAAACTTTAAACATTTTCTGATCAGGGCACCTGGGTGGCTCAGTCGGTTGGGCATCTGACTTCAGCTCAGGTAATGATCTCATTGTTTGTGGGTTCGAGCCCCTTGTTGGGCTCTGTGCTGACAGCTAGTTCAGAGCCTGGAGCCTGTTTCAGATTCTGTATCTCCCTCTCTCTCTGACCTTTCCCTGCTCATGGTGTCTCTCTCTCAGAAATAAATAAAACATTAAAAGTAAATAAACATTTTCTGATGGAAGATTCTTTGTTATTTTATTTACATGAACTCCCATAAACTCTAAAGGAAGGTATTTATAGATGTGTCCATTTGCATACACACATATCAGACATTTATATCCAGATTTCATAGAACACTTATTTTACTTATTATACCTTTTAAAAATTAAGATAATAATACAGATAATCTATGGCGCGCCTGGGTGGCTTAGTCGGTTAAGCATCCGACTTTCGCTTAGGTCATGATCTCGCGGTTCGTGGGTTCGAGCCCTGCGTCGGGCTCTGTGCTGACTGCCAGCTCAGAGCCTGGAGCCTGTTTCAGTCTGTGTCTCCCTCTCTCTCTGACCCTCCCCTGCTCACGCTGTCTCTGTCTCTGTCTCTCCTAGAAATAAATAAAACATTAAAAAAAAAAGATAATAATACAGATAATTTAGAAAAAAAAAAGAAATGACCGAAAATAAAATATGCCTGTATCACCATCCTAGTTCAGTCAATATTGTCTTTTAGATTCTTACTTTCCCATATGTATTTGATGCATATTTAATATAGGGGCAGTGTTTATACTCTTTCTACATTCTGACTTCCTTAACTTTGTATCATGGCTGTTTTTATGAAGTGGCAGAGTAATATATTTAATAGATTCAATATATTTCAAAAGCACATATATTATAATTTATTTAACCATTGTCGTATAGTTGAGCATTTAGGTAACATTATCGTGTCAAACACTGTAATAAATAAGTCTATGATAAGCATATAGTATGTTCACATATATTTCTTCATCTTTGAATTTCTTGGGCTTACAGTACTAGAGGGTTTAAAAAATTCTGTGGCTTATAGTGAATAGTGATAAATTATTTCTCTCAAATAATATACATTGTACTTTACTACCAACAGTATATGGAAATTCTATTTTTTTTTTTTTTTGTCCTGCCTGACATTTTGATTAAAAATTGTATTTGCTTAGAGGCACAGGGTGGATCAGTCAGTTAAGCATCTGAATTCAGCTCAGGTCATGATCTCATGGTTCATGAGTTCAAGCCCGACATCTGGCTCTACACTGAGTGTGGAACTTGCTAGGGATCCTCTCTCTCCCCCTCTCTCTGTGCCCCTCCTTCTCTCTCTCTCTCACTCTCTCAAATAAACTTTAAAGAATTGCATTTGTTTATTTAAATTCTTTAACTGAAGAGATTAAACACCTGATTCCTTAAGCAAAGGATATTGTGCATAACATAACATTTTCATTATGTTGTGAATCATCATTGGGAATTCCAGTATTATAGCAATCCATAAAAAAGTAATGCCTTCCAAACGGGTGAATGGATGTGATCACCAATGTTGCACATTTCACCTTTTGTCAATTTTGCATGGTTGTTCTGTCTTTGCCCAACTATCTGCTCTCAGTTTTATACTGCTACCAGCTTTATTTTCACCTTCTATCTCGACCAAATCACTAAACTCGAAAATACCCACCATGTGCAATGTATACCAACTGTGTGCCAGGTGCTCTATTAGTCTTTTCTCTCCTTTTTTTTAAATTTTATCTTTATATGATGAAAGTATTATGATACCTATTTTTAAAAAAATGGTTTCAGTGAGACACTCTAGTATTATATGTGGGAGGGTGAAGTATAGCACATGTGATTTACTAAATGAATTATATGAGTTACTTCACTTCTCTATGTTATTTTTTTCACCCCCTTACTTTTCTTTGTTTCTTTCCCCTCTCCTTTCTTGCTCTTTTCCTCTTTTCATCCACTCCCTACTCTTTACTTTTTTTGTGTGTATTGTCTCATTCTTTGACTGTCCCAAATCACTGTGCTTCCTGGAGGTTCCTTACACGGATTTAAGGCAACAGCAATTGTGCTTTCTGTGAATGACAGTGAGCCATCTAGGACCCACAGCTCTGACCTCTCACTCCCAGAGAATGCCCCATCATTCCTTGAAAAATTCTGTCTTAAAACTTTATATTTATTGTTTCCTCTTCTTTGCTTCTTTAGTTGCATATAGTGATCTTATTTTTTGTCAAAGATATATATTTATTATAGGAAAACAATGAAATTATAGATAAGCTAAAAGCAGAAAAAACAAGTTTCATAATTTCATTCAAATTACTACCTTAAAAATACATTTCTTCCACACATTTTTTTTCTTTTCTCTCTCTTTTTTTAATAGAATGATAATGCAGCTAACTTTCTAATTTATGTATTTATTCTTAACAAAAAATTGTTGATCCTCTTTCTTTGACACTAATATCCACTGATGATACCAAAACATTCCAGTTTGTTAAAAAACAATAGTACCTAGGTATGTATGCCTTACACACCTATATTGGATTTGTAAAACCAATTGTAGCAGTGTGTGTGTATGTGTGTGTGTGTGTGTGTGTGTGTGTGTGGTTTCCTCTGACCTGCTCACAGTAAACTGGATTGGAAGAAATACCTGTGCAGTGTTCTATCCTACTATAGCCCCCTTGCAGACATTATACTGGGAAATCCAGACCTTCTTTGCTCTTTACCCAATTTCTATTTCTGGACACTGGTCTTTCCAGTATTTTAAAAATTGATTTGAGGCCTGATTCTTACGCACATTAATTTATCAAGTCCCTAAGCTGGGACAAATATTTTAGTTCTACTCAGTACATAGCTTTCTCATTTCCCTTTCAGGTCAGTAGATAAATCCTTCTCTTAATATTTCATAAATGCCAGGAGTTAGTTAACATTGCTGAGATAGCATTAAACTAATCTCTTTAGTTCTTGACACAGCCTCTATTTTATCTTTTACCTCAGAAGATGTCACATTTGCAGATCATATTTATATTTCACCAGGAACACTGTGAATTGTGATTTCTTTAAAACTATAGTGTCCTGCGAAGAATTCTTAACAGTCACTATGTGGCAACCTTCAGAAAGCCAAGTCTTCCAAAACTCATAAAATTCTCACTTAATTGAGACTAGAACTAGGAAAGAAGCCAGTGAGTTAAGCTATGTATTTTTTGGCATTTAAATCTACTTTTTTTTTTTTTTGTATTGAAGGTTAGTCCTCTGATCTCCTTCCTAATTAGGCAGCTGACAATGCAAAGCAACTTTGGGGAATATTATTCTTAGCTAAATTTGCCAATTTTGAATGATGCATCAAGCTATCAGATTTTTGACATGGAAGATGTTTGTTATTTGCTCATTTTTCTTTTGAGTTTAACAGTGACTTTATGGGGCATCCCATAAACCCAGCTGTGACTTTGAGGGTCCTCCTTCCTATTCTCAGTTTTTTTCCACGTTTGTCATGTTTTGTTTTGTGTTCCATACCCTCTTTTAAAAAGCATCATGCTAGGCGCTATCATCTTGTCTGTATCACTTCCATCATGGCAACCATGATGACAGAACTGAATTTACATAAATTCATTAAAAGAAAATGGAGCTAACCAAGATTTTGGTTTTGCACACATCTTATACACAAATTTTTGTTTCAGAGGATATGACTGTGTACTATCATGTAAGCACTTAAGAAAAATAGTTCCTAATTTCTTTTTCAAAGTCACTTTAGATTCTGAAAGGGTATTTTTTCCCAGACAGCTGGATGCATTTGAAATTCTTTATTCCTTAAATTTGGGAAGTAGTACATTACCTTGACTTGCTCTTGTTTGGAAATAATGACCAGAATACATAGCTCATCTTTTAAGATCATTCTAGACTTAAGTAAAACTAAGCAAACTTCAATGCCTTAATTCAAAAATCTAGAAAGGGGCAGAATGAATGGAGGTGTTGTTCTATATCTTTACCCAGCTGACAGATCAGGAGCCACATTATAGGGAAGTCAATTTTTAGCCCACTCTCTCTCACTTATTCTCTCTCAGTGTCTCTCAGTGTCTCTCCGTCTCTGTCTCTCTATAATATATTTTTAATATATATTTTTTACCCCTGGAAGGGCTGGCAAAACAGAATGGTGACTTGGAAGCTGGAAGCAACAATACCATGGGGGTTCTAGTGAGAGCTGGGGTAGATTATTTCTAAAGCCCTTTCTCAATTTACTGGATTGGAGTATTTGTGATGTTCCTAGCATGTCAAAAGTGGCTAAGAAATATCTTCTTTGTTTACCTTCCATTTCCCATCAAATGGTTTCCATTTTTTCACAACCAGGAAATATAGGAGTTACATGAATTTTTGATTTGGGGTTAGTAAATCAAACTTAATTTTGAAAAATAACTAAAGAAGGCTTGTGTTTTCTCAGGACGGAGACCATGTTTTTCATTTCTTTTTGCACTCTTGTCTGGCCAGATGTGTGCTACACATAACACTTCTTTGTTAATGGAAAAGTCTGATTTAAAGTATGATAAAAGAGGCCTCAATTTATATTCTATGAAAATACATGATAACCAGTTTTCTAATACATGGATGAAAGATCTGTCAAACCTCTTATCTTGCATCATTTGTTGCTGTGCTACTACTGTGCTGTTTACTCTCAACCTTCTAAAAATTACTTCTGAACAGAAATGTGCTTTCATGCCTTAAATTCAGTATAAAATTAGATAATATGGGCACATATGTCTTGGGTGACTTCTTTTAAATTAATATATTAAAAAAAAACAATTAAAATGATAATATTCTTCAAGTTAATTGTCCCTGACACCCATTAATAATAGAAGCCAACATACTGCTGTACACATTCATTAACTACCAGGATTTTAAAGTACTTGAGTACCCAAACTGAACTCTACTGTAATTATAAATTAAAGCTAATGTAATGTAGGATCTATACCTGGCTTTAATAAAAAACTAAAATTGATTACTTTTCTTTTGTCATCAAAAATCACTTTCTTTAAAATATGTCATATATTAAAAACCAAACAAAAAGAGACCAAACCTAAAATCAAGAATCTTGAGTTATGGTCCTAGCTGCACCATTCACTGATTGAATGGCTTTAAACAAGTCAGTTACTTCCCTAGAAATAACTGCTTACCTCTGAAAAGAGAATTGTAGAGTAGATTGATATACATGCTAATTTTTAGCTTGAAAAATATGTAATGTATAAACCTACACTCTTGATTTTAAATTTCAGACACAAGGTGGCACCATTAGTAGTGATTTTAATTTAATTCACAGATTAAAACCAAGAGAATTTCAAGATCTGTATATCCAAATAAATATTTAAGTATATAAGATACTGCAAAACACATACATGTGCATGTGCATACGCAAACACACACACACACACACATATCTGCTATTTTTGGTTGATTACTATAACTTAACATCTGGATGAATGCTGAATAGTTCATTCAGCCAACTGTTTGCTTGATACCAAGATGATTGATTATATTTTTTTCATTTTCATGAGAATATTTCAGTGCTGGGTAGGCAATCAAGATATATTTGCAAAAATGTGTGCAAGATAAAGATTGATAATGATAAGATTTCAATATAAATAGGAACTCTTGAACAAGATAAATCAGTTTTATAGGATGAGAGAAAAGGTGTTGAAACATGGGCAAACTGCATAACTAAGAATTTGCTCTTAAATTAAAAAGAATGCATGCTGGTGTGCAATTTGTAAATAATAGTAAAGACACAGGTTTTTGAAAACTGGAAGGTATAGATCAGAGATGAGAATTTAAATTCCAATCTCTAGAACATTTTTGCTGAAATCTTCCAACCCCTCCCTGTCACTTGCCCAAACACTCTCTCCATGGATGCTGAGGACTAAGCCATGTTTTGTGGTTAAACCAACATCATGATTTAATAGACTATTCTAGCAGTAATGGTTTTCCCTAAAAGCTGATTTTTTAAAATTATCTCCCCTTTGTCTGTTATGAAGACTTTCAAATTCAATCGTTCTTGATAGACTCAGATGCAATTCCTCCTTTTTAATGTCTTTCCCAATCCAGGTAGAATTAGTCTCCCTAAATAATGTATTTAATTCTTAAACTCAAGAAATACTGGAGATTTTAGCATTTCCCTAGATTACTACTTTCATTTTACTGATGAGAAAACCAAGCCCCAGACAGAAAACATAAGAATGCAGAGGAAGAAAAATTTTCCTTCCTTCCCTTCTAGTTTGTTTGGTTGGCCCAATAATTAAACTGGCATAAGACAGATTAACAGGAGAAAAACAAATTTTAATTTCATACGTATGGGAGCCCACAGAAATATGAGACTCCCCAAAGTGACCAAAGAAGGCAGCTTTTATGCCTTTTAAACAAAGAAACAAGTATTTGTGAAGAATTGATGAAGGAGTTTGGGCTTAGGGTAGCAAATGAATGGAAAAAGCAGTTTGTTTATACAGGTTTCTCAGCCCTGAATGGCCTACCTCTTGTGATAAGGATGCTTCCACTGTCCAGGTGCAGGGTCTTTCACAGGCAGACTATCTCCTGCTTTCAAGGGGACACAAGAGGGTCAGAGAGCTGTGGGTTGGCTGTTTCTTAGATAACTTTAATTCAAAATAATCAATATACCAAAACGGCTTATTTCAGGTTGGCCTCCCCTATACCCCATCAAGGGCACAAAGATCCACACCTAATCCGTAGTAGGGGCAGAAATTCAGTTCTAGTGTTGTATTATGTACTATTATGTTTCAGCTGACATTCTTTTCTATATAGAATACAAGTCTCATCTACCTTCCTGTTAGAAGGAAGTCCCTATTTTTTTCTCATACTGTCTAGCACTGGTAATGTGGAGATGCTCAAGGCATACATTTGAATACATAAATGATTAAATCTAATGAACAATTATAATAAAAATACTATTCACTTCTTCCCATTTATTTGTGTCCACTACAATGCTTCATTCCATTATAATAATTGCATATTATAATGACTTTTCCATACCTCCACACAGCTCTGTGTTAAGAAATGAAGTGATTTTTTAAATATTTTATTATAGGATCCTCTGAAGTAGAGAGCAATTTCAAGTTCTTTTCTATGACTCAGTGGATGTCAGTCCCTCAATCTCAACTTAAATTGTTGCAACTGAACCAGTAATGAAGCTGTGGCTGACACCATCCTTGGCTTAACAGACACTGAATGAGGGATTCCTGGGAATGACTTTATCCTACGGTAGTGATATGACTTTAATCAGTGATTCAATCTTCTTTACCCCGTTTCTTACCCTGTAACAGTGGTGATGATAATTACTGTATAGGGTTGTTTTACTAAAAAACACAGTGATATACACAGGTCCCAGGGACATACAGTCTGACACATATGTCATTTGGATAATTTTTGAAATCCTCTTCTTATTTTGGATAAGACACTGGATAAGTCAGCAGACAATAGAAAAAAGATGAGGGACCTGTCTTTTCCCAATGCTTGGTATGGTGTCAGTAATAAACAAATGTGTATGTGATGGGCTTACCAGTCTTTGGAAACAATGTAGGGACACTGATTGTAATAGTCTACATAACTCTAGATCTTGCTGCAACCTATAAATGTGGAACCCTCACAAATCCCACTAAGGTTTCACCCATGTATTTGTGGGGATTCTAGGAAGAAGTTTCATGTGTGTTCATGTAAAATCCTCTCATGTTCTCCTCTGTCCCTCTTCTCTGCGGTCTTCGACTTCTGAGACTGCTTGGGGTGTGAGCTGTTTCAAATCCCCATCCTAACCTTCCACTGCCCTCAGCTACCAGTGTTCAGTATGGCAGGCGGTTGTCCATGCTGAGGATTCAGTCCATGATACAGTCAACACTGTCCCTCACTGCTTGTCCAGGACCGAGTAACCTCATTTTGCATGAAGCAGGTGCTTAAAAACATTTATACAAAGAATAAATGAGAAGTACCAAAGCCTTTCCTGGAATTCTGAATGATTAGAGTAGCACTGTGG
The DNA here is from genome assembly GCF_008692635.1 of Crocuta crocuta. Taxonomy (NCBI): domain Eukaryota; kingdom Metazoa; phylum Chordata; class Mammalia; order Carnivora; family Hyaenidae; genus Crocuta; species Crocuta crocuta. The sequence continues at coordinate 3,876,602 of NW_027530529.1, read as the reverse complement.
CCAATGCAGAAGGATGGAGATTTCTCTGTTTTCCCTTCGCTGTCTTATTATCCAGCTGAGTCTCAGAAGATACCTTGTGTTTGCTAGTATGTCAGGAGAGAGAGCTCTTTGTGGAAACAGTGTCTTCAACCTCTGCAGGCAGATCTTTCTTCAAAAAGACCAAGGGCAACTACCCTTTAACTGGGCTTTAGGCCAAATCTGAGGTAAACACTGTTATTTTTTTCCTTTCCCTTTCCCTTCTAGAACTGC
>NW_027530529.1:3876054-3876275 GCF_008692635.1 Crocuta crocuta | reverse complement strand
GGTTTAGTAGATATGCCTCCACATATCTAATTTCCTAAATGAATTAAAATGTTTTCTGCTGCTTCAAATAGATACTTCAAAAAGAAAATCAAAATGTTAAATATAAACTATTTGGAAATTATCAGAAATGGGAATATAGTTTTTAATGTTATGGAATGCAATAGTAACTTTACTTAAAACAAAATTTACAATTTTACTTATTATAAATAAGTAAACTAAAA
>NW_027530529.1:3863411-3876031 GCF_008692635.1 Crocuta crocuta | reverse complement strand
AAAAGTAAGAATGATAAAAGTAAAATATGTTTTGGTAACCAAAAAATCAGTAAGTGTCTAGTAAGCCAGACTCAGAAAATTCTAAAAAGCAAAAATATGTAGTAATAAGGGGAAAAAAAGTATGGGTTACCACTATAGATACGAGTAAGAGTAAGCAAAACTAGGAGGGGCACCTGGGTGGCTCAGTCCATTAAACATTTGACTTGGTTTTGGCTCAGGTCATGTTCTCAGTGTTCATGAGTTTAAGCTCCACATCTGGCTCTGTGCTGATAGTGTGGAGCCTCCCTGGAATTCTCTCTCTCTCTCTCTCTCTCTCTCTCTCTCTCTCTCCCTCCTGCACTATCTCTCTCACTCTCAAAATAAATAAATAGACTTAAAATAACTATAAGATAATTTTATTTCTATAAATATGCAAATAAATTTGAAGTTTAAAATGGATGGTTTCTAGCAAAAACAGAAATTTTTGAAGTTGGCCCAGTTATATGAAAATAAATACGAAAATAAATACCAAGAGTATTATTACATTTAAAAATATACTATTTTAGGGCCGCCTTGGTGGCTTAGTCAGTTAAGTGTCTGACTCCTAATTTCAGGACAGGTCATAGTCTCACAGTTTGTGAGATCAAGCCATGCATTGGGTTTATGCTGACAGTGCAGAGCCTGCCTGGGATTCTTTCTACTCTCTCTGCCCCTCCCCCCAAATAAATAAATTTAAAAAAAAAATACACTACATGAAAAGTATATTAAAAAAATCCCCATGGCTTTTCTATAACTTTAAAGTGGAGGAGCTTAAGTGTGGCCTAACACAGTGATCATCAACAAATAGCAACTCATTTCAGTGCATGTCTAATTATAAACAACTTTAAATATAACTTACTTCTGCTGTGGCTAAACACCAAACATGTTAAAAGACAATGGTCTGCTGTGGAAAGAATGCAGTACATAGAATAGACACAGGACTTTATCACATGTGTTTTTCTATAAATAAAGTTTTAGAAAAGTGCAGAGCTAAATACAAAAATGAGGAACATATATCAGCCAGTAATTCAGAAAAGAAAAAACTAAAGTGCACATGACATGAAAAGATGCTTAAACTCACTGCAAAACTCAGGGAAATACAAAATTAAATAATAATGAGACATGCACATTTTGTCCACAAAATTTACCAAAAATTTTAAATGTTGATAATATCAGTGTTAACAAAGATCTGGAAAATGAGCACTCCCAGATGATATGAGTGAAAGCATAGACTGGTAAAAATGTTTTGGAGGGTGATTTGAAACCTCAATTAAAAATTGAAATACCAGTCTTCAATTTTAGGAATCTACTTTATAACAAAAATATCTTGAGCTTAATAAATATATGTGGATGGAGTACCTGAGTAACTCAGTTGGTTAAGCTACAGACTCTTGATTTCTGTTCAGGTCATGATCATATGGTTTGTGAGATCAAACCCCACATAGGGTCATGTGCTGACAGTCACAGAGCCTGCTTCTGATTCTCCCTCCCTCTCTCTCTCTGCCCTTCTCTCACTCACACTTATTCTTTTTCAAAATAAGTAAATAAAAAATATATATGTATATGAGTAAGAGAGTCATTGTACCATGTGGTAATGTTAAGAACGGTATGAAAATTAAATGTCATTCAACAAATATCAGTGGAGTACATGTGTATGTACTAAACTCAGAAGATATATGTTTTGTTTTGAAAACTCACTTTGGAAGTAAATGTGATAAAATTCCATTAAAAAGATAAAATGAAAATGAAATTATTTCTCTCTCTATACCACACATAGGGTAATCTATGCATGAATAATCAAAGTCACAGGTTTATGTATCAAACTGTTAACAAAAATTATTTCTAAAAGTTGTAATGAGAAAGGAGGATGGGGGGAGGAGGGCTTCACTTTAGACTTTATATACTTTAAAAAATAATAAGTGACAGAACAAAAAGTGGTGTGTGTGTTTTTTTAGTTTTTTTAAATGTTTACTTATTTTTGAAAGAGAGAGAGAGAGACAGAGTGCAAGCAGGGGAGAGGTAGAGAGAGAGGCAGACATATGATCTGAAGCAGGCTCCAGGCTCCAAACTGTCAGCACAGAGCCCAACGCAGAGCTCAGACTCACAAACCATGAGATCATGACCTGAGCCAAAATCAGACGCTTAACGGACTGAGCCACCCAGGCATCCTGATAGCTGGTGTTTTAAACATTTCTCTTGTGAACATCCCCAGTTCTCAAATTGAAAAAAATAAGAGTTAGCCAAGTCATGGTGCTTAGGTTGTATAATAAAGAGATGAAACCCAAGATCTGAGGGTCAGTTAGAGGAGATACAATGAATATAGTCTCATCAAGAGAGAAGTAGGTCTTCAATCGGGTGTTGACACTTATGAGGAAAAACAAGTCTGATCCTTTAAATAGTGACCTCATAGGTTCTAAACTTCATTTGGGGATACAGTAGATCTCTGTTAGGCTTGATTTCCCTGTTGTCCAATTCACATTTGTGCCCTTCCCATATTTAAATGTGTTGCCCTTGTATGACACAGGAAAGATCATTGACTTTCATAGTCTTTCAAACTGTGTAACATATTCCTGGGCTGTAGAATCTGTTTAGTGGGTCCTGACCAGCACATCTCAGAAAATAAAAGTATGATGAGACAGAGAGTATGATATATAATAAGATACCCTATTATTTCATGGATCTTTGGCTTTGGGAGTGTGGATGTATATACTAGGTTGAAATGTAAAATGCATTTCTTATTGTGACAAAATGTTTGAAAGCCACTGGACTGAACACAAATCTAGAAATAATCAACAGTGCCACCTGTGGATGCCCCTGCAGCTCATGTGATGTATGAATTTCTTTGACAGGTGTCCAAGTCAGAACTTCATGTCAGCAAATAGCAGTTTCATTATTTAGATTTCCACAATTATAACCAAATGCTTTTAGATATTGAAGGCTTTGTTCCTTTTTTTCCATTTTGTGATGACTCCTTTAAAGCTGCATACTTTTTTTTTTTTTTTGAAAGGCCTTACACTTTAATGTTGTGCCTTTCAAAATAATGTATGCGGTAGTGCGTGAGGTAGCCCTCAAAACCATGGAATATACTTTTTTTTTTTTTGTAAAACAAGCATGCTCATATTGTGAAAGAATACAAAAATCATATGGATTTATAAGATAGTATGCATGGCATACTTACATTTATAAGGAAGGAACATTTATAAAATAATATGTTCCTTCTCTCCTGCAGTGGTTACTGCAGGTGCTGTGTCTTTAAATCCCAAGGGCACCCATTCACTCCTCTGCCCCCAGGAGGACTTCAGTGGAGAAGCCTTTCTATAAGCCATCTTCCACCAGACCCATCATTAGTAAGTGGCACCTTAGAAAATCATTGGCATCTAATTGAGAGTGGAAAGAGGTCATTACCTAGGAATTCTGAGGTAATGATTTCTGGCTGTATTGGGGCATTTTGTTTTTAAGGAACAGAGATCCCCACAGATCACCTCAAGTACTGGCAATTTTTATAGAAAAAAATGCAGAAATAACAACAATCATAACAACAACAACAGGGATATCACGAGGAAACAACAAACAAAAAATAACCTATAGCTTGAAACTGACCTTTCCTGACACTTAAACTGTCATTTTAGATCTAAGGAAGCAAGTGATCAGGATATTTATTGTGGCATCTAAAGCAAAGGTGACATCATTCTGTTTGTCTGCTTCTCCAAGCTACTAACCAACTGCCTCCGATCTCTGTTTTTGTGGGGTTTTTTTGGGAGGGGGAGTTAATTGGTTGTTTCTTTGGTACATATCTTGCATATCTCTGCTGTTTCACATCTCTGTTACCTGCCTATTTCTAATAATGATTGGTTCTCTGTCCCTTCTCAGTTCATAATCCCAGAGACTGCTTCTGGGTTGTCTGGCCAATAAGGGTGCTTCCTGCCATCAGTCCAGCATGATGGTGAGCGGTACAGACTCTGAAGCCAGACAACCTGGTTCAAAGTCCAGCTTAACTGAGTACTGGGATGTGCTGTGACCTTGGGCAACTTACTTATACTCTTATGCCTCACTTTGTTCATCTATAAAACAGTATCTATAGAATGGTTGAAGAGTCAATGCATGCTAAGTACTTATGTCTCTGACTCATAGCTCTTAGTGTTACTTACTCAAGTAGAATTTTTGCGGCAGCTCCTCTCAGTTGATTAAATAACTTATGAGTATGGCTAGTATGTGGGCCACAATATTTAAAACATTATCTCCTAAATTCATGTGAATGAGTATCTGCAGTATGCCAAGTGCTGCAAAAAGCTTTCGTACTTGTAGGGAAGTACAGAAAACAAGCAAGTGGACTTGTAAATGAACGGAGTAGTTTCAGAGTGGTTAAGTACAATGGAGAAAAGAGAGAGGGTAATTGGTGCCGAGTTATTAGATAGAATCTATAGAGAAGGTAACATTTGAGCTGAGACCTAAATGACACAGGGACTTGTTATCAAACTATTGGTGTATGGGAGTAGAACATTTTAAGCAGAAAGAATAGTCTCTAAAATAGGAATGGAGAGAAAGTCATGTGCCCAAAGCAGGCTGAGCTGGGAAGAGAGAGGGGAGTGATACAGTGAGAAGTATAGTTGAAGTCCCAACAGTGTAGGATCTTTTACTCATTTTAAGGAATTCACTTGTGTTACAAATATGAATGGGGGGCACCTGGGTGGCTTAGTCGGTTGGGCGTCCGACTTTCGCTTAGGTCATGATCTCGCAGTTCGTGGGTTCGAGCCCCGCGTCGGGCTCTGTGCTGACTGCCAGCTCAGAGCCTGGAGCCTGTTTCAGAGTCTGTGACTCTCTCTCTTTCTCTGACCCTCCCCTGCGCACGCTGTCTCTCTCTCTCTCTCTCTCTCTCTGTCTCCTAGAAATAAAAAACAAAACAAAACGAAACAAACAAACAAAAAAAAATTAAAATATGAATGGGATTGGGCACCTGGGTGACTCAGTTGGTTAAACGTCCGACTTTGGCTCGTGATCTCATGGTTCATGAGCTGTGCTGACAGCTCAGAGCCTGGGTCCTGCTTCAGATTCTGTGTCTCCCTCTCTCTCTGCTCTTTCCCTGCTCGTGCTCTGTCTCTCTCTCAAAAATAAATAAACATTAAAAAAATAAAGAAAAACAAATATGGATAGGATTGTTTTGGAGGATGTTATGAAAAGGTCATGGGTGTGGAGATTTTCTGGTTTGTGATCTGTTTTTAAAAGGTCTAATTGCTAGATTGTGGATAGGAATGGAGGCAAGAAACTGTTAGGTATTACAGAAGTATAGGAGAAAGATGATGATGGCTTTGGGAAGGGTAGGTGGAGAAAAGTGAAAATTAACAAAAGTGGTTGAATTCTCAATATATTTTGGACTGAGCAGGACTTGCTATTGAAGTAGCTAAGATTATAAGGCAAAGAAAGAAAAGAAGAATAGGCATTTAAGATAATTCACTCTATTAATAGATATTTGGTTTAAGTAACTGAGTTTATACTTATGCCATTGGAATGGAAACACTGGAGGAGAAAAAAGTTGGGGGTGGGTGTTCCCAAGGGATAGAGATACAAAAGTAATTTTTTATTTGTGGTAAGTTTGAAATGGCTATTAGATACCTAAGTGGAGATGCCTGAGAGGCATGTTGGACTTGAGATTAGCTATAAAACCAGAACTGAATATATTATATCATTTCATATCTCCAGTGGCTTTACAAATGCCATTAGTCAGCATTGATAGAAATAACCTAGAGACATGGTGGAATTGGAGTTTAGATGATGCGGAGGTCCAGGCTTAGAGGTCTTTCAATATTCAGAAATTAAGTAGAGGAAGAAGAACAAGCCAAAGAGACTGAGGCTACCTCAATGGGAAGGATTAAAAACACAGAATATGGTCATCTGTAGTTAAAGAAGGACTACTGTCCCATAATCGGCAAAAGAATCCTTTAGAAGGTGGTTGTGAATGTGGCAAAATTCTGAGAGCAACCAATGTTACTCATTCTATCCCTGCTCAGCTAAGCACATATATTCCTTTTCCCCTACAATGCTGATCACACATCTTCAAACTTGAGAGAGCAACAAAAGCACTCATCCATGTTTTAATGATCATGAGACAATGGGAAACTCATGCAGAAATAATATTGATGGGGGTGCCTGGGTGGCTTAGCCGGTTAAGCACCCAACTTCATCTCAGGTCATGATCTCATAGTTCGTGGGTTCGAGCCCTGCGTCAGGCTTTGTTCTGACAGCTCAGAGCCAGGAGCCTGCTGCAGATTCTGTGTCTCCCTCTCTCTCTGACCCTTTCCTGTTCACGGTGTCTCTCTTTCTTCTCAGAAATAAACTAAAAAAAAAAAAAAAACATTAAAAAAAAGAAATAATATTGATGGCATCCAGTGATAATATAACTAGGATACTTCAAAAGATACCTGTTGGTTTCTAAGACAATAATACTATCTGATATACATTTTTTTAAAATTCAAAAACCTGCTCAGGTACTGTGTTCACCATCCTCATACTAAGGAATTAATTTATCAGTGCATCCTTCACCATTACCATCTATACTAAATATTGGAGTTAAACAGTGAGCTCTTCAATGATTTCAATAGAAGCTCCTTGTCATAACAGATGCAAGAGCACTTGTTCAGGTAAGGTGTTGTGTGCAGGTTTGTATTTCTTAACCCGCATATTGTGACTAATGGAAACAGAAGCAGTAGTATACCCTGGTGGTAGGGAGAGGAGCAGAAGCCTCTTTTTAAATCTGATGTTACTCCCTTCACTACTATCAGATTATAATAATTCCTTACAAAGGAAGTTTCTCCATGAAAAAAAAATATATATATATTGTTGGGGCACCTTGGTGGCTCAGTTGCCTAAGTGTCCACTCTTGATTTCAGCTTATGATCCCAGGGCTGTGGGATCGAGTCCCATGTCCAGCTCTGCACTGACGGTAGAGCCTGCTTAAGAATCTCTCCTTCTTGCTCTGCACCTCCCCTGTGCACACTCCTCCTCTCTTTCTTAAAAAAAAAATAATGTCTTATGAGGCCTGTACATCAATTACTGGGATTGTACAAAGGTAGGAGAAAGATACAAAGATCAGGATGAAGGATGATCTGAAAAGAAGGTAGGAAGAGTAAGTGTAAAAGAAATTATTCCCCCATTCCTGAAATTTGCCCTACTGTTTCTTGGAGGGATATGTATGCTTCTATATTCACAAACACTAATGAACTCCTTCCTTCCTTCCTCCTTGCCTCCCTCCCTCTCTTTTTCTCCCTCCCTTCTTCCCTTCTATCCATGCCTTGATATTTGTGATGTTCCAGACATCCACAGGTCTGATAGGCTGGTACTCACTAAGACATGCTTAAGCTCGTGGAATAGTAAAAACTCTATTTGATTTAGAGTTGAGGCCTCTTGGGGCGCCTGGGTGGTTCAGTCGGTTAAGCGTCTGACTTTGGCTCAGGCCATGATCTCACCGCTATGGCTATGAGCCTGGTGTCGGGCTCTGTGCTGACAGCTCAGAGCTTGGAACCTGCTTTGGATTCTGTGTCTCCCTCTCTCTCTGTCTCTGTCTCTGTCTCTCTCTCTCAAAAATGAATACATGTTAAAATAATATTTGTTTTAAAAAGTAATTTTAGAGTTGAAGCCTCTCCCTCAGTCAGGGACAACATTAATAAGGAAAGCTATAAAAGTTGAAAGAGCAAGGGCTGCATAGTTGTCTTCTAGTTTCTCTCTGCCAAGGGGTGTGTATCCCTCCAGTTGGCTCTCTTGGACAAATCTAAGATCATCCTACTGCATTCTCCTGTGCCTAGAGCTGCTCTACACGAAGGCATATCTTTTTCCCTGAGAGTCCAGGCCAGCCACGAGGCAGCAGGATTTGGCCTTTGCTTTACTGCCAAAACAGCTAGTCAGACCACCCCTTACCCCTCCATGATTCACACAGAAGTCAGACACCTTCTTTGTGGGTAATACACTCCCAAGGGGCTCCACAGTTCTTATTTTGTTTGTTTGGTTTTGTCTTTAATGCATATGGTGCAGGCAAGATTGATTGCTAGATTTTCACAGTCCCTGCTCGATAGTAGGGACTTCACCTTTTCTTTCCCATTGATATCAGCTGTTGATAACCACTATTTTAAACAGCTCGGTGAGTGAGCCTAACTAGCAAATTAATAAATACATCTGTTTCCAATCTCTTCAATTAAGACCCACAAAACTGATTTGGCAAGTAAGAAATGTCTCTGTTCTATCACTTACTCATCTTTTCAGTCATTACTGGTACAAGTCAATTCTATATATTATTACTCATGAAGGTGAAGGCTTGAAGTGCAGAAAATAAGAAAACAGGAACAAATAGATGACTCATATTGAGAGTCTACTATGTAAATTTTTTATATGCATTATTGATTCTAATTCTCAAAACTATCCAAAGAAATATGTACAATTATTCCTACTTTTACAGAGGAAGATACGTATATTTATTAAAGGAGGCACAAACCTAAAAGATGGTTAAATACTTTTTCCTCTCCATTCAGAAGAATGGACAAGACTTGCTAATTGGATAACCAATCACATTTTAATTCTTTTCAAGGCAAACAAGAGTCTATTTTTGATAGTGTGGATGGAAAGTATTCCTTTGCATGCTTGTGTTTTTCCTTTCACCTTTTAATTTTTAAACCAAACCTTAAACTTGGAATGGAAAAAAAAGTTTTCTTCATGTTGAAATAAATAACAAATCTGGGGTTTTAGCCACCTGATGTTCTTTGAAATGTCAATTTCAAGGGAGAAAATTAGTGTTGGAGAGCCCAGGACTAAATTTCAACTGTGCCTTTCTAAATTGTGCATGCAAATGGACAATTAGACCTGTGATGGGTAATTGCATGCCTAAGTGAACCCTTCCACAAGTAGTTTAGAAACCAGATTTGAAGGTTGAATTTGTAGAAGTCCTTATAAATTTCCTCTTCTGCTGAAACAGCCTTTGGAAGCTCACCCTTAACTTCAATAAAACAATACTTCTATATTCCAGATAGTTTGCAGCGAAACTAAAGTCACTTGAGGAGGTAAGAAAGGATCATATAAGAAAATATAGTGATAGCTATTAATTAAATTTTGTTTTACATATACAATAATAATCATTGTAGAAAAATTTTAAATCATGTGATTGTATAAAATAGTATATAAATATAAAATAGAATCACTATTAAGCCATCCAGAAAGAACATTAATATTTTGTCCTTATCTATCTGAACTTATTAATATATTCATAAATATTCATGTATACTGTAATATACTTTTCCATATTTAACAACATATTTCATAATGATTGTGTTTCCATAATTATTTTATGACCCCCACATTTTTTTCATTTTAATTTGTAACAATGTATGTAATGGACATCCTCATGCCCAATGTTTAGTTATTTCTTAACTTGCAGTGTTATAAAATACCTATTATAAAAATGCAGTGGTAAACATAAAGGCCCATTTAGTTTTGCTGGATTCCCTAATTCTTGAAATCATTTCCCCTTCATGCAATGCTGAATAGCATCGTTCTTTTTGATTTTTGCCATATAAATGAAAACCATCTCTTTTTCCTTACTGTTTTTATTCATATTTCAGGTCTGGTCAGCATCTTGTAAAGGTCAATCTTTCCTCTCCAGCTCAGCATTTCTCTGAAAGATCTTCTGATCCTATAAAGAGCCTTTTCTCTCTTTTTTCAAGCAAGATCCATTAACTTCCTGTAAAATTACTGTGCCATGGAACACACAATAAAAAAAACAAACAAACTAATCTTCCCTCATACTCTGCCAAATAAAGCAGTATGATGATATACATTCAAAAATTCATTTAATCATGTATGCTTTCTTTCATGTGTTTATATCTATTTAAATCACAAAACATGAATTAAATTTCCTGAGAGACTCAGGAAAAATCAAGGACTGGTAGTCCTTGAATAAATCTTACTTCCTTTGAGTAATCTTTTCTTCCTTCCTAGTATATAGGAAATAGATTTATTTTTATATTTAAAGTATATGGATATATCTATATCTATATCTTTATCTATGGAGACATATAAATAGATATGGCTGTAGTTATAGATCCTTTCAGTATAGATATCCATTTATCCCTTCAAGTTTGTTATATCCTTCAATATTCTCAGTGTTTATTAAGTATTTATTATTTATTATTATAAGTATTTATTATTATTAAGTATTTATTAATAGTGGATTTAATATCAGTGATAAAAATTTTAATTGTCATTTAATGTCACAAAGAACTGTGTTCAGAGGCCGGGTGATATGAGCATCAACAGAAAAGTCTCGTGACCCACGAGGGCTCAATAAAGCACAAATGCAAATAGTTAATATCTCACATGTTTAGAAACAAGACTGTCTCTTCATTGAGAGCTATTTAGCCAGACTAAAAGTCATTAGTATATGAAAAACTTTAAATTTAAAAGAAATTTTAAAAAATGTACGACAACTAGGGCGCCTGCGTGGTGGCTAAGCATCCGACTTCGGCTCTGGTCATGATCTCACCGTTCGTGGGTTCGAGCCCCGCGTCGGGCTCTGTGCTGACAGCCAGCTCAGAGCCTGGAGCCTGTTTTGGATTCTGTATCTCCGTCTCTCTCTCTGACCCTCCCCTGCTCATGCTCGCTCTCTCTCTCTCTTTCTCTCTCTCTCTTTCTCTCTCTCTCTCTCAGAAATAAATAAAACAAAAAAAAATTAAAAATACAACAACTACTAACATTAAAATTGACAGGATAAAAACTTCTATTTCATGAAATTCCAGAGAAAAGAATTAGCCTATTCTTATTGTTTTGTTAGGGGCAGCAGGAAACAAAACTCATCAACTCTGGAATTTTAAATGAGAATGACAATTTCGTGATATGATAAACCTGTATTAATGTTTCATAAACCACTAAGGGATTATGTGCTTTGAAAAGCTGTGTTGATAGTGAATTAAATTTACCTCATTGATGGAAAATTAATAACTATTGGCAAGAAACTCTTTAAACTGAGTTATTCTGTTATACAAAATGCTTTATAAATGTTTTGTTTGTTGGGTTGCTTATTTGTTTTGCTTTGATTTTTAACCTTTCAAAAGTTTTAAGTTTACCATATGAACATCTAACTTAACTAATGGCATATAAATATATATTTTTAAATATCTCTGCTACTGATTTTGAATAAATCCATTTTAATAATCTACCTTTTTGGTAGCTTATGTAAAATTCAGTTTATTCATTCAGCCATCATGTATTGATTATTATTATTACTCTTTTTCACAATCACTTTTTAAAATTTGTTTATTTATTTTCAGAGAGAGAGCAGGGGAGGGGCAGAGAGCAAGGGAGAAAGAGAATCTCAAACAGGAATGCAGACACAGGGCTCAGTCCCAAGAAATGTGGATCGTGACTTGTGCTGAAATCAAGAGTTGGACACTTAACCGACTGAGTACCCGAGACACCTGGACCATCAGTTTTAAGGCGTGTTTTCCATGCAGAGATGTAGGTTGTTAACAAAAGTATACTAAGTCCTGGGGCGCCTCGGTGACTTAGTCCTGTGAGCGTCCCACTTCAGCTCAGGTCCTGATCTCACAGTCCATGGGTTCAACCCTGTATCGGGCTCTGTGCTGGCAACTCAGAGCCCAGAGCATGTTTTGTATTCTGTGTCTCCCTCTCTCTCTGCCCCTCCCCTGCTCGTGCTCTCTCTCTCTCAAAAATAAATTAAAAAAATAAATAAAAAAATAAATAAAAAGTATACTAAGTCCTTTCTATAGCTCTAGCTTTACCCCATATTGATCTCTTTCTGAATTACCACCCTCCAGCTATATGAGAATTCTTTCAGTTCTTTACCCATGCCAAGTTCTCTCATACTTCAGGAACCATCCTTCTTTCTGCCATTATCTTTCATCAAACCATTTTTTATTTATTATTCATTCAGAAAAAAGCTGACATCTTACTCTGTTTGCTTTCCCTCCTGTGAACTTCCATAAATGCTGTATCTGTTGCATTTTAACATTTACCATTTTATATCATTCACTGCTAGACTGTGAGATTCCTAAAAACAAGGATAATGCCTCTTTCACTTGTCCTTGCATCTTCATCCGAAGCAGTGTCTAGCAAAAAGACAAATAAATATTTAATGAACAGTCAGGTGGATGGATGAATGACAGATGAACCAGTGATGTAAGAAAACAGGGCACATTTGGGAATTCTTAGACGCCAGTGAAAAAATGTACCAAGTACAGCCGATTCCTGTTATGTGCACTAGTTATGTTCCATAAACTTGCTATGAACACTGAATTGGCAAATACTGAATTGTTGTTCCTAGGACAAACATAAGGGTAGGTTCCTATGAGCATCACAATATTTTTGCCATTTGACCAATACATAACCATATATATATCTGCTTAAAGATACCTCCTTATTTAGAATATACCATTGATTTATTAACTCTGAACTCACAGTCAGCAGAGCTATAACTAATGCCTGAATGAAGCTTACCTAACACATGTATTTTCTCCATAAGGTATATCACAGCCTTCCTGAACTTAAGAATACTGGACAACACTCAGTCTCCATTTTAAACATCAAAATCATCAAAAAAAAAAAAAAAA
>NW_027530529.1:3771048-3863397 GCF_008692635.1 Crocuta crocuta | reverse complement strand
AAAAAAAAAAAAAAAAAAAGCACAACAATGCAAAAAAAAAAAAAAGTGGCACTAAGTAGACTACAAAAAGAACACTTGTTTCTAGTATAGGATTGGAAACAAAAAATCAGGATTGCCTTGGTTCACCTCAGCATGGAATATGTGCATCAGACAACTAAATTTTTGTCACTCTCCACATGCATGTGCTCCTTAAAAAGTGTGAAAAGCCTGTGGAAATGCCATGATTATTGATTTTAGAGTTACAAATACATTTGCGAATATAGAAGCTACAAATAATGAATATTGTATTTAGTTCTAGTGAAAAAATATGGTTTCTGCTGTCAAGAAGCTTGAAATCCAATTGAAGCTAGGAAACAATCAAATAACTATAAAACAAGGCAAAAAGCAACATAAAAATGCATAAAGAAAGTTTTAAAGGAGTTTAGAATTAATGGACATAGAGGCACCTGGGTGGCTTAGTCGGTTAAGCGTCCGACTTTCGCTTAGGTCATGATCTCGCGGTTCATGGGTTCGAGCCCCGCGTCGGGCTCTGTGCTGACTGCCAGATCAGAGCCTGGAGCCTATTTCAGTCTGTGACTCCCTGTCTCTCTGACCCTCCCCTGCTCACGCTCTCTCTCTCTCTCCTAGAAATAAATAAAACATTAAAAAAAAAAAAAGAATTAATGGACATAACTGTAAATCAGAAAAGGCTTTATTGTGGATGTGGCTTCAAACTATATTTAGAAGAAAGGGCAGGTAGGATCAAAAAAAAAAAATGAACACACAGGACCTTGGGAAATGAGTGAATGGTTGATAATGTCAGTTAGAAAATGGTTACAACAGGCCATCAAGTGGATAGACTAAACCAGTAATAGTAACTATAAAAAATGCTAAGATGTAGATAAAAATGTTGTTCTAGAGACAGAAAAAGGGAATTTACAGAGAAAGTAAAAATAACCACAGAATAAGAGTATTGAAATCTATCTATAAATGTTATCCACAGACTATGTTAGTTTTCTCTTGATGCATAACAAACTATCATGAATTGAACCACTTAAAACAACATATATCATATATATGGGTCAAGTCTCCATGAGTCAGGAGTCTAGGTTCTGGAGACCAAGGCTGCATTCTCTGCTCAGGTTCTCAAGTGCACTGAAAACGCACTGCATGTCTCTCTGGAGATTAGAGTTATTTTCCCAGTTATGTGGATGTTGGCAGACTTTCATTGTTTGTGTGTGTAGGACTGAGGATGCCATATTCTTGCTCAGTCCCTAGATCCTGGTCACATGTTCTTTTCATGGCCTTTCTCACCAATATGGCATCTCACTTCCTCAAGGCAAACAGAAAAGGTTCCCTTGCTTCAAATTTCTCTTTTCATGCATGGCCTAAATTCTCTCCTACAAGGTTCACCTGATCTCCCTTTTGATGAACTCAATGCCAACTGATGAGGAATCTTAATTACATCTGCCAGCTCTTTACTTTTGCCATATAACATAAGCTCATTGCAAGAGTGATATCTATCACAATCACAAGACCTACATACACCCAAAGGAAGGGAGATTACATAGGGGACAGGAATCTTCGGCAAGATCTTATAATGCTGCCTACACTAAGGATTCACTGAGTTGGTACATATATGATCCCCCCCTCCATTAAAGAAAAAAAAATCATCATTACTAGCCAATCACAACTTTCCCATTCCTACCAGTTAGATCTTTGCGCTTACTAATCAGAGGAATCCCGAGGAAGAACCTTTGTATCCCTGAGTTGGAACATGGCTGGAGTCCAGTTTGGGATCTAAATTAGGACTAAATTGATCAGCATAAGAGAGAGAAGACCCTAAGGAAAGGTTTGAGGGCAGGGAGAGGAAATAGACATTCCTGCAGTGCTGCGAGCAGAGCCAAGGCAGAGAGGTGTGCTGAGAAGCAGAGAGCAAGGGGACAGATGAGGCAGGTTTATAGGATGAGGAGCTTTGGGGCAGTTGACATGTGGAAAGGACATTTTTGAGGCTGCTCTGCTTTATGTTTCAAAGTCACCTCCTCCTGCTTCTCTACTTCCCAATGTCTTCAGCAAAACATTCTCTATTTTTCCTTGTTTTAGAAATGTACTTATCTACAGGTTTTTTTTTTAATTTTTTTTAAAATTATTTTGTTTTGTTTTCTTGAAACAGTATCTAAGAGTGGCTTGAAGTTTGACACTAGCAAAAATAAATCATGGCCAGGTAATACATTGTTGCATACCTGATTCCTTCTCCTTCTCTCCTTCTCTTCCTCTCCATCTCTCTCTCTCTCCTTGTCTCTCCCTCTCTTTCCTTCTCTCTCCCGCTGTCTTTTCCCTCTCCCTCTTGCTTCTCTTTGGTCTGGAAGCTCTCTTCCAAGGTTTCTCTCACTTTGTTCTGTAGGTCGAAATCGGATTATGTCATTTCAGCTAAGACCTTCCAATGCTTTTGTATTTTGTTTTGTTGTGGTTGTGTTTTATTAGCAGCACATGGAATGAAATCCAAACTCTTTCCGTGGCTTAGAAACACCTATAAAAGGATGAATGGCACCTGCCCAGCTTGCTGACTTTATTTGATACCACCCTATTTCTGTCCACTCTGTTTGACCTCTTTCTGTTTCTTGAATATGCTGAGCTAATTCCTGCTCTACCACTTCCATACCAGTTTTTTTTCTCCATGGCTACCTTCCTCATGTAGTTCAGTTCACAGATTAAATGTTATCTCCCCAATGAGCCCTTCCTTAAAAACCCTATCTAACAAAGCCACCTTTCTATCAAAACATCCTATTTTAATTCTCTCATTAGAACTTATCACCTTCTGCTATTTGTCCTGTTTATTTGTTTATTTTCTGTCTTCTCCCCTCCCACTTCTATCCCTGGACAGGCCAGGGTCTCCTCAAGTCGAGGCAATGTCTCCACGAATTACCAGTCTATGGCCAGTGATTAGAATAGTGTTGGACACATAGCAGATGCTATTTGTTAATTATTTGTTTATAAATTGTTATTTGTTAATAAATCAACTTATAAGATATTAGGCTGTAGGTTTTAATCTTATTTTTGCCACTAATTTTCTGTTTGATCTTGGGCAAGGACAAGGGAGATGTTTCAGGGTACAAAAACAATTACAAAAGTACTTTTGGATTACAAAAGCAAGTATATTTATGAATATTTCAATATCCCAAATCTGTTATATATTATTATCCATTTTTATGGATGAGGAAACTGAGGTTCTGTGAGATGAAATAATCCATGATTAGTATGAAGTGGAGCTAGAATTTGAAACTATGTATATTTGCCTTAAAGGTCCCTTTGGGTACTGCCATTCAGGAATCCTGATACACCATCTACTTCCATCTACAGGACAGACTTACCCATATTAGGCATCTGTCATTGCTTAACCTGAACAGCTTTTCTATTTGTAGAAAGGGGGCAAGAAAAATGCATACTGAGTGGAAATACTAAATACAAGGGTTTGCATACTGAGTGGAGATACTAAATACAAGGGTTTGGGGGCCGCATAACTCATTTTGTTTGCTTTTAAGAAAAAGAAATGATAAAGAGAGTAATAAGAAAAGGTAACATCTACAGAATTATCTTTTCCATTATCCCTGACAATTTATACTCTTTAAAAACCACCTAGTTTGTCTTTAACTAATCATTTTATTTTTTTCAGTCTCCAACTGTTTTGTGTGTTAAATGCTTTCTAAATGATTTGTAAGGTTGATATTTAAACAACTTTTACACTGCCTAATCATGCAGTTCACTCTTTTGAAACATCACCTTTTTTCCCACCTTCAGTGTCTTTATTTAGATGTCAAATTATGCTTGCATTGCCAATGTTAATTCAGCTGCAAGCAGTGATTTTGTCACAGACACCTATTTTATTCTTCTCCTGTTCTGATTCGGTGGAAAACTGCTTCTCACTTATTTCATGTACTTTGGTTTCTTTTATTTTCCACCCTTTCTTTTCTTTTTGTTTTGTTTGTTTTGTGGTTTGTGGTTTTTCCCCCTTTTTCTGTTATACTTTTGATTCCAGGCATGAGTTTAATTTGTTCAAAATTTCAAAAAGTTAAGATGTTTCCTAGATACATAAGAGTCACTGTGACATTAAGAAATACTGTTTTGGGCTCTGGATGAGTCATTGCTTAGTAATGCCTGGCGTGTCGCTGAGAGTTTTGTTCTTTTAAAGTAACTAATACTTATTGGAAGGATCTGAGACAGATCCTATCACTCCAGGAATTTTTGAAGAATGTATGTGGCTTCTCTACTGTCTTCATATAGCTACCGATTCCCTTCCTAATGATAGTAACAATGATGACACAGTAACCGTGGCTAATCCTATGAGTGCTATTATTACCTTCAGTTTATAGATGAGGAAATGAAATTCACTGAGGTCAAGTAACCTCAGCTAATAAGGGGTTTACTCAGGATTCTGGCACAAAATGTGAGCTTCCTGAGTAAAAGAATCTGAGCTTTTCACCACTATACTTTACGTGTCCTGGCCTTAACTGTATTTTCTTTTCCAGCCTTAGTCTGCCTGCTGATTTTTTTTTCTTTCTTTCATTCGAGAAACATTTATTAATTATCTAGACCAATGCAACAGAGATAGAACAGTGAATAATCAATGTTTAAGCTGCTCAAAAGTTACTGGGGTAATAGTAGGAGGCACACATATATAAACAAGTGGCTAGGGCACAAAGCTATAATTGCAGTTGGACAGTACCAGAGATAATTTCCAGAGTCTGTCCAGGTTTTCGACTATGTATTGAATTAATATGTGCTGACAAGGGGAGAGGAGAACAATTGTTGGATGCTTACTCTTTGCTATCTGTTGTGCTAAGTACTTCTATTAATTAAGGCAATATAGGCTTAATATAGACTATGTCGATTTCTTGCTCAGAAAAGTTTGTATCTTGATTGGACAGCTGTCTTCAAGCAGTGCTCAAACTCTTGCTACCTTGAGCCTCTCCCATCTGCAATTTCTGATTCCTAAGATTTCCCCATAGACTTCTTTATTTCAGCCAGCAGACATGGAAAAGGAGAGGCACATCGGGGTGTCTCAGTCAGTTAAGCGTCCATCTTTTGGTTTCTGCTCAGGTCATGATCTCATGGCTCATGAGATGGAACCCTGCAGCAACATATTGTACATATTGTGGAGCCCACTTAAAATTCTCTCTCTGTCTCTGTCTCTCTGTCTCTGTCTCTCTCTCTTTCTCTGCCCTTCCTCCAGTTGTGCATGTTCTCTCTCTCTCTCAAAATAAATAAATAATCATTAAAAAAAAAAAAAAGAAACGGAAAAGGTGGGAGAGAAGGAATATATAAGAGATACTTTTTATGAACCAGGCTTGAGAAGGACCTTCTATTTCATTGGGTAGAATATAGTCATATGGAAACATCTGATTGCAAGGGAAACTGGGAAATGTAGTCTGATAAAGAGCTCAGGTAAGCTTATGAACAAATGTGTATCTTGAAAGTATGGATGTAATGCAAATATCTATTTAATGTCAATAAAATCACTCTTTCCAGAAAAAGTTCTAAAAAAGTAAAACTTGTTAATTTTGTGATGACCAATCTTCTATTAAGCTATCTTCACACAGCTTATGGAAAAAATAAAAAGAAAGAAAAAAAAAGAAAAAAAATGAGAAGAGAGGAATCTTGAAAATATTTTTAAAATAGGGATAACTTGCCCCCATGAGACTTTGAACTAAAAACTGGGGCTTGTATTGCTTGTGGATGTGTGTACGTTAGCAATACGCACTAGGAAAAATAAAGTAAGTGATTGAGTGTTTATTCTCTAGGTGCTTTATATGGGTGATTTTGTTTGATAATCAATCATTTTCATTTTACTGTTGAGGCTCAGAGATGTCAGCACATTGCTTAAGATCACAAAAATAGCAATTAATAAAGCCTGGATTCGAATCCAGATTATTCTGTGTAAAGCTGATGTCCTTTCTATTATGCGAAGTGGATTCTATGAGAAGTCTTAAAGGAAAAAAAAAAAATGAATTGCAGCAGAAGCAATACCAGGGTGCTTTAATGTATAGATATTTAACCATTGTTTGACCTTAACCTCTGACACCTCTGACATCCTATATTGGACTTTCAAACAGTATATAAACAACAATTCCCACTTATTAAAAGCATGGTAGCAGAAGTGTCGGAAGCCAGTTCCGGCTCCGGCAGGTCCAGGGGTCCCTGAAGGATGGACGGTGTCGGTGAAAGAGAGTGAGAGAGCCCCAAGATCCTTTCTGATCACAAGGCAGACATCTCTGTCCTGTCGGTTTTGGTGTCTTTATTTATAGGTCAAATGTTAACATGGCATCAGGAAATGGAATTTTTACAATGGATAGCTCTTTGTGATAAGGTGTTTTCGGAAAATGTACAGAAACAGGTTTTACACAAGTCTTCTTGCAGAACTGCCCCAATTATAGTAAGGTTGAGTAACTAAGAAAATAACAAGGTATTCACATTTTAATAACGCTGAGATTAAGTCATGGGTTTTGTAGATACTCTTATCCATCCTCATCACAGCTGCCAGGGTAAGGGCAGGTGTTTGTGCAATGTAGGCCTTAGGGAAGGGGCTGCTATACACCATCAGTTAGCAAAGGTGTAGGTACTAACTTATCTTCTGCCCTTATCTGTTCCTTCACTCTAAGTTAGGCTCTTTGTCTCCGGGCAAGACTAGATTTTCCAGTTATATGCTTTATTGCACCGGAGAGCCAACCATACCTTTAAAGAGTTTAGCTTATTTCCCAATACGTAGAAGAGCCTCTTCGAGTGCATTTACCTTTGTGTCTACTTTTATGATTTCTTGAATAGCTAGAGCATGAGAGACATTTTTGGTTAGTTGATTTACATGTTGAGCTATATGAACCTCTTGGACTAATGCAATGGTAGAAACAGAATTGTGCATGTAAAGGTCAATCTTTTATGAGTAAGGGTCATTAGCCTGTTCATAGCTCAAGGGAAAGTATGGAGGGAAACAGGACCTGCTGGAGACACGATGTCTGTTCCCATAATCAAAAGAAGAAGTTCCCACAATAAGTTCCTTCACAAGGTGCAATCATCATACCAGGGCCGGAATAAGGGGACAAGTCACTCCCGATATTGATCAACAAGGTACCCTAGGGGTCAGTGCTCAAGCAGAAATAATTGAGTGGGGGTGGATATCGGTCGTCATCTGATTGGCAAGAGACCGTGCAAACTTGCTTTAACCTCACCAGGAGTTTTCTCAACTAGTGGGCTCAGAATGGCTCCCAACACAGAAGGACCCATGATGTAACTGTTCTCAAGGACTCAACTTAGAATAAGATTCTTAAATTTTCTATAACTGAACATGGAGAAGCAGGATATTCAAAACTACATGGCATATGCTCCCTGTTATCAATGGGGGATTCATTTCAAAATTCCCAGTGAGTGCCTGACCCTGTATATATTATTTTCTATACAGTACTGAACCCATCTATACCATGTTTTTTTTTTTTTCCTATACACACATATGTTAAAGTGTAATTAATGAATTAGGCACACTAATAAATTAACAATGATAGCTAATAATAAAATAGAACAATTATAACACTATACTGTAAGAAAAAGTCATATGAATGTGGTCTCTTCTCTCAAAATATCTCCTTGTAATGATGTGAAATGGTGAGTTGCCCATGTGATGAGATCGAGTGAGGTGAATGATGTAAGCATTGTGACAGTGTTAGGTTACTGTGACACAACTTTTGCCCTGTACCTCCATAGCCATATTTAACTCTCCTCATTTGAAAAATGAAAAAAAAAAAAAAATTAAAGAAGACCTAATAGTACATGTTAAGGGAAAGGGAATATCAGTGTGGATATTCAAAGGTATCTTAAATCTCCATAAGCTATTTCAACAGGTATTACAAGACACAGACCACAGAAACCAGAGTTAGAGCTGATAATCATTACCAATTTTGAATAATGTGTTTCAAAATAAATCATTCAGAAAGGCTTATCTGGAATAGGGCATTTATCAGAAATCTGTGATGTAGCTACAAAATTCATAAATAGAAATTATGAACTATTCAGTTTCTTGTTTTGATTGGCCACTCGCCAAGAGAGTATAGTATATAGTAATTTTATTTGACTCTGCTTCTTTACATCATATATATGTATATATGTACATATATATGTGTGTGTGTATATAGATATGTGTGTGTGTGTGTGTGTGTGTGTACATATATAAACAAAATAGTATAATGTTTTGTTTGGCTCTGCTCTTTTATATTTATTTGGCACTGTTCCTTTACAAGACCAGTTGATATACACAACTAGCACAATTTCCTGGATTGAATAAGTCCTTTCCTAGTGCAGTGGCTATTCTGAGATAGGGTTGTCTCCCACTCTTATTGCTAGTTTCCTGAGATTTGGTGGGGAGGAGGGGGGCACACAAATAAATAACTCCTAGGGCCAGAATGCATTTCTATGATCACTAGTTTTATTTCCAGTTTCCACTCCTACATAGATCTTGTTTCAAGAAATATATATGAGTGCCATCAATTTCCTCCAAACTACCTCCCTATCTCCTAAGTAATTCCTCTTACTTTTTGTCCATTATTTCTGAGATGATCTTTCCAAATGCATATAAGTGTATATTTGTCTTTCTGTTTGTTTATTTTAAAGCTGGGGTCACCCTACTCCAGGTATCAAATATAATGGAAAGACAATTAACTTTATGTCTACTGTTTGTGATGTGAGGGCAAGTCTTAATAGGTATGACTTATATTTCATATATTTCATAATATGAATCACTCAGCCTGGAAATTAGTGAAAATCTCTCCTATATTTGTCTGCTGGTTTTGGTTTTCCCTGTTACTGTAAACTGTATTTTTTCTTCAGATTCATAGATTAAGAGATTGATGAGAGAGGGTGTTGCAAGGACAATTTCTTCAACATTATTTTAAACTGCATTGTTAGTGGTTGATAAATGAATATGTGAATAAATGAATGCACAAATGAGTGAATAAAGTAACTAGGGTCACTAAAATCTAGAGACCCTTACTAAAGCTGGTAGCGACATGGAGGAGAAGTCCAATTCTGTGTACAATCACTGAGAAAATTACAGCAATTCTCCAATAGGTTGAGAAAGAAAGGCTCATTCCTGAGCAGAATAATAATACAAATGCCAACATCTTCCAAAACAAAAGACACCACTACAGTTCCTATTGTAAACACATTGTTTATCTCAAAATGTTCCTGTTGATAGCTTGGCATTGGGAATAATCATTGCATAACAATGCTCTCACACTGCAAGGGAATGAATATGAAAAATGAGCACTTCACAGATAATAAACATAAATACAGACAGCACTTAATATTTTAATTAAAAAAAATAAACCTTCTCCTTTGAATTCAGACCTCTAGAAGATTGCTTAGAGATACTCACCACTGGAAATGCAAGACAAAAAAGTCACCAAGTAGCACTGCTATTTCAGTAACAGATGAGAAAGGAGCAAATGTAATGAGAGAATCCAGCTAGCAACACAAGAGCTGGGACCATTTTAAAAACTAATAGAATACAAAGGCATTTCACAGCAGATAAATGTAGCCTAATGATGGCTTTGATGAGCCTTTGTCTCTCAGCTCTTTGTGCACACTAAAGTATGAGGAATTAAAGAGAGGAGAGAGACAGAGAGAGAGCACAAAATAGTCAAAGACTTATCTGTATGTGTCACTAATGAGTGATGAGAATTGGAAAGACAAAGGATGAATTTCAGTGGTTTTGATGGGCCTTTATCAGATATGTCTGTATGAATTACAAAATATGAGACATGACAGAGTGTAGGAGTGGAGGAAAAGGGAAGAGATAAGTTTGATATGTGAAGAGTAATACATTAAACTTTTTGTGAAAGGAATGTAGGTTGGGGAGGGAGATGTCTCTGGTGGTTTTCACAATAATAACCAGACAATTGATTATCTAGTATGAATGTCCCAGAAGAATCTGCACATCACTGAGCATATGTTAAAGCACAAGCCAAAGTCTTCTATAGTGAGGAATCCTGACTATGGCTCCCTAGGGAAATCCTCAGGTGTTTTCTTCAGCAAGAGTAAAGGGAATCAGACTATCTGATATATGACCATTTGACTTAGTTTGGCTAGAGTGGATGGAGACATCAGTTGAACTGATCTTCAGTTTAGTTAATTTTTCATTTCAATCTCCCAGTTTTTAAACTAACCAAAAATTCACTTCAGTCAAACTACCTATATGTGTGGACATAGCCAAATGGGAGTTACATGCTTTTGACTATACAAATACTAATCTGGGTTAGAATGCTGGCTGCTCCACCTCCTTGCCCTGTGATCTTAAACCACTTAATATTTGGAGTTTCATTTTCTTTACCTGTCAACTGAATATGATAATATATAGAATGCAAGAGTTTATAAGAGTGGAAAGAAAATAATGTATGTAAGTCAGAGTATTCTGCCATTACCTAAAGTAGGATTTTGGGGTAGTTTTGAATGGGTCTGCATAATAATGAGGTAAAAAAAATGAAGTTGTGGAATAGAAGAGGATCTTGGTTTGGGGAAGGATCAAAGAAAATAAAATACCTACTGATGCCAACAGGGGAAAAAAAAACTAGGGAAAATGCATCTATTAAGGAAATTTAAGGTGTTTGCTTGAACAAGGGAAATGGGGCAATACAGTTTTCATGACTCACTGCATTAGTTTGCTAAGGCCACTGGAAAAAAGTTCCACAAACTGGATGAGCAGCACAAATTTATTGTCTCAGTGTTCTGGGTACTAGGTCTCCTTTTTCAAGGTGTTAGCAGGGCCATGCTTTCTCTGAAGGTGCCAGGGATGATCTGTCCCAGGGCTTTACTGCTAGTTTCTGGTAGTTCCTTGGTTCATGGCAACATCGTTCTAATCTTAAAATGGTGTTCCCCATGTGTGCATTTCTGAGTCCAAATTTACACAACTATAAGAAATATGCAGTTCTAAGGACACACATAGGTTCAAAGTGAAGGAATAAAAGGAGATATTCCTTCCAAGTCGAAACCAAAAGACACACAGATAGCTATATCATCCAATCAGTCATGCAGGGTTTGGTGGCCACTGAAGCAATTCTTTTTTTTTTAATATTTGTTTATTTTTGAGAAAGAACACGCACACATGAACAGAAGCGGGGCAGAAAGTGAGACCAACACACGGAATCCAAAGCACGCTCCAGCCTCTGAGCTGTCAGCACAGAGCCCAACGTGGAGCTCAAACTCATGGGCTGCAAGATTATGACCTGAGCAGGCAGTCATGACTGAGCCACCCAGGTGCCCCTCCACTGAAGGAATTCTGAGTGAGACGGATAATCAATGGAGAGTTTTGAGCAGAGAAATGGCATGATGTGTCTATGTTTTGAAAGAATCATCCTTCTGCCTTCTGAAGGAGGTTGTGATTAAAAACAGGTATAACTCGGGCAAAACAAGATGATGGTTTGGAATGAGTGACGACAATTAGATCAGGATAGAAAGTGGTTTAATTATGAATATAGTTTAAAAGTAGTCAAGAGGATTTTCTCGTAGAGTGGATATTGGGTAAATAGCGATTATTTTACTGTATTTAAGGAAGGCAGAATAATGTTGTAAATATCTAAGATTATATAACTATATTGTTATTGTAGGGGAAAGAATTCTGTAACTTCCACAGCACAAATACCTAAAAGGTAAAATGAAAAGAGAAACCATGTTTAATGTTTATGTTTCCCACAGTGCCTCCATCATAACTGTAACATTTTATATGCTTAATAAATGCATATTAAAAAAATAACACCATATTAGTTCAGAGGTAGTATGAGTACTTTATAATAACAAAATTCATAATTCATACCTCCTGTAAATCATTGCTGTCATTCATTTCACTTCTATATAAGCATGCATATAAATCTACATACATATACACTATTAAATACCTTCTTGTTATTATCATTTTGAAAAAACTGTTATCCAGAAGCTGACAGCTCAGAGCCTGGAGCCTGTTTCAGGTTCTATGTCTCCCTCTTTGCCCCCAAACTTGCTCATACTCTGTCTCTCTCTCTTAAAAATAAAATTTAAAAAATTAAGACTAAGAAAAAAGTAATTTTTCTTTCACAAATTTCTTCTTTTATTTTTTTATTTTTTTTAATTTTTACAAATAGTTTATTGTCAAATTAGTTTCCACATAACACCCAGTGCTCATCCCCATGAGTGCCCTCCTCCATACCCATCCCCCCTCCCCCCTACATCCATCAGTTCTCAGTTTTTGTCAACCTTCAAGAGTCTCTCATGGTTTGCCTCTCTCCCTTTCCCCCACCATTTCCCCCCTTCTTCTCCCCCTTGGTCCTGTTAAGTTCCTCCTAATCCTCCTATACGTGCAAACATATGATATTTGTCCTTCTCTGCCTGACTTATTTCGCTCAGCATAACACCCTCAAGGTCCATCCATGTTGCTACACATGGCCAGATTTCATTGTTTCTCATTGCCATGTAGTATTCCATGGTATAGATAAACCACATCTTCTTGATCCATTCGTCCGTTGATGGACACTTAGGCTCTTTCCATGTTTTAGCTATTGTGGAGAGTGCTGCTATGAACATTGGGGTACATGTGCTCCTATGCCTCAGCATTTCTGTATCCCTTGGGTCAATTCCTAGCAGTGCTATTGCTGGGTCATAGGGGAGTTCTATTGTTAGTTTCCTGAGGAACCTCCACACTGTTTTCCAGAGGGGCTGTACCAGTTTACATTCCCACCAACAGTGTAGGAGGGTGCCCGTTTCTCCACATCCTCGCCAGCATCTAGAGTTCTCTGATTTGCTCATTTTAGCCACTCTGACTGGCGTGAGGTGGTATCTCAGTGTGGTTTTGATTTGTATTTCCCTGATGAGGAGGGATGCTGAGCATCGTTTCATGTGTCTGTTGGCCATCTGGATGTCCTCTGTTCTTTTATTTTTAAAGATCTAAGTTTCTAACCTGTATTGGTTTCTTTCTTTCTAAAAGAAAATGATTATTTCAATGAATCTTGCAAGGCAAGTCTACTGGCAACAAATTCTCTCATTTTTTTGCTTTTCAGAGAAAGTCTATTTTATTTTACTTTTGAAAGATAATTTTGCTAGTGCAAAAGTCTAGGTTGGTAGGTTTTTTTTTTCTTTCATTCTTCTTTGAATACTTTAAACATTTTATTCCATTCTCTTCTTGCTTATGCAGAGTCTGAGGCAAAGTTAAATATAATGTAATTCTTATCTTTGTTCCTTTATAGTTAAAATGTTGTCTCCCCTTCTTCCCACACCTGTGGATTTTTTTCTTTGTCTTTCATTTTCTGTAGTTTGCAATGACATACTTATGTTTACTTTTGGGGTTGTGTTTTTGTTGATTTGTTTTGCTTGTATTTATTCTGCTTGATGTTTTCTGGGCTTTTTGGATCTGTGGGTTTGTGTTTGGCATTCATTTGGGAGAAATTCTCAATCATTGCTATTTCAAATATTTCTTGCTCCTTTTACTCTTTTTGGCATTCTGTGCATATTTGACACCTTTTATTATTATCCCAAAGTCCTTAGATATTCTGTTCTGTTTTTCTTATTCTTCATTCTCTTTGCTTTTCTGTTTGGGATGTTTCTACTGATATATCCTCACATTCATAGATTTTTTTCTGAATCATGTCCAGACTACTATTTTGCCCATCAAAGGTATTTTTCCTATTACAGTGCTATGATATCAAACATTTCTTTTTTGTCTTTTCTTAGGATTCTTATCCTCTGCCTACATTTCCCATTTGTTCTTATGTGCTGTCTACTTCATCTCTTAGAGCCCCCAGCATATTAGTCATAATTTGAAATTACTAGTCTGATAATTCCAATGTCATGTCATGTCTAGTTCTCATGCTTACTCTATCTTTTTGAATTGTGTTTGTTTGTTTTCCTTTTCGTATGACTTGTAATTTTTTTTTTTTTTTTACTTGATGGTGTTGCATGATATACCAGGTAAAAAGAATTGCTTTAGTAATATGGTGGCAAGGTGGGACGAGGGGAACATTCTATAGTCCTATGATTAGATATCATTCTTTTAGTAGACCTATGCCTCTACTCTGTGAACTTTGCAAGTGTTTCTTGGATAGGTTTGTTTGTTTTCTCCTGCCTTGGGTGGGAAAGGATTGCTAGAGTGGGCTAGCATTGGGTATTTACCTTTACCACGTTATTTAAACTATGATAATTCCCCCAGCAGGTAAGGTGCTAGTTAACTAGTTTTTACTGAAGGCAGGCCTTGTTGAAAAGAACCAAGTGCTCTGGTATGTTTCAAAATGCCCCCCTGCCCCCCGACTCTTTCCCTACTGAAAGCATGAGAGAGTTTTTCTCTGCCCTTTCCTGTGGGCTCCTGATCAAGTTATTGAGGTTAAGACTCACAAAAGTGTATAGCTCTGGGCCCTGTGACATACCTAATTCCCAGACTTGTCTCTACTGAACCTTCAGCAGTTCATCAATTAGAGTTTAGAATTTTCTACCCAGACACTCGCTCACAAGGTGGTTTCTGCTCATGAGTCAAATCTTCTATAAGCCAGGACTCTTTGTACCTGTCTCTCCAGTCTTGCAGGCAACAAGGTGCCCTACGCCTTCACCTCTCTTACAGATGCAAGCAGAGTTGTGATATTCAGCCTGTTCGGCTTTTTACTTGTTGTTACAATGGAGTTATCACTTTGAAGCTCCTTCCTTCCTTATATGTGGAACTAGAAGCCAAAAGGAGTCTGTGTATGTGTGTATCTGTCTGTGTGTGTGTAATTCCTTTTAAATTAGACTTTCTTAGGTGAACTGAAGACAAAAGGTTTCAGCCAAATTTCTAGGGTACTTAAAATACAAAAAAAAGTCAATCTGATGGACAAAAAAGAAGGCTTTCAATGTTACAGATTTATACAGCAACCCCCACCTTGTTTCTGCAGTTTATTTTTCCATGGTTTCAGGTATCCATGATCAAATACCTTCTGGAAGCAGGTGATCTTCCTTATGACCTATTGTCAGAAGGTGAGCAGTAACCTAACACTGTGTCACAATGCTTACTTCATTCACCTCGCTTGATCTCATCACATGGGCAACTCACCGTCTCACATCATTACAAGGAGATATTTTGAGAGAAGAGACCACATTCATATGACTTTTTCTTACAGTATAGTGTTATAATTGTTCTATTTTATTATTAGCTATCATTGTTAATTTATTAGTG
This sequence comes from Crocuta crocuta, assembly GCF_008692635.1. NCBI lineage: Eukaryota > Metazoa > Chordata > Mammalia > Carnivora > Hyaenidae > Crocuta > Crocuta crocuta. Next base: position 3,848,213 of record NW_027530529.1, on the reverse strand, counting down.
TGCCTAATTTATAAATTAAACTTTAACATATGTGTGTATAGGAAAAAAAAACAAAACATGGTATAGATGGGTTCAGTGCTGTATAGAAAATAATATATGCAGGGTCAGGCACTCACTGGGGATTTTGAAATGAATCCCCCATTGATAACAGGGAGGGTATGCCATGTAGTTTTGAATATCCTGCTTCTCCATGTTCAGACCATGTATGACTTATTCAAATTTTTAAAAATGTGTTTTTATTTTTGAGAGAGAGTGAGCAGGGAAGGTGCAGAGAGAGATGGGGACAAAGGATCTGAAGCAGGCTCTGCACTGACAGCAGAGAGCTGGGTGCAGGGCTCAAACTCAGGAATGGAGATCATGACCTGAGCCAAAGTTGGATGCTCAACTGATGACTGAGCCATCTAGATGCCTCTATGCAAATTTTATTAATACTTCCTAAACCTTTGTTTCTTCCTTGGAATGATGAAGAAAATACTGCACACCTTATAGTTTCAATGGCCCATTTAACACTCAAAATTTAAAAAAAAAAAATGTGAGACAACTTTCACTGCTTTATACCTAGCATACAGTGTTTATTTAGTTGTTTTCCTACTTTCCTGCCACCTCTGAATTACAACCTCCTTCACACAAACATCCTGCTCCCTCAGATATATCCCCAGACTTTCTTTGCCTAGTAGTTAGGAAATTTCACCTGTCATTTTGTGCTAGACTGAAACATTTTAGTTCACCATAAAAATATTTTGGAAGGAAGAGTAATTACCCAGGCTGCCCTTTGGGCTAGTGAAGCCGAAAGGCCAGCCCTGAACCACCATATGGGCTATACTTGGAGGGGCCTGTTGGAATCATGTATTTAAGTCCATTTCTTCCTGAGAACAATTAGATGATACCATCTAATTCTTCCAGGAGCTTTGAAAATGATCACCTGTTGGACCCAGACCCAGGGTAAATTGCTTTCATTTGAATAGGATTTGGAATTTGTTCAACTAATCACAGTCTGTTAATTGCATTTTGGAGGAAGAAAGGAATTGAATGAAGCAACTGGTCCTTGTTAGATTCGAGCCAGCCATGGGATTCAGCATGTGGCTACAGCACTCTACCTTGTTAATTTGAATAAAAGGCGGACTTTGCAAGCTGTAATAATTAAATCTCCCTTTACAAAACAAAATAAGTTCTGCATGGGAACACGTTATACTACACTGTATCAGATTTTATATGTTTTATGTATCCTATTATATTAACTATTTTCTTTATCCTAAAATGCCAGAGACCAATAACCTTATGTATTTTGATATCCAGGATCAAATATGCATGATGATTTTTCACCTTGGCAAGAGAGAAAATTTTGAATATAATGATATCACCATGCTCCACAGTTTTCTTAGTAAAATATGTCTCTAGTCTGAGACAGCGTTATAGCAAAAGCCAGTTTGAATACCACTTGTGCCAACTTTTTAGTTAAGTAAACTTGTTAAAATACACCACTTCTTAAAGCCTGTCTTAAATGTCCAGTTCTTATTTTTAGAGATATCATGGAAGTAGATTAGAAAGTTTTATATATCACATGTAACATAGAGTTTAACCCAATGTGAGTAGCAGTTGTGTAGTGCTACGAAGCACAAGCAAGGGTAGAAGTGAAGGTATAGTTATACCACATTATTATTTGGGTGATAAAATCCCATCCCAAGTCTGATTTCCTTCTTCCGTCTCAAAGATCTATATTGAGTAATCTATTATCTACCTCGGTTGAGTTTTTCCTAAACAGTGATTTTCTTCAGTACCCGTGGTTTGTGTAGAAATAAAAATGATCATGGTCTTCAAGTAGATTATTATACACTTTTGGTGATGTGATAATACATGCGGCTACCAACAAAATGGAATTACTTTGTAGTTACTGTTTCATTCTTATAAATAGAAGACCAGCTGCCTAAAAATGTATAACATATAATATCAGGAACAAGAATGATCTACAATTCCAAAATTAAAAGACTGTTAGAAGGTTGTTGTTTTCTTTTTCTTATTTTTTTTAACAAATGTCCCATAGCTGTAAAGTGACAATCACCCACATATTCTAAAGAGAGAAGCTGGACTCACAACACAGCTCAGGATGATAGGTGATAAACACTCACCTGTTCTAAGTGCTTTATATGTTACCTCCGAACTGGCTGAGAGGTGGCCAAAGTCATTCCAGAAACTCAAACTGGCCCATCCATCACATATTGCCAACCTATGTAAAAAATGGCTGAAGTGTTATTGTAATGAGAAAGATAAGAGAATTTCTTGAATGGATTTCATAGGAGCAGAAAGCACCCCACTGTTTTGTCCACCCTAGCCATTATGAACCAGACTTCTCACTTCTTGAAAGTCAGAGTGATCTAATGACTGAACAGTTATGTGACACCCAAAGATACTATCCTGCTAGTGTGAAAGAGAGAGCTAGTGTAGCAAATTGAATGTAGTATTAGGGAAAAGTAAAGCTCTTTCAAACTGAGCCTTAAGGAGTCTAGCATATTAATAACCTGGTTGTATAATCAATAATCTATATATATATATATAGAAACAGAATTCAAATTGCTGTTTTCACTTAACATTATAAATAGTTTCTCCCTTTAAACATTATTTGCTCTTCAAATCCATTGCCTTCTTGTTGCACATCGAAATGTTTAGTTTTTTGCTATTAAAAATTAAGGTATGCATGAACAACTTTATGCATATTAATTATTCAGCTTCTCTGGTTCCTTCTTTTGAATGAATTACTAGGTTCAACACTGTGTTCATTTTTATTTTTTTAATTAAAAAAATTAACATTTATTTATTTTTGACAGAGACAGACAGACAGAGTGTGAGTAGGGGAGGGACAGAGAGAGAGGAAGACACAAAATCCAAAACAAGCTCCAGGCTCCATGCTGTCAACACAGAGCCCAAAGCAGGGCTTAAATTCATGAACCAGGAGATCATGACCTGAGCCAAAGTCGGTTGCCTAACCAACTGAGCCACCCAGGTGCCCCATTTTTAAATAACTGGATACATATTTTCTTTTTTTTTTTTTTTTCTTTGTCACTGTTTGGATACATATTTTCAATCTACTCTCTTTAAAGGTTACAATAATTAGAGGTCTCATTAGGTTATACTAATCAGAAGTTCCAGAAGCATTATATGATTGCGCCACCACATCGTGGGAAGCACTCTGTAATAAAGTGGTGGTGGTGGTGGGGCAGGGGCTGATTTCTTTTCTCATTAGATAATAAAGTTGATTTTTTACATATATTCATTTGCCATTAGGATTTTCTCTTTTCACAATAAACCTTCATTGGTTCTATGCTCATTTATCTGTTGAAATCTTAGTGGATTTTTAATTGATTTCTAAGAACTCTTTGTATATGAAAAATATATAAGCCTTACTATTATATTTATAGCAAGATTTTTCTGCCTTTTGCCACTCACTTTTTAGGTGTGTTTATTTTATGTTTTTCCATGAATTTGACTAAATCTTTTAAAAATGTGAACTCAGTATTACAGTGAACCAGTGAGTACACAAATTCACATTCATTATTCAGTTCAGTCCTCATGAATAACCTATTTAGTAGGTATGTTCATTATAAAAAATGAAAAAAACCAACCCTGAGATTCTGATATGTTTAGTGATTTATAAAGGACCATGTGAAGAATCTGAAAAGTTTAAAATACCACCACGTTCTATGTAATATACAGTGACTTATTTTTGCAATACTTTGGAGTAGTAGTGCATAAGCATTAAAATGTCCAACTTCCTTTATAAGAACTAACTCATGTAATTTTCACAACTACTCTAGTAGTTGGGACTATTATACTCATTTTGTAGATCAAAAAACCCTGCAGCTCAGGGAGGTTTGATTTTGTCCCAAAGTAAGGTAGAAGAAGGATTTGAACTCAGGTAGTCTGGCTGAAGAAACTAGTTAGTAACATCTGTGCTTTGTGTAAACAAGTTAAAAACCAGATAATGATGATCACAAAAGTAAAATTAATTCTCCAAATTCATAGTAAGTCAACATATGCTAGGTTTGTAAATTGTGATCATTTGATCAAAACTTTGTCAAGCATCAAGGTGTCTCTAACTTGTCAAAACCATTATTGAAGAGAGAAAAAGAAGAGTGCCTATATATACAGTCTCTTCTTCATTTATCATCAACTAAGATGATTCACATCCAAATTTTTTTATTTGTAGAAAAGTGCAAATAGCACTCTGAAATAATTCTTATTTCAGCATTTAGAAACAAAACAGGAGAATGATCCAAATTACTTTTAAAATCATAAATTTCAAAAATTTAAGGTTGTGGGGGTGCCTGGGTAGCTCAGTCAGTTAAGTTTTCGACTTTGGCTCAGGTCATGATCTCACAGTTCATGGGTTCAAGCCCCATGTTGTGCTCTGTGCTGACAGCTCAGAGGCTGGAGCCTGCTTCAGATTCCGTGTCTTCCTCTCTCTCTGCCCTTCCCCCACTCTCTCTCTCTCTGTCTCTCATAATAAACTAAAGACATAAAAATTTCTAAAAAATTAAGATTGAAAACTTTAGATGAAATACAAGTAGATAGAATATATCATCTTTGAGGGGCGCCTGGGTGGATCAGTCAGTTGAGCGACTGACTTCTGCTCAGGTCATGATCTCACGGTCTGTGGGTTCTGGCCCCATGTCGGGCTCTGTGCTGACAGCTTAGAGTCTGAAGCCTGCTTCTGATTCTGCGTCTCCTTCTCTCTCTGCCCCTCCCTTCCTTGGTCTCTGTCTCTCTCTGCTTCTCAAAAATAAATAAACATTAAAAAAACTTTTTAAAAAGAATATGTCATCTTTGAAATGTATTTGCACACCATTTTTCTTTAACATTTCATTTAAATTTGATTGAAATTTATTTGTCATGAACTGGACAAAAGTCCAATGTGAAAAAACATTGCTAGCTCATACATATTTCTAAGAAATATTTATTATGGTAGGCTTTGTTTGAGGTAGTATTATGGTCTTCCTGGCCCCTTGTACATTGTTTAACACATGGTAGAAAAATGTCTGCCAACCAAATGAATGAGTGATATGTATCCCATGGAGTTTTTATACATGCTTTTTGTAATATGGCTTCTTTCTTTGTAACAAGAGTTTTCCCTTTTCAGAGTTAGTACTTTGTATGTAATAAGTTTATGAGTCAGTGACCCCTGATTGACGGTGTGTCTGAGGTCAGGACTGGGCTTTCATTCTCTGTGGTGTCTATATTTCTTCGCATACTATGTCACAAAATGCAGAAGCTCACTATATATTTGATTAATGAATAGTGAAAGATCTTGATTTCCAGGGAAGATAATAATTGTGTAATTCATGATGTAATCTGAGGTTGCATCAGGTAATAAAGGGGCATTTAGGCATAAAAAATAAAGAGTTGAACACTTGCTTTTCATAGCATTATTTTTGTAACTTTATTCTGTTCTTATACTCTCTCTGTTGTATTTTTTTACCTGATAAAATCTTTTTGAAAATTAAAGTATCTGCCTTTTCTCTTTTCCCCTTCTTAGCAACTGCCAATTCCAGCGGCTTCAATTTTAATGTTCAAGTCCCTTTTCAAAATAAAATAGAAAATATGTCCCTTGCTTGAGTGTGTACATTTAAGTAGAAAACCTTATAATAGTTTTCAATACTAGTGTTTTTTAAAAGCTAAATGGCTTTAAAAATAATAAGACTTCTTTATTGGATATCCAACAACCATAAGAAAAAAATACAAAAAATACAAAAAAAAAAAAAGAGAGAGGCTGAATGGTCTTGACAGCTACATTGAATGATGCACTGCACTGCAGAGAAAGCCATGGATAATGAAGAGCTTTTCTGGAATGATTAGAAAGGTAAAGGCCAGTGCCCTGGAAAATTATTCCAAGTGTCTTCATCAATCCCAAATGTCTCTGTTTATTATCTACTCCTTTTTTGTGCCACAATAGGAATAGAAATAACATTATTAGTGATGTACAGACTTTAAAGGAGTGTGGTGACTTGGAAGTTGGGGGCTTGGGATTTCCCTCAATTTCTATCCCTTGTTACAATTATGCAATCTAGGTCTCACAACTTCCAAAGACAGAGGATATTTATTTATTTATTTATTTATTTATTTATTTTGAGAGAGAGGGAGAGAGAGAGAGCGAGAGAGAGAAAGCACATGTGCCACTGAAAGTGGGGGAGGGGTAGAGGAGGAGGGAAGAGAATCCCAAATAGGCTCCATGCTGCCAGCACAGAGCTGGATGTGGGGCTCCATCCAAACTGTGAGATCATGACCTTAGCTGATCTCAAGAGTCTGAGGTACTCAACAAGCTGAGCCACACAGGTGCCCCCAGAAGACATCTTATGTGGGTGAATCCATATTATTTTGTTGGCTTCATATTGCTGACACTTCCAAGCAGAGGAATTGGAAGAGGCTTGGAAGGAGTCAGTGAAATCACCTTCATAGACATAACATTTCAAGGAGAGAAAGGGAAGGGGACTGCATTTATGTTTTTTGACTTGTCCATTTGCCAGATATATATATTTCATATAATGCTCACTTTTGTCCTTTAAGATCTATATTTATATCTGTATCTACATAGATATAGAGACATAATTAGTATCTCATCTTACAAATGGGGAAACAAACCTCAGGAAGATCAATTTGGCCAGCAACATTAAATAATTGAGACTAATGCCTTTAGTTTATTAATTATATCATTAACTTGTCTGTTGTATTTATTGAGTGCCTGCCATGTCCAAGTATTATTCTAGAGCAGGGATTGGCAAACTTGCTTATATAAAATATCAGATAGTAAGCATTTTTGGTTTGTGGGTGTATGGTCTCTCTTACATGGACTCAACTCAGCCAAAGTAGACACTGTATGAACAGACATTGTGTTAATACAGTTTATTTTACACTTATAAGGATTGGGCCATATTCGGCCAATTCTTGTTCTAGACCCTGAAGATACCGTAGTAACAAAATAAAGTGCCTTTTATATTCCACCATGAAGAGACAAATGATAAATACATAAGCAACACATTAGGTGATAATAAATGCATAAAGCAGAATGAGTCAGAATGTGAGGCTAGAGATTTCATCTTCTTTTGTGGTATCAATTATTCTCCATTCATATTGAGCATTGCTTAGAAGTATACCCTGGAGTTTTCTTTATTGATGTTTTTAAATTAAACATTCTCTTGATTCAGTATCCCTAGGCTATTCTGATATAACCCTAAAACTTCAAAATATCCAAATAGTTGACAGATCAGAACTCTTGGCTGTTACATCTAATAGAAATATATTCAATCACTTTAACGTATGCCAGTTTTCTTTTTTCTAAAACTGTTTCTTCTCATATCTTCTGTTATACTTAGGTCTTGGTTCCTTACTTCACTAGCTGCCTCCTCTAAAAATCTTCACTTCAGGGGTGCCTGGGTGGCCCAGTCGGTTAAGTGTCCAACTTCGGTTCAGATCATGATCTCACTGTTCTTGGATTCGAGCCCTACGGCGGGCTCTGTGCTGACAGCTAGCTCAGAGCCTGGAGCTTACTTCTGATTCTGTGTCTCCCTCTCTCTCTGACCTTCCCCTGCTCACGCTGTCTGACTCTTTCTTTAAAAAAATAAATAAATAAATAAAACATTAAAAAATTAAAAAAAAAATCTGCACTTCAGACTTGGCTGTGCTCAGTTTCATAAAGCGAGCTTTGACCACTCTCCTCAGTCCATAATCTTTCTTCCAGGGACCTCAGTGACTGCCATGACTTTAGCTGCCACCTCTACAATACATTTCCCAAACCTTCCTTTCCTGCACAAATTTATCTCCTCAATTTTGAACTCATCTTTTCAACTCCCATGGAAAATGTCCCTTTGTGTGTCCTACAGTTGCCTCAAACTCAACCTCACAGAAAGAAACAGACCTAAACATTGTTTTTTCCTTTATGTCCTTTCTCAGTTTGCAAGTCACCCAGTCCTGAGGGTGATGTGCTGATTCATGAGCAGAGCTGGAAGTAAGTTAACTGTAATTATGGAAGACCAATAGTGGTAAGAACTTACATGCTCAGCATTATGTTGTAGAAAAAGCATGGACTAGGTAGCTGGCAAAGGCAGATTCCCAGCCCATTTATGCCATGTACTGACCAAGTGACCTTCTACAATCATGTAACTTCTTGGAAACTTTGTTCCCTTATCATTATATATCTAGGATAAATCTACCTCCTTCCAAACCACATGGAAATAATACGTAAATCTGTAATTCTGGTAGTACAATATAAATTCTCAAAGAAAAAGTACTATACTCTCATCTCCCCTCCTTTCTCATTTTAACTGTTTTAATGTGATCTTATTTGAGCTTGTAATAAGGAAGGGAAATACAGACATATGGAGATGAACATAAGTAGGTCCTTGGTCTAGCACTGTTAAGTGTGCATATGTGTGAGTCATAGGGAGCAGAGGGAAAACATGTAAGCAAATAATTCAATAAAGTATGACACCAAAACTACATGTGTTAGCTCAAATTACAACTCCTATTCATTCAAAATTACTCCAGTCTTATAATAAAATCAGGGTGGTTAAAAGCAGACATTCATTAATGCTGTCAGATAATGCTCCTGATTTCTATAAACTATTACACTACTACACATCCACTTACCAAAAATCTGTCACATCGAGAGTAATGAAATGAATAACTGACATCAGATGTTGCTTTAAACTAACTTATGGAAATGGTCACTTAATCTTCTGCGATCATAAGCAAATTAATTAAATTCTCTCATACTCACAGAAATAATAGCACTAGAAGTATTTTAGGAACTTAAGATAATAGAGGTGATTTCTTACCACAGTGAATGGCACACAGTAAGCACTTTACAGAGTCTAGCCATTATTGTTGTTGATGTTATAGTTAGATTGACAAATTCATTTGTGTTATTCTTGGTCTGAGATAGAATATCCTTGTTGTATGTATGTATGCGTGTATGTATATATGTATGTAAGTATGTAGGTAGGTGTTTACTTACTCACTTACTTTCTGAATTAATTCAGCCTTTCCTGGTTTCTCCCATTAGGATAAAGCAAATGCACTCTTCTCCCTTACCTATGTTACTTGGATGAAGTAATTGCATCCAAGCTTCCTACAGGAACCACGAGGGGAACTTGAGATAGGATTTTAGTCACAGCTACTGAAAGGAAACCGTCTGTCTCCCGCTTATGAGGATGGGGACACTTCAGTTGGTTGTTATTACTGCGATGTGACTTAATCTTCCTTTTCACCCATTGTCACGCAGATAAAATAACAATAAAAATGATACCACAGGAGAGGAAAATACATACCTCTCGAGTTCTCTTCTTTGTCCCAGCCAGCCCCTCGTTTATTTGACAAGGAAGGACAATTATCCTTCCCTCTAATCTCTATAGCTTGTGTTGTTTATTTATTATTTTAATTGGCAGTGAATCCTGGGGAGAAAGCGTATCTCAGGCAATCGGGCATTACTTTATACAGCACTCAGAAGGCATAGGACATTGTGCCAAATGGTGAGCTGGTTTCATTAATAACAATAAAAGCTACTCCTACAACCCCTTATATCTAAATATTTCTCCCAGATGTTTTGCAATCATTGTGTTAACAGACCTCTGCTAGAGCAGTGTGAGCAAACAAACTAGCCATAAGGATGGTAGAGAAGCACTTTAGGGAAATGCCTAAAAATGTCTTCATTTTCAGTTCCACCAACCAATGGAATCTCCCAAAGGAAAATGTGAAACTCTCCAGCTGTCGCTGCTATATTAGAATCCATCACTGTGTTCTGGACAGCAGGAATAGCTGGAAGGCATGGACAAATCTGGAAGATTTTTAAAAAGAGAAACAAAAATGAACAGCCCAGAGGAAGAAAGGATTAGTTAAACCAAAAGCAAACTGTGAGTCCATTTCCCTAGGGCAAGGCAACTTGGGACAGTGCCTTTCTAGTCCATTCTTTGAAGCAAATGTAAAATAAATCACTGTATCTGTCCATGTGGAGCGAAGGGCCTGGAGGAGAGAATGCATCTTCCAGAAATGGCTCTCATCACCTACATTCATGCCTCTCAAACGAGAGCAGGCTTATTCCTGGCAACAGAAGACAGAAGTCCAGATGTATATGATGTGCAAAAGAGGGAGTATATATCTTAAAATTTATAACAAATACTGAGCATACATTTTAATATTATACACAATAACTTTACCTTGATATTAAACCAATGAAGTAGATTTTTTTCTCTCTCATGCTTTCTTAGTGATGAGAAAAGTAAAACCCAAGGTGTTGTGAATAACTTTCTCTAGGACACACAGCTAGTAAATGGAAATTTTGGATTCAAACCCATGCTGCCTGATTATAAAGCCTGATTCCTTGCCTCCCTGCATAATTGCTTTTAATCAGTAATAACTAATTTAAAAATAAATTTGCTATGTACTATAGTTGCATAGTTATTATTTCTGTTGTTATTTTTACTACTGCTGTTGTTATTTTATAGGACTTTAGAGAACTGTTTAGAGAACCCATGATGATTTGTTTTGGCCTATACCTTCAGACCCAAGGTTATGTGTTAATCATCTCTACCAGCAGAGACATTTCTTTTTTTTTTTTTAATATTTTTTTAATGTTTATTTCTGAGAGAGAGAGAGAGAGAGAGACAGCATGATCAGGGGAGGGTCAGAGAGAGAAGGAGACACACAGAATCTGAAACAGCCTCCAGGCTCTGAGCTAGCAGTCAGCACAGAGCCCGATGCGGGGCTCGAACCCACGACATGTGAGATCATGACCTGAGCTGAAGTCGGATACTTAACCGACTGAGCCACCCAGGCGCCTCCAGCAGAGACATTTCTAAAGGAACTTTTGTAAAAACTATGCTGAAGAATAGGTAAAGCAGACTTTAGACCATTGGAAATGAATGTACAAAGAACGTAACAGTTTGTTGTCTATTTCTGGTACTGGTGGTGTTTGATTAGGATGGAGTAATATTGCCCTGCCAGTTAACCTCTATGAAAAAAGTTTCTAAAAGAGGTTAGGCAAAAATGGAAGAGCACTAAATGGAACACAAAGTCCCACATGGCACTTTATTAGGCTTGTTTCCAATTACTCCCTATAAAACTCTGATAATGCTGCGTAGGAACCTGTGACTTAGAATCTAAGATCTAGGTAGGGTCTCTTCTCTCCTACCAAACAAAAGATGACTGGTCATATCATCTTTGACTTAAACGGTTTAGGAACATAGTGCAATGGCCGTTACCCTTAGGTATGCATGCTGAGAGAAGGCTTGGATTGGCTTATCAATCAGGTACATAATGCATACAGAAAATAGAAGAGAGCCAAAGGCAGCCAGGGGCAAATGCATGACCTTTTAAGCTACATTGGCCCTATAACTCCCAGTCAACATGTGGACTCTCATGTGTCAGGTTAGAAATGACCCCTTGGGAAGAATAGGAAATGAGGGAACAAAAGGCAGCACAATCCTTACTGCCTCAAGTCCTCCCATGTGGCTTCATTTGTGCTCAGTTAAGTAGTCACTCCTATGATGGATCACTCAGAGATGGATCATTGTAGTTTGAGGGAAACCCTATGCTTAACTCTGTATCTTTCTTTGAGTAGTGAATGGAGGGCCTAATCAAAGATCCCAGAACACCCTTAAATGAGTCAGGACAATAATTAATTTCAAAACCACTTTGTAAATTAAGCCAAAACATCACATCCTTTTATTTTAAATCTGCATGTTACATTATGTTGCCCCATATTCTCCAGACTAGTTTACCTTAACAGCCCAAATGTAACAATGCTTTATTATGAACTACCCCTTGACTCCTTTGATAAATTGTTAAAAGAAAACAAAAACACAGGAATATAAATATAAAATTCACCTTATTCCCACCCCTGAGGTAGCTGGAGCCTCAAACTATTTCCTTTATCTCTTCCCTTATTTCCTCTAAGAGCACCCCATTTCTAGTCAGCCTGGGGCTTATCTTTAGTAGGTACATCATGGGTTATTTTCCCCCAAGAACAGATATATCTAGTTATTTCCCTTAAAACACTCTAATGTTGAAACTAAAGCCTCTGGTTTCTCATGTGTTCATTTTCCCAAAGTTCAGTGATTCTACAATCACATAAGTATAGAACTGTATCAGTCCCTTGCCCACAAATTTCAGTATGATATGTAGGTACTGCAGTAAGATATTCCCAAGCAGAGGTGATATTTCTATTATGTTTATCAAATCTGCTGATATCTAGCAAAATAAAAATAGAGAATGCAGGAGGTAAAAAAGTAGCTTTTTTAAAAAAAAATTCTGCTTTACCAAGATATCATTGAATACATATGAGATTTCTAAGGCCACAGTGTTGTATCATCTTCAAAAAAGCCATTGCGATGACAGTAGGGTTCTTTTGGACTGTTCAGAAAATGCTGTAAGCCCTGTTATATGCTGTAAATATTTCCAAGTCTCCACCTTCAAAAGTCCAATAATCTATGATTTGCTGTATGTTCCTCCCCAAACTTTGCTGCCTACTAGTTTATGGTTCTTATTTAATACCCCCCCCAAACATTTTTCAACCTTCATACTTCAGTGGTAGCCCACAAATTTCTATTAAGCTTGTATCCTAGTTTCTCTAGACAAGTTCCTTTAATCTAGTTGAGAAACAAGATGGAAGAGTGATGGGATGAGAGAAATCCTGAAAACAAAACAAACAAAAATATATTCAATGAGCAAGCAACCTGTGGGACTTCCCCTTATCCTAGCATAAACAGCTCATAGGCCATAATTCTCATGTACCAGTGGTTTGCTGCTTCATATAGCCTAAAAGCCTAGTCTACATCTGTGGATCAGAAATATGATATAGAGATGAATGACAAGCTAGGATAATAAAGCAATTCTAGAACCAGAGTTTGAAAAGCCTGTAACCAGTGTAGCTGTGGGAGATGTTACTCTCTCCCGGAACATCTAATTTACCTTCACAAAGACAGCCAACCTTGATCCAAAGTTTATAAGGGAACTTGTTCTTTTCCTTCTGTTCTTCTGAGTATCAATTCTGTCCAGGTTTGCTAAATATAGCAGTCTAGTTTCTCAGTGTCATAATTTGATCTGGATGCCTATGGAAGTTGTACTTATATTTTAGGTATGTCTTTTCAAGCTCCTGTCTAATTCACCTTTCTATACTTCAGGGCCTCTGTATTGTGAGGAGACACCTGTTAAAGCATGTCTTTACTGCATCAGTAAATGAAAAAGAGAGATAGGAAGGAAGGGTATGTTTGTCCTTCATTCTTAGGGTCAGATGATTTTACTTCAGGCCAATAGCTTTAAGGTAAGTTTACTAGATAATGAAAGAAAGAGGAAAGCAGATCTGGAAACATGACTTCCCTGCTTCTTAGTCAATTAACTTATCATCTACCTGCTTAGGAAGGAAGAGGGGACCAGAAAAGAGATATGACAATGTGTGCCATCATTCAGTTTTGCTAAGATTTATTAATCCTAGGAAGAAAGGAATTAGAAGAGGAGGGACTTTGAATGGGTGCCTGATCACAACCAGTAGTGAAGGTCACCCAATTAATGCCTTGAACTCTGAAAATCCAGTTTGGGATTTCATTTTCCTTTGAGGAGGATAGAAGTGTGGGGGCAGAGGTAGAAAGAGGAACTGATGCTTTTTTCTGTCTCAACTAGTAAGGTACTGGGAGAGAAAGGATATGAGAACTATACTGAGTTGTATTGGTGAGGACCTGGTGACTAATACAGAGAAAGAGAGGCAACAGCTGTTAACAATGGAAGGGATGAACCACCCAATGTCCTAGGGCCTTCCATTACAATACCAAATTCATTAAAGTTAATAGCTGTTTGAACCAACTCATGAGTTAGCAAAAGTTACACATGTATTCAAACGACTCAAGAATCCCATAGCTGATTTAAATAATATTAAATAATAATCAGCAATTTATTGACTGAATCCTTATCCTATGCCAGATAATGTGAGATGCCCTTTGCACATATTACCTAATTAATTAACTTGAGAGTCACAATAATTCTAGCCATCAAGTCTATTTTACACAGAAGTACATTAAGGATTAGAGATGTTGAAAAATTTGACCAAGCACATTAAATTTGTAAATGGAAACTTACATATCTATGCATACCCATATTTGACCGACCACAAAGCCTGTTTGACAGTCTGTATTTCTAGGTTTTCTAGCTTTAAAGATCAATTGGAAATTAAAATATTTAATCTCTCGATCTTTAAATATTGGCTCCATTTTTCCCAAGCACTGAATGTACCAAAACATTTTTATGGGCATCATTTAGCCTGTAAGCTGGCTATTGCATCTTCTGCTGAGTATAATATCTTACAGTTTACAGCAGGAACATAAACATATAAGTCCAGCAAGCAGGTTAAGAATACAGTGACAGAGCCTGGTTTCATGTTTTATGCAATCCCATATGACATTCTCTTGTAGTTCATTATAAATATTCATTGTTTGCATTTTATGTGACTGGCGCTCTGCTAGATACTGAGGATAAAATTATAAATAAGAGGTAAGATCTCCTTTCTGATGAGAAAAAGATAAAATCAGGGGCAAATAAAATTTAGTGCAGTATGGGTTGAATAATAAGGGGAGGGCAAGGTCCTGATGGAGGACAGGGGAGTAGTCAAGTCTTGACTGGTCAGTCTTATTGGAATAATCAGTATTGAGTTTGAGATATAAGAAGGTTCAGCTCATACCGGCCTGCTAAGACATGAGATCATTGTACTTCTCGAAATTGGAGGTCATGAACAATTTGGTTCAATAAAATAAAAATTTAAATGAAAAGAGCCATGGCAGGAGAGAGAGGGAAGGCACCAAGTCCTGAGGGTCTTTGAAAACCACAGTGAGTTCATATTGAATATGGACTGCATCCTGAAGTCAGGGAGGAACAAGGAGATTTTTGAGGGAAATGCCACAATTAAATTTCCATTTTAGAATCATCTGTCTACCACAAATGGATAAATAGATTGGAGAGATGAAGGCTAAATCTAGGGAGAGCAAATAAAAGCCCAGAAGGAAAGCAACAGGAATTAAGCGTGCCTTAATTAATGCCTTCATTAATGATGAACATAAGAGGGCAGGGAAGAACAGTTTTTAGACAGAATCAGTAAGTTCCCTTGATGGATGGCGCTAAGGAAGAATTCAACTTTAAGGTTTCAAATGATTGATGGAGACAGGTACACCAGAAGGAAATACTGAGAGAGGGACAAGCACACTAAGCCTTGAAGGGCTTGCGATTTTTTTTTCCCCCAAAAATCCTCTGTCTGGAGGGAAAGAAGCCAACCAGCTGGGTTGATTCAGAATTGGGGTTTCATTATACTGGATAGTGACTGAAACAGCATTGCATTGCATTAAATCTTATGACAAGATGCATAGGAAACAAATTTAAGGACCACTAGAGACTGGACAGCGGACTTCTAGGTTCCGGTTCCGGTTGGGTGGGTGAGAAGCCCGCTTGGAGCTTAAAAGTCGTTTTTCCTGTTGCCCACGCAACAGAAAAAAAGGCTGACCAAACCGAAACTCAGCAAGTCTTCATAGGTCCATCAGAGAAATCAGAGGGAAGACCGATTCCCCTCCTGAAAGAGAGACAGACCAATGCAGAGTTCACCCCAGAAACCTCCACGGGAACCTCGACCGGGTAAGAAGCCCTGAACTGTATCGCAGAATTGCTGGAGGCTCAGCCAGGACAGGTTTGAGAGTTAAAAAGTGCAAGGGGACCGAATCATGGGGGAACCCACACTCTAGTGAGTCTTACCTCCATATTCTCACAGTGTTGATCCCACCAAAGTCCAGTCCCCAGCCCCCACCCCACACGTTTCTGAGAAGGTAGGAGCTGGAACGCAGGTCTGGGGACTCAGTAGCCTTTTATTTCAAAATACGCCAGGAGTGCATTTTGCTTAAGGTGTCTTGCCCTCCAGGGAAACTTTTATCAGAGACTAACCCAGTGGGGTTTTACCAGTGCCTAGCTGACCTGGAAGCAGAGAAATTCCCCCTTGATGTAGCTTTCCTGGCTCACCTATGGGAGGTGGGGGNATCATGAGACTCTAAAGACTGAATGTCTATATAAGACTGACGGTCCAGAGACATGGACGAACTTAGTCGGAAAGCTGAACTTTTATAAATTTGTGACCAAAGAGAAGGATACTTGAATGTAAAATTTCAAAGGCACATCAGTGGTGTGGGTGCTGCTTCTCCAGAGCCTAGAATCTGTCAAAAAGGTCTGAAAGGCAAAGCAAATTTAGGAGGGGAATGGAAAAGGCGATCTGTAAAGGGTCCTGGGGAGTCTGAATGGCTTACTGGTCAAATAGAATACAGAAGTATTTAAAGGTAACACTGCCAACTAATGAAGCTTACCAAATGTCTATTAGTCTGCTCATAGTACATATTCGGAAGCTTTCCCACAGAATTATCATATTCATAAAGGTCATACCATATATTCAGACATCAGCACAGCTAAAATCAGAGATAAAATTGTTTTATAGGTAGTCCAGGTTTATGAGAAATCTCCAGGGTTTTATTGTCTTGGGGACCAGAATTAATCAGGTGATGCTGTTATTTGTGGTTTATCTCAGGGTGCAGAGTGCTGTTTTGTCTGTTTTGTTGCTGTTTTTTATCCTCTGTTGTATGTGAAGTAGTTCTGTTGGAAGCATGGCAAAGTGTCAGGTTTCTTTTTTTTTTAAATTTCTGTAAGTTTTCTTCTACCAAACTGACTAAAATTTATGGTAATTGTCAATTTTTACCCCACCCTAAGTATCCTAATGAACCTACAATTATCTGCATACTGCCTTACTCCCCTCAGATAAATAACAAGAAGCAACTGCACATGCCAGTGGCTCTATCCTTATATATCATAAAGGTTTGAAATTCAGCATTTCTGTGTGCCCCCCCCGCCAGAAATTGCCTCTTAAAATAAGTCCATTCTAATACTCTGAATATAACTAATGCTATTTTATAGTGACACTGTGAAGCACTTTGGAGATGTTGTTGTAGAAAATAACAAGAAAAACAACACTACCAAACAAAAATAAATAAATAAAAAATCACAAATCCATAGTTATTTGGTATATTTCTTATTCATTTATTTGAAAGAGGACCATTCCCTATTGTGGAAGTACATATATGGGTTTTGAGATAGTTATGCTACTTCTAAATTAGGCTTTTCTGTTACCAAAATTGTGTGTGTGTGTGTGTGTGTGTGTAATCATGTGTATTTTATATAACTTATGGAGGGCCCAGAACAACATGCAAACTCAGTAAATAATAGTTATTACAATATATGTAGTCTACTATGATATCTATAAAACAGAGGATGCTTAATATACTTCCTATAATGATGGAGAAGAGATTTTATGTAACATTGCTAAATTCAATTTATATTCATTATGGAATTAAAACCTAAATGATAATACAAATCAGAACTAAGGGTCAAGTGTAATACAGATTATGAGTATTTGCAATGGAAGAAATATAATCAGTGACAGTGATAGGGAACTGAAAGAAGAATAAAAGGTAAGAATATAAAAATAAGAAGTGACTGTTTTTCATATCTTCAGTCAAAGCTGGCAGTGACATAGAGAGGAGCTGATAATGGAGACAGCTGTAGATAAGCAAGAATAGAAGAGAGGGAAGGATGCAGGTGGGCAGTTCCACCTGTGGGTTATTAATGTAGGTGGGGATGCATGTGAAGGCAGGAATTAGACTTTCTACGTAGGACCAAAAAAGAGAAAAATTAAAGGCAGGAAAATTAAATAGATTCGGAAAAGACCCATTGGTGTGAGAAAGAGTAGTAAATACTCAATTAAAAAAAAAAAAAAAAGGTTGAAAGGTGCGGTGAAAGATTAGATATGGAAATGAGTCAGAATCATTCAATTCTTGAGAGAGGAGAAAGAGAATGTGCATGTAGGTAAAGCAGTCCTCTCCCTTCACTTTTGGTGCTCTCAGTAAATGTTTATCATGAGCAAACCATGATCATCTTTTAGCAGTAATAGCTTAGGTAATTCTTCTTACTTGGAGAGTGATTTATCTGCCCTACTGTAATTACCATTGGGGATAAGTTGAAAACCTATCCCCCCACTTCAGCTTCCTTAGAATTCATTCCCTTCCCTATACTATCATTATACTGGCTCTTACTTTAACCAAAATGATTGTGTATACATCAGATATTATTGAGCACCCTCCATGAGCCTGGCATTTTGTTGAGTTCTGGGGGTACACAAGTGCCCTCAAAGATTTTATAGTCCAATGATAGTACACTGAAATATCAGCAAATAAATGTAACGGACAATTGAATGTATGGTGGACACCTATTATATAAGAAGCCATAAAGGAAAGAATGATGAATTTTACGTGAAGATTGTCAAGCAAAGGCATTGTTAAGAAATAGGGATTAAACTAATGGAATGAATGGAGTACAAAACCATAGCAGTCATCACTAGCAAAGTTTAAGAGGTGTGCTGAGTGTACATGAATGTCTTTTCCAGCATTTTGAAGATCATTTGAGGGCAAGGTATAAAACACACATACACATATATATCTCCTAGAAATTGTTTCAACTATTTCCCTTGCCTTATGACAGCCCTTAGTTCATTGTCTTACACATAGTAGGCACTTCAACACTATTTGTTAGAAGAATGTATGAATGACAGCATAGCTTTGCCAGCTGCTGTGTATTGTAAAAATAAGAAATGCACTTTCTTCTAAGTGAACAGTGGCTGCCAAATTCTCCTTGCTGTATGTTTGTTAAGCTGCAGTAATAACTAGGAACTCCTGCCAGCACCAGAATATCATGTAAATCAATGCTCAAAAGCAATATTATTGTACACCATCTTGCTTCTTGGCTTTTATTTCAGGTCTCCTGAAGTCTGGATACAAATAGATCATTTATATTCCCACATTTATTTTTTATAGTTTTCATAATGAAAACTAGATCTCTACCATTGCTATATATGTACTAGGTTTTTATAAGCAAGACTATGTAGAAGATGAGTTGCTCCAAGTTGTAATGCAAATTTCTTGGTGCACTAAAAAGGCATTTATTTCCCCCCATGCACATGCTTTATTTGCATTTTAAGACTCCAAAACTCTGTTAACCATTGTTCTCTTAACTTAGTAATTTTCTCATCTTGGAGTTTTGGGGGGACAAAGTAGAAACACTTATTTATTTAGTGTTATTAATATTTATAATAACTTTTTATGGGAAACCATGCAATAAATAGTATTGCTGCAAGAGTTACAAAAAGTTATATATATCTATACACATATATACATACACACACACATATTATATATATATATATATATATGGAGCAGAGGAACCAAGGAACATCCAGAATCCCACTCCTCTATAAACCAACTGTTTTCATTTACAATGCTTATTTTTAGACTTCTAATGCACTCATTTGTGAAGAACAACTGTGGAATTAATTTTATGTGAGCATAACAGTCAGTTTTATCTTTTCTATAATAAAACTATCTTCTTGGGAATTAGAGATTTGAGCTCAGATGGTTCCCAAGGTTCGTCTGCAGTGAATTTCCTTTCTCCCAAGTCTCAGGCAGCTCTTAAAGACCTAGTCGCTAGGACAATATGCATTAGCCAACGACCTTGGATACCTCAGTAACATGTTACCTTTTGAGGGCAACCAAGTAGAAACAGGGTTTGTTGAAATGAAGAGAGAAGGGAGATTACTGGTTAAGAGAGAAGGTACTGCAGGTGTCCCTGCCTGGATTGATTCTAGAACTTACACCTACACATTGTAAGGTTTGGGCAAGTACTTGCCTTTTTAGTTCTTTTTTTTTTTTTTTCCTGTCTGTAAAATAGTTACAGTTATAACAGTTATAGGATTGAGGAGTAGTAAATGACTGTGTAAGTTGCTAGTGATATAATAAATACTAAAAAAATGCTAGCTCATTTTTCCTCTCTAAATCTATGCCATATTCATGGTCATGCTAAGTTATATGGGAAGAAAAATATCAGCCAAATATGTAGTATTATATGGACACATAAAATGTGAATCTGGAGGAGTTGATCATTTAATGGATCCTCAGGTAAGAATGGATTCCTTTTGGTTGCAACTTGATTTCACATAGCCATAAACAGTTCCATTTGGTCTGAGGTATGTTGAAGTCTGGTAGAACCTATTTCTATGTGCATGTCT
The DNA here is from genome assembly GCF_008692635.1 of Crocuta crocuta. Classification (NCBI taxonomy): domain Eukaryota; kingdom Metazoa; phylum Chordata; class Mammalia; order Carnivora; family Hyaenidae; genus Crocuta; species Crocuta crocuta. Next base: position 3,828,046 of record NW_027530529.1, on the reverse strand, counting down.
TAAATTATTATGTAGTTCTCTCTTCATAGTATCAGGAAAGTAAGCCTGCCTTAGAGGAATAAGTACTTGGGTTCAAGTCCCAACCCTCATCTCACCAGCTCAGTGACAGAAATGTGGTTCCCCCTCTCTGAACCTTATGTTAATAAAGTAATATGAATTACCCTAGATAATTTATGAGGTTCTTGGAAGCTCTAAATTTTTCTGTTGATTACCCCAGGAATATGAACTGAGTCAAAAGAAACCAAATGGGAGCTAAATATGAATGCTACTGTGTTTCTTTGAATCTTTAATATATCATCATTAATACTGGGTAGGTATTAAAATATTTTGATAAATAACATTTTCTGATTCTGAAATTTCCTTATTTTTATATTCATTCATTCTTTCAATAAGAATATACTAAATTTCTTATATAGATCGGTGTACTGAGTTCTAGGAATGTAGACATAAGGTTAGGATTCCTGATCTTTAAAATATAGAGGACATACATAAGTAAACAAGTAATTGGAATACAGTATTTTACTTAATATAACAATATGGTATAAAGTCATATGGTATACAGCTCTATATAATGTGTGCAAAAAAGGATTGTAGATACACAGAGGCAGAAGTGTTTAATGGGATGGTAAAACAGAAAATGATTGAGCTTTGAAGTCAGGCAGAATTTTTTTTCAGCCATTTCTATATAGTATGTGACTTCGGTCATTTTGTTTAACTCCTCTGAAACTCAGTTTTCTAATCTGCAATATGGTGACGATAACACCTGCTTCAGAGTGTTGTTATGATCAGATATCTAGCCTGTGCCTCTACTCTTAGCCCAGTACACAGTAGGAGTTCATTTAAGTATTCGCTTAAGTATTCTTTAAGAGTTCACTTAAGTACTCTTTTCTTTATTGACTTCTCAGAGAAGGGGATATTTGATCTGAGTCTTGATGGAAGAGTGAGAGTTTACTTGGTAGATAGAGTGAAATGCATGCATGGAATGTGTAAGAAGTATAACAATTAACATACACAAAGACATATTTTCATCCTAGATAGTGGTTCCCTTTTACTGGAAAGCTTTCATGAAAGGTTTGATAGAAGAGTTCGCGAAGACAACTTGCTCTCAGATAGGCAAGGGTTTTGCCTATCATGCTCTCTTGTAGGCCGGCATTGAAAGATGATTAGTATTCCTCTTAAATACTTGTTTTTAAGATTAATTTGGTATCAATGTGGTGGCTGGATTAGAGGCTGGGACAAGGGGGGAGGGTAAGAAGTTGTTACTACCTCTGTCAGTAGTTTGTGTGTGAGTGCGTGCGTGTGTGTGTGTGTGTGTGTGTGTTGGGGAGAATAAATATAGAAATAATATGGATGAAGTCAAGAAAAGAAAAATAAACATTAACAAGGTGATATCTTCAGAAGGATGGAGTTTGGGATATGAGGGCAGGGTTGGAGTTCAGAAGCCTATTGTCAGGATTTAGAAGAAGCTTAGGGATATAATTTTGATGTAGCAAAAACTGACAGATCCGTGCCTTTGTTTATATTTTAAAATAATAACTTGGGATAAAAGAGAGGAAATCAAACAATATGCTTTAAAGTAGAAGACTTGGTTTAGTGAATAAGATGCAGAGAGGACCAAGTTAGCGTTCTTGGTGATGAGCTATCACTTAATCATTTACAAATACACTTTTACATTTCAAAGTTAAGCATTAAACATGAGAAAATTCCATTTTCATGAAAGTCTCTCTTCTTGTTTGAAAAGACTTTTCTTAGGAAAGTGTTTCTGAAAATGAGTTTTGAGGAACAGCTTTTCCTTGGGTTGAACATGAGTATTCTTAACAGAAGAAACAAAAAGATGCTCTTTATCAAAGTTTGAGGATCATTAGATCTCTTTTGTACAGTCTTCTGTGAGCTGTAGTATAGCATTCTGCAATATGAATCACCAAAACAGACAGTATTTTTCAAGTGTGTGTAACAATAGATTATATCCTCTTCTCACCTACCCCCAACAGTGTAGGTCTTATATTTAAGCTACAGACTTTAGGAAATGCTATATTGCTGAGGTTTTTTTTTCCCCCCAGTTTGTATATGATGATTAAAAAAAAAAAAGAAAGAAAGGTTTATGACAATAAGTATCTTATTCCCAACTTTGGACTCAGAGACAGACTTTTGTTTCAGTTTTTAATTATTATGCTGACTTTTTCTGAAACTATAGATAATATATCTTATTAGCTTAATTTATCAACTTTAAATAGCATCTGTTCAGTCTCCAATATGAAGATACGTTTTCAGCTCACATGCTTGATTCCTATTCTCTCCCTGGACTAATAACAATGTATATTTATATTACTCTTTTACCTTTTCTGTCGATTGCTATTATAATCTAATAAATTTATCTCCTTATCTTATTCTATTGATTTATGATATTATCTCAATATTATTGTCGTTCTGCTTTCTGAGAATTGTCATCTGACAGCTCCATTTTTACATTTGCATGATCAAAATTCTTAGTATTTGTCTCTTACAGTCACACTCAAATCTTTGTGGCTTTGTGCATAGTTTAAATCTAAAAGCTGAAGACTGATCAAAAGCATTTGTATTATAATGACTGGCTGCCTATTGTCCAGTGTTGGACCAAAAATGAATTTCCTTTTCTGTGAATCCAGTGTTAAAACCTTGGGCCACTTAAAGGAGAATGCTCCTAGATATATATTCAAATTAATTATTTTCATGCATCCTGTCCTTTGTCTAAGATCTAGCAATATTTAAATTATTACATATTTGGTTCATTATTTGGTTCATTATATTCTTGCATAGTGATTGTGGTTTTTTCTCTTTTTTGAGTTTCTAATTGCTTTTCTTTTTTTGTTTTTTTTGTGTGTCATTTATTTATTTTTTTTTTATTTTAGATGTTCTTATTTATTTTTGAGAGAGAGAGAGAGCGAGAGAGCAAGAGAGAGCCACAAGTGAGGGAAGGGTAGAGAGACAGGGAGGCAGAGGATCCAAAGCTGTGTGGACATGAGAGAGCCCGATGCAGGGCTCAAACTCATGAAATGTGAGATCATGACCTGAGCCATAGTTGAGCACTTCATGGACTGAGCTACCTAGGTGCCCTATGTCATTTATTTTTTAAAATTCCTATTTCCCTTAAGTTCTCAATCATATATTCTACTCTGTCAAGTGACTCTGCTACCTTTATGCCCACCCACCTTTTCCCTGGACTTTCTCTGTTGGAACCTTTTATAATCCAGTATCAATCTGGACTAGTCCTTTTTATAATTGCTACCCAGGCTTAACCCCAAGATGTCCTTGCACTACTCTAAGACTAGCTTCACCTTTTCCCAGATTCCACTTTTTATTTACTCTTCTTGTTATGATATCGTTAATAGAGTATATCCTAAAGTAGCTTTTCAAAAAATTATATGAATAGTTTCCTGAATATTTTGTGTTTAACAATACCTTGATTTGTCATCATGCTTTATTGATAGTTTAGCCATATTTCATACACTAGGTAAAAATCATTTTCCCTAAAAATGGTATTACCCCCCTTGTTTTCTAGCTTCTAATACTGCTAAATAGAAGCTGATACCAGGTTGTTCATTCCTTTAAATGCCACTTTTTTCCTTCTCTCTGGAAACATTAGTATCTGTGTTCTGAAATTCACAAGGATGCAATTAATTTATTTTTTCCATTTTTAAAAAATTATCTCTGTGTAGGATATTAATGATTCTGTTAGTCTGATGACTTATACCTTTCTTTAGCCACAAAGGAATACTTTTCCTTGTTTGTTTAATGATTTTTCTTCTGTGTTTTACTATTCTTTCAAGGAATCCTACTGGTGCCTATCCGATCTTGATTTGAGTTTCATTGTCTTTTACCTTTCTTCTTATTTTATGTCTATCTAGTTTTATTGCTATTATAATATATTCTGTGAGATTTTGTCATCTTTATGTTGTAGACTCCCCTATTGATATTTTCAAAATGTAATGACCCTAACTTTAAACTATAAGAGTAATTTCTTGTACTTGGCCTTTTTTCTCTAATCACATCAGTCCTCACTTTATGGATAGAATATCTTCTCAAATCCTTTTGGATATATGAATTAGAGGGTTCTTAAGTTCTTTTATAGTCTTGAATTATCTCTTCTCTCAGGGTAAATATTTCTGTTTTTGATTTTTTGGGTCATTTTTCTATGGTACTAAATCTCATAAACATAGTGATTTGTGGTACTTCACTCACATTTAATTTTCTGGGTCTCTCTTGCTGTTAGATGGTTAAAGCTATTTTCTGGCTACATTGATCCTCTAAGAGTCAGTTTCTTTATGATTTCCAAAGAGGCATTTTAAAAACGAAGGGCTCATTGTTTAGGGAAATAGAAAAAGGTTAGTCAGCTAGAAATCCTGAAAGAAGAATTCATAGATCCTTTCTGGTTTTCCAGCTTTAGGACTCACTCTTTTGAAAGAGTATTATTATGGCCAAAATACTTGGAAGCATTCTGTGGGCTTGTAGCTCTGCCAACTGATCTCGAGAAGTTGTGTTTAAATAGGAGATAAAAGTAATTGAAAACATTGATGAAGAATAACATGAAATTACTAATTGTATAACTCATGTGCATCTACACTGGTGAAGTGATGCAAATGGAGTTAACAGTTTGGTTATGGAAAAAAAAATCACATGGAAACAAGTTGGGATAGTCGAATGGGTTTCTTTTGCATCCATAACATCTTATAAATAGTGCTATTATTGCTCTCACACTTTGATATTATAATTATTTATTTAATTATCTGTATCCACTGTGTCCTGAACTATCAATATCTTGATACACTGTATGGTAGCCGTTCTTCAATCACTAGTGTTTATCACACTTCAGAGCATGCGTCAGATACTTCTTGCTTGTGGATTCAGTTTGACTGATTGAATTAGCTGTTGAATGAATGAAGACTCGAGTTTCTCACTTTGTCTGGAAACTTCACCTATCAGTTTCCTCATTATAATATAAGGATAATTTGCATCCATATTTATTTTTTCAGAGGTCTCAAAAAACTTAAATAATATAAGAAATACCAGTGCAGTATAAAAACCTGTGCTATATATACATGACAACTAATACCATTATCATTTTCCTCATCATAATCTCATCATCACCTCTTTTATCCTTTTAAATCAAACAAGGACTTGTTTCTGTGTATTCAGATGTACCTGTTTGATAATAATTTCCAGGTTTACCTGACTGATACAGGTGTTTTTATTTTTTAACTTTTAATCACTTATACAGAAAATGTTTGTTAGGATTTTTGAAGAAAATATAAACTTACTGGAATAAAACTCTCGTCTTCGCAGAAACTATGTGACTTTAATACAAATGCTACATTCAGAAAATTTTATGCATAGTAATATGATTAACATAAAATAAAAATTTGTATACTTTTTTTTTATGTTCCAAGCTATTTACATCCAAATTTATACATTTCATTATTGTCATTGCTCTATAATACAGTTAAGGTATATGCTATTTCAATGTAAGCAATGAGGAAATTGAAAACATGAAAGGGTGATTTTGTCCAAGGTCAGAGTTAATCAGTAACAGAAATAATAACAGAATTCAAATATACAATCCTCTAATTTAGTATTTATTTTATTATATTCTATTAACATGCATTCAAGCTTAAGCTTAATATCCTTTGTTATTATCATTTTTAGTGATAAAATGCCTTTTTTTTATAATGGGAGAGGCAGAATACAGAGGAAATCAAATGCACTTGGCATCATTCATCTTATTCACCAGCTGTTCTTAGCTCTAATTTATAAAATGGTGTTAAGTGGACCCCCAAATAATGAGGCTTTAATGACAGAATGGAATCACTAATTCTTTTTCCTCAGCCAATTTTTCCTTGGCCAATGAACTAATTATTGAAGAGAACTTAGTTATATTTTCCCCAGTTCACTTTTAGACAATAATCAAAGAAACAGGAAGAAACGTGATAGTGTCTGGGGACAGTTATTGCAACTATTTTGCTTGCAGCTTAAAAGACATTAAAAAAAAAAAAAAAGCAAACTGGTGGGAAATGGGTGTTACTTTCCACATACAGAGCATTGTCTGACTCATATGGCCAAAGAGCAAAGTCATTTATGGGGAATCATTGTCTCCACCAAGATCATTAAAGAAAATAAATGCTTCCAGACCAGATGGAAATGTTAGAGAGTCGGACCTAAATTAGGGAAACCATTGGCCACATGTGAATCCCAAGCTATATACATAAGCCTGATCTGATTAACTGTTTTGAAAATTGCCTTTACAGTGAAATTTAGAGCCCACAAGAAAAAAAGGATGGCTTTCATAGGGTACTAAGTTGGCTCTCAGGGCAGAAATTTGAGAGTTGTGTTAGACCACCCAACTCAACCAGCTCTCTCTCTTTATTTAAAGAATAATAATTACCTTTGTTGAAAGATTTTTATGTTTTAGGAAGTAATAGATCCTTTGTGTGTATTGTATAAAATCCTAATGACAGTCTTAGAAGATGTGATGAGGAAGCTGAGTCCTATGAGTAATAATAATGGTGTTGATCATGAAAAAACTATTGTTTTTTGAAAGGTTATTAAGTAGTGACCACATTTTCTTGACCCTCAAAACAATCTTTTGCTATAAATGCTATTCTTTTTGCCCACATTCACATGTAAGAAAACTGAAGCCAAAAAGATTAAGTAACTAGGCCAATGTTATACTTGTCAAGAACCCAGAATTTGAACCCAGGCAATCTTGTTCTAGAGCCTGTGTTTCTAATCACATTGCTAGACTGACAAGAACTGGGGGGTATGGGCTGTTTTGTTCATCACATAGCAGAAACTTAGTAATAACTTGTATAAATAAATAAAGAAAGAAACTGAGGTTTAATTAGAGAGGAAGGAAGGACGGAAGGAAGGAAGGAAGGAAGGAAGACTTGCCAAAGGTTGCTCTGTGTCTCAGCGCAAGCTTGTTTCACGCCCCCCCTCCTCCCACCAAGTATATCGCAAAGCCAAATCTAGGTTTGGCCTTATTGATCAGCCTATGAGCATTCTGAATGGTGACAGTAAAGATGATCTGTATAACATGGAGCATGATCGAGGTCTAGGAAGGAAAGGATTCACGTAAGTCTTTCTTGGGATGTTAGGCTTATAGATACGCAGGGTGAGCCCTGGAAGCCAAATTGCATCTTCCCAGGTGGAAAACATACATGTCATACTCTTCACTGCATTTACTTTATTTTATTTTATTTTTTTGATTTATTTGTTATTCCAAAGCTTTGGTGAAATGAAATCTATGTTACATTTTAATTGAAAGAACTTCAAATTCACAGAAAAGTTGCAAGAATAAGAAGAGTACAAAGAGCACATAATACCTTTTATCTAGAGAACCTATTGTTAACATTTTATTTGCTGTACAACTTGTGGATTCTCTCTCTTTTACATTCATGTACTATCTATTCATCTACCTATCCATCTATTTATAAATATGTTTTGTATTGGTTTTGGTGTCTCAATCATCTGAGAATAAATTGCATATGTCATAGCCCTTTAATTCAAAATACTTCGATGTGTATTCTGAAATCTGGGATATCTTCTTATGTAATCTAAACAGTTATCACTTGGATTAAATATGATACAACTGTTTCCTTGTATATTACCCATATTTCACTGTTAATTGATTAAACCAATAATTTTCTTTATGACATTTTCTACTTCTAGCTTAGGATCAAGTTGAAGATTAATACTGTACTTAAAATATCATGCATCTCTACTCTTCTTTAATTGGAAGATTTCTATGACTTTTTTTGGTATGTTATTGATTTTCTTAAAATAGGGTTTCCTTCTTTTAAAAATAGGCTCTTGGGGTGCCTGGGTGGCTTAGTCGGTTAAGCGTCCAACTTTCGCTTAGGTCATGGTCTCGCGGTTCGTGGGTTCGAGCCCAGCTCGGAGCCTGGAGCCTGTTTCAGTCTGTGACTCCCTCTCTCTCTGACCCTCCCCTGCTCACGCTGTCTCTCTCTCTCTCCTAGAAATAAACAAAACAAAACAAAACAAAACAAAAACATTTAAAAAAAAGTGTCAAAAAATAAAAATAGGCTCTTCTTCCCCTTCTTCTCTTCCTCCTCCTTCTTCTGCTTTCTTTTTCTTCTTCTTTCTCCTCCTCTTCCTCCCTCTCTTCTTTTCTCCTCTTCCCCCCTTCCTTCTTCTGTTTCCTCATGATTAGATTCAGGTTATACGTTTCTAGCTGGAATACAAGATAGGTAATATTGGGAATCTCTCAAGAATATCACTTCTGGAGGTATATCCATCTGCCGTATTGATCAATCCATCAAGACATTGTTTTCTTTCCTCGTGGTGTAGTTCTTATTTTTTCCACCTTTATTTCCAGTAATTAGTCTGTGCAGTATGCTTTAAGACCATGGTGTGAATAGCCTACTCTCTGATTCAAATTTCTCTCTGTATTTAGCACTAATTAATGATTCTTGCCTGGCTCAATAGTTACTGTGGTTGCTGTAATGAAATGATTCTCTCACTCTGGCCAGGAAACCACAAGATCTAGTTTGTGCTACATAGCATACATAACACAGGGCCAGCTGTGTTAGTCTGGGTCTCGTAGAAGCAGATGCCGCAATGAGATTATACTTGCAAAGATTGTGTTAAGGCAAATGATTATGACTAGAAATAGGGAAGGGGCTGGAGAAAGCTGGAAGTGCCACAGACTGATAAGCACGCGTGAGCTGGAGTGAAGGAAAGAGGAGGAGTGAGACTGGGTGAAAGTGTCTCAGACTCAGTGCAGCTAAAGTAGCTTCAGCAGATACATTGAGGATGCATGAGCAAAAGGAAGCCATCAGATGGGACTCAAGCCTCTCAGAAATAGACCTGCTTTGGTAGCCCAGCTGTACTCAGTCATTGGCTGGGAACAGCACATGTGTTGTGAGGCAGTTATACTCCAAGCTCCCTGTAGTAGGAAGTCTTAGGGGCACATTTCACTTACTGCCTCAAGAGCACTTAACTTTTCTGAACCTCATGTTCCCACCATCAAGTGCAACCACAGTGCCTTTTTTTCCTCGTGGATAAGTTTGAGAAATAAAATCATGTAGATGAAAGCACTTTATAAAAGTCAAAACTCTATGCCTATCTAACAGGATTTGTGTTACTATCACTGTTATTAGAAGTGTCACAAACACTCAGTTTATGTTAGGAACTGGGAATAATGAAATCTCCACAGTGTAGTGTCTACATTTGGTCATTTAGTTGTACATAGGTTAATGGGAATACTTTTTACTGAACTTATCTCTGAGAAGTTTTTGCCTATTTCTTTCAAGGTTATTTGCCCTAGAATATCAGCATTGAGGAAGAAAATACTCCTTCACAGTGCAAGAATGAAAGAATACATATAATTATGCTTTAGAAGCAGCTTGCAGATAAATACTATTATGCCTTATAACTGTCTTATCAAATTTAAAATATTTCAAAGGAAACTAGTTAAGAATCTGTATGCGCTTCACATATAAACAGAAAGATAAAACCTCTTTTTTAACAGAGGTTAAAGTATGTACTGGGATACTATCTTCTTCAGGTGCTGTGGTAAAATGAGAGGAAGTGCAGGCTTTGTTGCTGAAGGTTCACAGATCTTAGTTTATTTTACTGTTTACACTTCCCTTTCCACATATCTGAAATGAAAATGATAATATATATGTACTCTATGATTGATGTAAGCAGTAGATATAACATACTTAAAGTGCCCAACTCAGTCCCTGGCAGATACTAGATACAATAAATGGTGGTCATCATTACTCAATCAAGAAGTGTCTCTGAAGGTCCTATTATCTACTAATCTCTGTAATAGATGCTGAGGCATACAATGCTAAATAGAGAGAAAGCCACCCCTGCCTTCCATTACCCTCTCCTGGGTTGGGAGCGGGGGGTGGGTAAAATGAAATGGAACAATGCCTACAGTGCAAAAAAGACCTTGACAGGGTAAAAATAACATGCTATGGAAATATATAGAAGAGTCATTGAACACAGAATTTGGAAATCAGAGAAGTCTCACTGAGGAAAAGATTGATGTTCAAAGAGAGTTCTAAGCACAGTAGATAGAATTCAATCCACTAAACGGGGAAGGTAAGAACAGAGGAGAATCCTCAGCAGAAGAATCAGCATGTGCAGAGTCCTGTAGGCAAGAACAAGAATAGTGTGTTCAGGAAACGGGGACGAAATCGTAGTGGGGCTAGGAGGTTGTAAAGTAGTGGAGGAAACAAAAATTTGTGAGGTGAGAAGGACCTGGAAACTAGTATTAAGGAATGTATAGCACTGGCTCACATTTAAATCCTGACACAGAGGTGATGCTAAGTGATTGAGGAGGAGTTATTTTTATCACACCATGTTCTTTTTTTGTTTGTTTTTGTTTTGTTTTTGGGTTGTTTTTTTTTTCTTTTTTGAGATAGCCACCATGTTTTTACCAAGATACTCAGAAGCATTCTGGTTTCTCCCTGAAAGGTAATATCGCATATGAAATTCTCCAAGTGGCATGAACATCACAGGATCTCTAAAGTTAGAATTATAATATGAGATTAGTATTTACTGCCAAAGAATTGAATGGATTCTCTAAAGAGTTTTAGTTTTCTCATAGGGGTGTCAATATGATTTCCTTGTTAATTAAGAGTGTCTGAAAAGAGTCCAAGATCCTGAAGATCCTGTTTAGTCAACCCAGATAGAGCCTACATGATCAGAGATTGGAGCATGCAGAAACACACACATGAACTCTTTCCAAAGCAGTTGTTTGAAGTGGCCTGGAAAAAAAAAAAAAAAAAAAAATCCACAGGCTGCAACTTTGATCAAAGAAAAATTAGGGATAATCCCCAAGTCAAACTGAATTCTCTGTGGGTATTTGTGGTAATTTAACTGAAAACTGTATAATATCAAATCCCCATGACATATGTTTGAGGTTTCAAAAGACATGAATAATCGAGGAAGATGGAAATTTATGAAGATATTTATTGACAGGGCTTATTTCACTTTTCCAAGGCCAGAGAGATGAAAAGGTTTTCTCTGCTTTTCTTTGAATACTTGATCCACTCCAAAGAGGACAGCTGGATAATCCCCACAGACAGGAAGAATTACTGACTCACCAAAAACGCATAGACATGGGGACATCAATATGGTTCTCATTGCTAGCTGTGTGAATAATTAGTGTATCTGGTCATCACTTTCCATTTTTAAAATACACCAGTCTTTTGTATTAATTGATTCCCCATGTTCCATCTTCCTTGAGCCACATCTATATCAATGAAGGGACTATAGAAAGGTAAGATGTGTGTCATATAATACTAAACATCAAATGAGAACTTTAAAAGCCAGTCAGTTGCCTATATGTTGAGCCATTCTCTTCAGGCATATGTTTGCAGTTAGCTAAACAGAGCCAGATCTGGCCATGGCTCGCAGTGGGAGTGACAGCTGTGTCCAGCGAAGTACTACTCAACAATGAAATAAAGTGCCAAGTAGAAAGAAAGGCAACGGCAGTCCAATATTGGGGCCACTCAGCAGATCGACAGCAGTGGCTTGCAACCAGAAATAAACCCGGGCCAGGACTCATTTGGACAGGGCTTTGCTTGGGTGACATCTAGCCAGACCTGAGGGTGGACGTCAGCTTTGCCCCTTACCAGTTGGATAGCTTTGTGCCAGCTGGCACCTTAATGTTTTTAAGCTGTGGTGGCCTCATCTTTGGAATGGGAGAATGATACCTAATTTCAAATTTATTGGGGGATTCAGTAAGAAGACCCATAAAATACCTAGTGTACTGGCTCTTAGTACCTATAATAACCTATTATTGTTCTTTTAATGTTATTTTAATAATATTAATTATGGCAGAACATCATAATCATCATCTCTTGATGTGTCTTCCTTTTGTGGGTGATAGATGAATTTACTTAGTGCAGCTAATATGCCTTAAAATTACCTAAATGTTTAGCCCAAACCATAATGTAAACAGTCCCAGGTAGGAGATATATATATATTCCAAGGATATAAGGATCAAGTAAGGTGGATAATAAACTAAAGTTCAATAAAATATAGGTATGTAAATGTCACTTAGGATATCATAGAAAATGGAGTAATTAACTCACTTTAATGAGAGAATAAAAGGAGACCCAACTGAAGTGATGAAATTTGAACTCATGGTGGATATCAGTAGCCTTATAATTGTATGTTTGATATACTTTTAAAATTATACTTTTTTTTTTCTGGTGTCATTTCAAACACAGCTAAACATGAAAAGTCTTAGAGTTATTACTTAAATAAGGTCTTTCCCTAATGGTCTGAAAACAAAGGAAAAAATAGATGGTGTTCCTGCTGGATTTTTTCCTTTAAAAAAAAATCCTCTTTTAGTTGTATTAAAAAGAATGGATTTGGGAAGACTGATCTTTTATTTTCATTATTTGCCATCACTAGATCTAAATTTACCTGATTTTTTAACAATTTTTTTTAAGTTTGTTTGTTTATTTATCTATTTAGAGAGGTGCCTGTTCAGGTGGATGAAGGACAGAGGGAGAGAGAGAATGCCCGTGCCAAAGCAGCCTCCACACTGTCATTTCAGAACCTGATGCGGGGCTCTATCCTAAGAATCATGAGATCATGACCTGAGATGAAATCAAGAGTCAGACACTTAACTGACTGAGCCACCCAGGCATCCCTAAATTAATATTATCAGTTTACTTTATTCATTATACAAACCACATGTGGTCATTACTAAAGTTTTAAGGAAAAGAGTCTAATAATGCAGACAAAAGATTATTTAATAGGAATAGTCTATAAAGTTATGGAATTAAATACTTAGGGAACTGAATTTTTTTTATTTTTTTATTTTTCAAAAATTTTTATAGTTTATTTATTTTTGAGACAGAGAGAAACAGAGCATGAACAAGGAGGGTGGGAGGCAGAGAGAGAGGGAGACACAGAGTCTGATGCAGGGCTCGAACCCATAAACTGCAAGATCATGACCTGAGCCGAAGCCAGATGCTCAACTGACTGAGCTACCCAGGCGCCCCGGGAACTGAAAACTTTTAATGACAGGGCTGCCTCATTAAAAATGCATGGTTTGTTTCTCATTGTATGAGGACATTTCCCTAAATTATAATGCTAATTTAGCCCTGTACTATAGTTATTCTACTCTATAAATATATTATTAGTTTGACTGACTTGGTTGATTTGTCTTTGCATAGTAGATTGCATATAAGTTTCACGATAAATTCTTCCCATGGAATAATTAGAATAATAAGGCAGAAATGTCCAAGATACAGGAGAAATATTGGGAACTAATTTCCTGTAAGGGCTACCAATACAACTTAAACACTTGTGGAATTTCTGCAATGTCTATAGCAACAAGAGTGCATTATCACTGCACTTTGTAACTAGAAAGATCAAGGAAAGCTCCCTGTATCCAATTATCTTAGCTGTCATATTAGCAAGTATTTATTGAATGCCTAAATTATAATCAATTTTCTGAAAACTATGAATATAAATGCATAAGGAATGCATTTTTCTTCTTCAAGATGTTTTAAATTTAAATAGAAATGAATATCTTCTCTCTAGGCATTGGTAGTAAACAGAGAACAGTATGCAATATGGTATTAGAGTTTTATGTTGAAGGCGATACTGATTTGTGACACACTATTGTATAGTACAGTAGGTAGGGCTGACTTTAGAAAGGACTTTAGAGATGGTATAGGATGTAGACAGGTATGCACAGGGGAGTAGGACTCTCCAGGTGGTGAATAGAAAAAATTGTTAAGAAATAATAGAACAAGATACCAATATTATAGGGGGAGTTCATTATATATCAAGAGTTTCATTTTAGGGAGTGTTGAATAAAGGTTCAGTCATTATGGCCTACTTTAAACTCCACCAATGATGGCTTGTTCAAAGAAGGTCATTCATATGATCAATTAGTCTATATGATTTATAGCTTCTTCACATTAGTGTCTGTGGAGATACCCTTATTTCTGCTCTTACATAACCCCAACCATATTATGGTAACATAATGGACATTGAACAAAAATTCATACAACAGGGTAGAAATGGTAATGCTTGCCTATAAGTTGTCTACAAAGTCAAGAATGTAAAATTTTATTAAGCTAAATAGTTCATTTTTCTCAAAAGATACATTCATTTCTGGAGGGAGAGAATTCTTTGGTAGGTTTTGACTCTCAGAGGTTTTATGTTTTATTGGAAGCATTTAACTATATTTTAGCAAGGTAAACATAAAAGAAGGTTAAAAGGAGTAGTCTTTTAGATAGCTAGGTAGCTAGTGTTTGACAGTATAAATCGAATCTGTCCCTTATCTTATAAAGACAGAAGACACGGAGAATGAGTAAAGAAAATTGGACTTCTAAAATGATAAAATATTCAATAACTCTACTGGAACGGAATCTTGTTTTTCATAACTTGATTTCTAACCAAATTTATGTTATGTGGAAACAAAACAACAACAACAACAACAACAACAACAGAAAACTCACTGCCTAGAAAACACTTCAGTCTCCTATTTTCTTTTAAAATGTAACAAAAGCAATGCCAGTATAATAACTGGAAACATTAATTGGGTTTCTACAATATACCTACTTTGTTCTAAGTGCTTTGCATGTTACCTTACTTATCTTTACAATGACCCTGTGTTACACATAGTGAAAAGGAGGCTGAGAAAGATCAGCAAATGCCAAAGCTTCTCTGATTGGAAAGCTCATGCTCATTCCTTCTGTCAGTATTTGAAAACCTTTAATTATTTGTTTATAATCGATGATTTTTATGATATCTGCATATCATGTGAAATATTTTTATTGTGGTAAATATGCATAACATAGAATTTACTATTTTAAACTTTTTAAAAAGTATTTTAAGTGGCATTAAGTATCTTCACTTTGTTGTGTAACCATTACCACCATCCATCTCCAGAGCTTTTTCATCATTCCTAACTGAAACTTGATATCCATTAAACACTAATTCCTCATTAGCCTCTACCCCAGCCCCTGTTAACCACTATTCAACTTTCTATCTTTATGAATGTGACTGATCTAGATATCTCATATAAGTGGAATCATACAATTTGTCCTTTTGAGTCAGGCTTATTTCACTTAGCACAATGTTTTCAAGGTTCATACATGTTATAATATGTTTCCAAATTTCAGTGCCCCCCTCATTTCATTAAGGTATAATATGCAATGACAAGTGGGATACATTTAAATTGTACAGACTGATGACCTGTTACAGGTATGTGTGTGTGTGTGTTTGTGTGTGTGTGTGTGTATNTATTCAACAAAGGCTTAATAACATCTCATTGTATATATACCTCATTTTGTTTATCCATTCATCTGTTGATGAACATTTGGAATTGCTACTACTCTTTGGCTCTTGTAAATAAGGTTGATATGAACATGATTGCACAAATATCTGTTCAAGTCCCCAATTTCAGTACTTTAGGATATATGCCCAGAAGTGGAATTGTTGGTTCGTTCTTATGACAGATTGAACTATTATCCGCTTAATGCATTTCTACAAATCATCTCATTTTATCTTTTATTTTCATTTTAAAATAAGTAGATTATTTTTAAAGGAAACCTTATTATTCCTGAGATAGTCAGGATAAACTTAGTTATGCTGCAATAATAAATTCTCACAGTGCGATTTTATATCTTTGCTCATTTTAGATATCTCATTGTGATCATGGGAAGGAGGGTATTTCTGCTCTATACAGGTCACTCAAGGACCCAGGCTGGCAGCGGCTCCGCTGTTCTTAGCAGAACAAGAACAGTCTACTGAATAAGAATTGTCTTTGTTCTAGTTTCCTCAAAGTAAACAAACAGGACAGTACTTTTAAAGAATGATAAAGGATGAAAAGAACTAGAGTTGAAATAAGATTCAGAAGAAGAAAGTGGTTCATCTGCTTATCAATTTACACAAATCAAATATTTATTGGTTATTAAGTGTTGCTGTAGACACTGAGGATACAGTAGTGAACAAGATAGAAATGGGCCATATCATCAGAGAATTTAACTGCTTAGAAAGAAACTCAGACAACAATAAACTATTAAAAAAATAAAAATAAATAAATACAGAACACTTAGAATGATAAAAAAAAAAAGAAAGAAACTCAGACATTACAATGAGAAATATCAGATGCAGTGATTACAGAAAAGGAAATTTTGAAGCATATATCAGATACACTTAAAGTAACACGAGTGGAGGGGTCCCTCGGTTGTTCAGATGGTTGAGCATCCGACTCTTGGTTTTGGCTCAGGGAATGTTCTCACAGTATGTGAGTTCAAGCCCTGAATTGTGCTCTGTGCTGACCATATAGAGCCTGCTTGGGATTCTCTCTCTCTCCCTCACTCTGCCCCTCCTGTGTGTGCTCTAAATAAATAAATAAATAAATAAATAAACAAACCTTAAAAAAAGGGACACTGGTGGAATTTAAAAAAAAAAGGTTTTTATGAGGATGTAAAGTTTAAATAAGAAAGATATGAATGTGGGTGCCTGGGTGGCTCAGTCAGCAGAGAATCTGTCTTGATCTTGGGCTGGCGAGTTCAAGCCCCATATTTGGCATGGAGCATACTTAAAAAAAACCAAAACACCATAACTCATTTTGGGCACAGTAGCCCAAAATAGTAGCTCAGTCCATTGAGCATCCTACTCTTGATTTTGGCTCAGGACATGATCTCACTGTTTGTGAGTTCAAGCACCATGCTCTGTGCTGACAGCATGGAACCTGCTTGGGATTCTCTCTCTGTCTCAGTCTCTCTGCCCCTTCCCTATTTTTTTTTTTTATAGTTTATTTATTATTGAGACAGAAAGAGACAGAGCAGGAGAGGGGGAGGGGCAGAGAGAGCAGGAGACACAGAATCCGAAACAGGCTCCAGCTTCTGATCTGCTAGCACAGAACCTGACGCGGGGCTCGAACCCATGAACCGTGAGATCATGACCTAAGCCAAAGTCGGACACCTAACTGACTGAGCCACCCAGGCGCACCATGCTCCTACCCTACTTGTGTGCATGCTTGCTCTCACTCTCTCTTTCTCTCTCTCTCTCTCTCCAAATAAATTAATTAATTTTAAACAACAAAAAAAGAAGGATATGGGGAAATAAGGAAGATGGGAGAGAAGATTATTTTCGGCAGAAGAAACATTGAAATTGCTGACAATGGGAAAGAATAAGGAAAATTAGAAAATGTTAAAACATTCAGTATTTCTGAAAATAGAGAAATAATAAAGTAGAAGTCATGAAAGAGGGATGGCACTGCACATGTTCTAAGTAGTGAGAAGAAACAAACCCTATCACATAAGTTAAGGTTTCTTGTCTCCACCTTGTTCATGAGTACCTGGAATCAAACAGATTATAGGAGCCTGTGTCTAAACCCAGTTCATATGGCTCGATTGGCAATGCCTCTTCAAACTCCACAGTTGTCATCTAAATTGAGTATCATAGCAGAATCTGTCATCTTTTGAGAAAGATTGTAGGAGAGTAAAACCTATGTAATAAAAATTAGCAGTTTTCAAAGTCTGGGAGGGAAACTTTCAAAATATCTCATATAACAAACTATTAATTGATTATGACCAATTACAAGAATTGCAAATTTTTCAACTTTGATAATGATAATATCATAAATTAAAATAATAAACATATAGGGGCTCCTGGGTGGCTCATTCGGTTGAGTGGCCAACTTCAGCTTAGGTTATGATCTCTTATTGAGTGAGTTCAAGGCCCACATTGGGCTCTGTGCTGACAGCTGTGAGCCTGAAGCCTGCTTCGGATCTCCCTCTCTTTCTGCCCCTCCCTTGCTCACACTCTCTCTGTGTCTCTCAAAAATGAATAAATGTTAAAAATAATAATAATTACAGGGGTGCCTGGGTGGCTCAGTCGGTTAAGCGTCTGACTTCGGCTCAGGTCATAATCTCGCAGTTTGTGGGTTCGAGCCCCGCGTCGGGCTCTGTGCTGACTGACAGCTCAGAGCCTGGAGCCTGTTTCAGATTCTGTGTCTCCCTCTCTCTCTGACCCTCCCCTGTTCATGCTGTCTATCTCTCTCTCAGAAATAAATAAAAACATTAAAAAAATAATAACAATAATACACTAATCATTTCTAGGTGATAATTTTTGTTGTTGGTGTTTGTGTTTTTGCTTTTTTGACCACATAAACACTGATATATTAAGCATTGAGGAGAATGTAAGTTTGCAGAACCTTTTTGGATCTGTCTATATATTAAGAGTCATATGGCTTCTCTTACTTTTTCATCAAGTAATCTTTTGTTAAGAATATCTTTTGAATAACAAGACATATACATACAAATTTAGATTACATGTATCTAAGTATCTATATATAGATACATCTACCTATCCTGACATTGCCTACAATGAAAAATTGGAATAAACAAATGCTTTTTACTTCAAAATTTATGAGATTCCATACCGGTATTATAAACTATATCATGAATGAATACCCAATATAAAAAGAAAATATTTCATTTTTAATTATTTACAGAAAACTCTTTAAAATAGTATAGAGAGAGTAACGTCACGTACACAAATGGGTTTGTGTGTAGATGTAAATTTGGAGACCATATACCAAATATTAACCTCTGTTGTTGCTAGGTAGGAGGATTGCTTTGGGCTTACTTCTTTAGATCCCATGCTATCCCCCTCCCCCATTTTTTCAGTTAACCCTTATTACTTTTACTGGCAATCCCCTTGACTCTTCTGTTCATCCCCACCCCTCCAAGAAGATCACTACATGATTTCTAACCACAGAAGCTCAAACCACAAGTTTTTTAAAAGTTGAGTTTCTGATATTTTTAAATCAGGAAGTCTGCATTTCTGCCATGCTGTGAGAAATCAGATCTGGCAGTGGTGGATGTGAGCTCCCTAAAGTCAATGGTCTACAAGCAGGAGCACTTGCACCTTAGGGAGGAAGTGGCCTCTCCAGGCCCACCTGGCTCAGCTCCTCATTTTGTCACTTGCCTGGCCTGCTGGTATCAGGTTTGCAACACTTGTCTTTTTCCAGCTGTTCATCCCAATCTCAGTGTCTTTGTATCCCTGACCACTCTGAGCTTTTATACAAGGTGATATTAGATAAATCGATCAGTGAATCACAAGGGACATCCAGATGAAAACTAAGGTAGTTCTCGGTTAAAAGCCAGGCTTATTACAGAAACTCTAGATTACACATGATAAAGGAATTGTATGGTATATACCCTTAAAAAGCTTTTAAAGTAATTTGAATAGGAATATTAATATTCTGTAGTAAATTTAGAACACTGTAATGCCTTTTAGAACAATTTCCATATTGTCTTGCATATAACTGGGCATCCACGTGCTACACTCTATTTCTTTTCTACACAATATTTTTCTTATGGTTCTACCTTTATAATAAGATCTGCACATGGTCCCATCTTAGACTGTCTGTTTCCATAATCCTCTGGTCTACAATTCAGTGACACTACCTCCCAATAGACAAGTGGGCTGAAGAGAACACCTGACATGAGTTGAGCCTGCCCAGTTTTCTTTTCTGCTAATGAAAACTTCAATCTGTGTTTGATGAATTGAACAGAGAAGCCATATGAAGCCAGAGCTATGGTGGATATGCACATGCCAAGGTAGAAGAAAGGTCTACAGGGAAAATGGATGAAATGTGTAGAGAGAAGCACCGATGATGACCGGCAGGAATAGTAATCTGAGCCCCTGTTTTGCTGTTCTGGACTTCAGGCTTTGTGAATCATGCCCCATGAAATATCTGTATCCTTCCGTTCAGCTCCCTTTTGGGATTAAACTGTTTTGAGTGAGTTCTACCATAAGTGAAACTCTGAAAATCCTAGACTAAGACAATATATAATAATTACTAAATAATCTATGCTTGATTTATATAGTACTTAAATTTGGCTTCAGAATTACAGAAAAAAATTGAGCTTGAGGGTTCGGAAAACATTTTTAGACTTCTAGACCAATTTCCTCTTCATAAAACATTTAACATAACAATATTATTAATTTTCCTTCATCCTTTTTTTTGCTTACCTGAAGCAAACAAGATAGTTGTTTTTATAATGGCTCTTTGCATTTTAATTTTTATTCTCCTTGTTTTTTATATCTGCTCTTCAATAAATGGATATATTTGCAGAATTCCTCTTAAGCTTTTCCTTTCCTAGGTTGCCATTGGCTAATCAGTCAATAACTTCCAATCTGATTTTTATCTTTTTCCCCTTACTCTCCATCATCTTGTATACCCACCCAGAATATGGCATTGCTCTCTTTGAAATATGTATTCTTTTATACCTCATGTTCTGTTGCTATTGTTGTTTTTGTTGTTGTCGTTGTTGTTTAATTAACTATTGTCATCTCTCCTTTTTATATGCAAGCATGGCTTTGGTATGATCGGGTTGCCAGGCCATGATAGGTCACATAACATATTGCAATAAAGTATGAACTTAGGGGCCATACATACTTATCTGACTTACAAATAATACAATGTAAGGAAATTCCCCAACTACTCACAATAGCTATATCAGTGTGTTTACAATGAAGGGGCAAGGCTAACTTTTAATAGAAAATAAATAATTTAAAAGTCAATGTGTAGTAGGATGAAGGATGCTATTTCTTTAAAAAACTTTAATGTTTATTAATTTTTGAGAGACAAAGAGTCAGCACGAATAGGGGAGAGGCAAAGAGAGAGGGAGACACAGAATCAGAAGCAGGTTCCAGGCTCTAGGCTGTCAGTACAAAGCCTGATCCTGGGCTTGAACTCATAAACCTTGAGGTCATGACCTGAGCTGAAGTCAGACACCTAACCAGCTGAGCCACCCAGGAGCCCTGAAAGATACTGTTTCTTAAGTATCTCCTTTATTGCCACGTACATCTACACATGGGATGAAACACAGAATCACAATTTAGGATTGATATTTATATAGTCATAACATTATTAAACATTGTGAAAGGTATCTTCTAAGCTATTACTTTTTGTCATGCATAGCACCAGGCATGTAAAACTAATCCCATTTTTACAGATGAGCAAACTGAGGTTTGGAAAGATTAAGTAATCTATGCAGGGTCACATAGAGGGAAAGTGAAGAAATCTGTATTGGAGGAGCTCCTGAGTGGCTCAGTCGGTTAAGCATCTGACTTCCGCTCAGGTCCTGATCTCGCGGTTTGGTGGGTTCGAGCCCCGCTTCGGGCTCTGTGTTGACAACAGGTTCAGAGCCTGGAGCCTGTTTCAGATTCTGTATCTCCCTCTCTCTCTGACCCTCCCCTGCTCACACTCTCTCTCTCTCTCTCTCAGAAATAAATAAAACATTTAAAAAAATGAAAAAAAGAAGTCTGTATTTGAATGTGGTTTGTTAAAAAAACCAAGTAGTTGTTCTTTTTCTTTGAATGCATGGCCTCAGAGAAGGAATAGAGCCTAATAGTTTAAGAAAGGGCACCATTTCATGTGGATTGAACCTAATTTACTTGAATTTTATTTTTTAGGTGAATGATCAGAAAAAAATATTGGATTTCCGCTTCATCAGTGGTTTTCCTTATGGTTATATTTTAGATAAAAATAAGAATGGAAATATATCCTTGAGACTCTGTTTTCAATTCCAAGATGCTAATTACCCTTTGTTTGTCCCTCCTGTTGCATTCCCTAGCCTGGTTTGCTCTGACTTCTGCCAGGGGAGGCTTGACTTGCAGGTCTGTGTTCAAGAGTACGCTTTGCCTTCTGCCTTCTGGTACGATCGATCAACCCGTGGGAAGCCCTGGCAGGAGATGAGGGCAGAGTAGACAGAAAGTGAATAAATGTGGGCTACGCTTTCCTTTTTTTAATCCCTTCAATTCTGAAAGTTCTAACAGCACCTGTTTTTCACTAGCCTGAGGGCTAGATGGGAGGCAGCCACACTACCCCTTGAGTGTCCGTTCACCCTGCCCCCACCTTTATAAATAGTTTCTTTTTAAACCCTCCTTGAATCATGAAAATCTGCTTTTATTGTAGGATCCTGCCATTTGTTTCATTCTGGGAGTGTTTCTCATATACTGATGTCTAACACATTACTTGGCATATTAAATGTGTTCTTAAAAGTGGATAAACAAATAAAAGAACACAGTGATACACTTATCCTTTATTCTCATAGATGACAAAACTGGCTAAGGGAACCACTGTAGGTGTCTGATAACCCCAAAATTGTTTTCTGTTCAGTAGAGGTCAGTATTTGAAATATAAAAGTAAATTTTTATCTGGACTTCCTTCCTCTTTTATAAACAAAACAGTCTTGGAGCCCCATGAAAGCTGAGAAGACTTGGTTGTGCAGCCAGATTCCTGCTGTCTAAAAAATGTGATCGTAATCCAGAAAGGGATTTCAGAAGGCTTACCCAGCAGCTCTGTGGTCACTCTGGTCTGGCAAAGAATGAAAGCCCCATGGTTAGGCTGAGAGCTTAGAATTGCATTCAGAAGCCAAAAGGCTTTTAGCTTGAATTGTAAAATGTTAGCCAACTTTGGACCAAGACACCTTCTGAAAATGAATAAAAATTTCTAAAGAGAAATAGTCAGGATCCTGAGTGAAATGGTACCTCTCCTCTTTCAGGTAATACTTACTTTCATTTGATTGATGGTATCCAAACTCCCAAACATTTAACTTTATCTATATCCTAGGAGTGATTCAGTGGCTAGTGGTTAAATTTCATTTCACTGTGGATACAATGATCTCTTTTGGTATTTGAGCAAGGAAGGGTTGAGACCTCTTATTTCCAAAGATCCTAAAATTGTCTGAGGGCTTTATTCATATAAACAACTTTGTTTTTTAATGAAAGCACCAAGTATTTACCAACCATTTACTAAAGCCCTGGTCACTTTAGATCCTTCACTGCTACTTAGCGTATGCTGCAGTTGTACAAGGCACTTTGAATACCAGAGGCGTTTAATAAATTGCTATTATGATACAGATGTGAAATTGATGTGTTATAGGGTGCTCTCTCTACATCTTTGATAAGAAACGTGTTGAAATTCTGCTTACAAATAAGGAAACTGAAATTCATAGGGGTGAGGTCACATGCTTTAAGTTTAACATTGAATGGAGAGAGAACCCTGGCCTCTACTTCTTGCAAAACAAAAGGCAGCCCCTAATCTTTCCCACGCCCTACCAGGTTCATTTAGGCACACCTAGGGACAGTTTAGAATGCCTGGTAACCACAGTGATCTGTCAGACTGACTAAGGATGCAGGGTGAGAGGCAGAGGAGCATCTGATTTTGTTCTGTTTTTGATTTAATTTGAATTTTGCTGTTCCTATTCAGGTTATCATACTAATGTATTGCAAGTCTGTAGAAAAAAATCTGTTTTGGGGGCACCTTGGTGGCTCAGTCAGTTGAGTGCCCCAACTCTTGAACTCAGCTCAGGTTGTGATCTTGCAGTTTGAATTCAAGACCTATGTCAAGCTCTGTGCTGACAGAGAGGAGCCTGCTTGGGATTCTCTCTCTGCCCCTCTCACAGCCCCTCCCCTACACGTTTTCTCTCTCTTAAAATAAATAAGTAAGGTTAAAAAAAAAAACTTTTTAGGGATGCCTGGGTGACCCAGTTGGTTAAGCGTTCGACTTCGGCTCAGGTCATGATCTCACAGTTTGTGGGTTCAAGCCCCACATCAGGCTCTGTGCTGACAGCTAGCTCAGAGCCTGGAGCCTGTTTTGGATTCTGTATCTCCCTCTCTCTCTGACCTTCCACTGCTCATGCTCACTCTCGCTCTCTCTCTCTCTCTCTATGTCTCTCTCTCTCTCTCACACACACACACACACACACACACACAAACACACACACACAAATATAAATTAAAAAAATTAAAAAATGTAAAAAATACTTTTTATTGGGTTTTGATTTGTAATAATATTTGTTCATTTAACAAATGTGGCATTAATGCCCTGAACCTGACCCTACATATCCTGAATTAATTTTGACTTTGATGTAATCTAAATGTAGGTAATTTCTTTTTTTTTTTTCTTTTCTTTTTCCCAGACATAGGTATTTTCTGTAGCTTCTTAGGTAACTTTAATTTATAGCTGGAGCTGAAAATCCCTGCTTTATAAATATGGAGAGAAACCATGGAAGTTGGGAGAAGAAAGAAGGAAGAAAAGAGAAAAAAAAAGAAGGGAAGTAAGGAGGAAGGGAAGGGGAGAGGAAGAGGAAGAAAAAAAGAGGGAGAAAAAAACGGGAGGAAAGGAACTAGGAAGAATGGAGAGGAGTGGAGAACAGATGAACTCTGTATGAGAGCTGAGACACAGAGCATGATTAAAAGTATCACAAGTATGCATAAACCCAGTATAGTTGGTCCCTGACTTACAATGATCCCATGTACAGTTTTTCAATTTTATGATGGTGTCTGAGTAATACAGAGTCAGTAGAAACTGCACTTTGAATTTTGAGTCTTGGTCCTTTTCTGGGCTAGTGCTGTGCAGCACAGTACTCTCTCGTGATGCTGGGCAGTAGCACTGAGGCAGCTCCCAGTCAGCCACGAGAGCCTAAGGGTAAACTGATAGATTTGCAACGATTTTGTACCTATACAACTACTCTCTTCACTTTTAGCACAGTATTCAATCAACTATGAATCAGCACTTTATTGTAAAATAGGCTTTGTGTTGATTTTGGCCAGTTATAGACTAACTGTGCTGAGCACTTTAGCAGACAAGGGTAAGCTACAATGTTCAGTAAGTTAGGTGTATTAAATGCATTTTTGGGGCGCCTGGGTGGCTTAGTCTGTTAAGCNTCTCTCTCTCTCTCTCTCACTCCTAGAAATAAATAAAAGTATTTAAAAAAATAAATGCATTTTTGACTTATAGTATATGCAATTTACAATGTGTTTATTGAGACATAACTTCATGGTAAATTGAGGAGGATCTGTACTTATGAAGTAATCTGTGTCATCTAAATAAATATGAATACTGACGATGAACACTCTGAACTAAAAACAAAAGCCATCGTGTGTGTGTGTGTGTGTGTGGTTGTGTGTGTGTATGTGTGTATGAAATCTATATATTCTGTATATTCATACATATACGAAATCACTCCCATACATATACTATTGCTACTTAAAACTATATTCCCAAGTCTGGCTTCTACTTCCTAAGCAAATATTCACATTCTTAGCACATGTACTTGGGCAGCTTAACATTTCTAGAACAAATGACACAGACAGCAGTTGGCATCACCAAAATGTATAAAGGTCTTCATCAACTAACTTTCAACACTACCCAGCAGTACTACTTTCTTACTCATCCTGTGTTTCTTTTGATGACTACTTTAAACCTTTTCTGTAGCTGACAGATTTTTTTTTAATTTTTATTGTTTTATTTCTGAGAGACAGAGACAGCATGAGCAGGGGAGAGTCAGAGAGAGAAGGAGACACAGAATCTGAAACAGGCTCCAGGCTCTGAGCTGGCAGTCAGCACAGAGCCCAACATGGGGCTCGAACCCACGAAGCGGTAGATCATGACCTGAGCCGAAGTTGGACGCTTAACTGACTGAGCCACCCAGGCACCCCTGTAGCTGACAGATTTTGGAGTCTTCCCCCACCAACTGATCTCTCCTTTTGCACTGAATAGATACTGTGCTTATATCCCCCCTTCAAAAACAAACGACAAAGGAAGAGTTAATCAAACACTTTCGCCTTCAATTTTCATCTTGCCAATTTATGGTCTAACCAGTAGTTGCCTCCTTATTCTCCACATTTCTGCTGATTACATTCTTGTGCTCTGCCTCAGTATCCCACGTATCTTTCCATTCTGTTGCATCCTGATTTTTCCTGCTGTTTCTTGAATCTCACAACATTGATTACCAGTATTGATTAACCTTTCCTATGTCTTCAATCTCCCTGTCTCTACTATATTCTTCCCAGTGCACCAGAATATGCCCAACACTCTGTTTCTTAAAATAAAACTACCTTGGCTTCTCTTCTGCCAACCAGTGCCTTATAAACTTTTTCCCCTTAGAACCAACTATTTTCAGAAAAGTGTATAACTTGTATTTTCTTCTCTTTCTTTTTTTTAATTCTTTAGTGTTTATTTATTTTTGAGACAGAGAGACAGAGAATGAGCAGGGGAGGGGCAGGGAAAGGGAGACACAGAATCCGAAGGAGGTTCTGGGCTCTGAGCTGTCAGCACAGAGCCTAATGTGGGGCTCGAACCCATGAAATGCGAGATCATGACCTGAGCTGAAGTTGGAAGTTTAACCAATTGAGCCACCCCTGTTTTCTTCTCTTTCTTCACCTTCTTTTTCTCCCTGCTTCTTCAAATTGTCTGCATTCTTCTTTCCATCAAGATGGATCTCCAGTGATTACCATATTTCTAAATGCAGTAGGCAGTTTTTATGTCAAATTTATTTTACTTCCCATCAGTGTTTAGCCCATTTCTTTCTTAAAACTTTCTCCTCTTAACTTTTGTGATAGCCCTTGCTCCTGGCCTTCTCCCACTCTCCTTTACTTTTCCTGTGCTTCTTTATTGGCTCATCCTATAAGCTCATGCTCATGATTTTTTGCTCTGGAGCCAGTCTGTTCAGATTCAAATTCTGGCTATGAATCATATCAGCAGTAAGTCTACATAGAGAACTTCTCTATAAAAATGCTAATAATATTGGTAATTTCATCAAAATATTTTTTCAAAGAAGTAACTAACTTAATTGCTTGAGACAGTGCCTCAGACATAGACAATGTTAGAGTGGCATCTGGGTGGCTCAGTCTGACTTCAAGTCAGGTCATGATCTTATAGTTCATGGGTTTAAGCCCCGTGTCAGTCTCTGTACTGACAGCTTTGCACCTGGAGCCTGCTTCAGGTTCTGTGTTTCCCTTTCTCTCTTTGACCCTCCCCTGCTTGCCCTCTGTCTCTCTCAAAAATAAATAAATGTTAGCAAAAAAATTTTTAATGCTAAAAAGAAATATTATTTCTTATTTTCTTATACCTCTTATTCAAGTCATATTATAGTTCCCCTTTCATGCTGTATTTTGTGTCTCAAAATGGTCTTTTCATGCTGAAGGATAGAAGTACTATTTTAATTCTTGAAATTTATAATTTCATATATTTGTTATAGACCCCTCTTCTGAGTTCCAGTCTTGTTTTCAACATTTGTGATCGGATATGCCAAGGAAACCACAACTCAGCAGGTCTGAAATTGAACTCCTAGGCTTTCCCTTGCAAAGTGAATTGTTTTCCTAGTTTCCCTTGAATGGCACCACCATTTGCACAGCAGCACAGGTCCAGAACTTATAAATCATTGTTTTTTATATGCTGAATGTGTTATAGTATCACATAGTATACATTTCAGTTGCTGAAAGTGTCAAGAATCTCTCTTCTCTGTCCTCACTGCTCTCACCCCTGGTTAAGCCCTCTCATTTTATTTTTTCTTCTAATCTTATATACACTGTGCAGCCACAGTGAAGCTTTCTTAAAAGAAAAAACAAATAAAATGATGATGTTCCTGCCCTTATCTCTTCATATCACTTAAGCAAAAATCCTTAATATACCGCAAGGCTTGAATAGACTGCCTACCCAGTTCCCCAACCTCAGGAACAACTAACTGTTTTGATTCCTTCATTCTAGCCTCTCTGACCATGTCTTCATCTCTTTTACTCATGCTCACCTCCACCTGAGGGTCTTGCTCTTTTGTCTGTTAACTACTCTCCTTCTTCTGCTGAATATAGTTAAACTCTACTTATGTTTGGGTTTTGAAGCTCACATGTTATTTCTCAAGGAACTCCTTTCACGATTCTCAACATTAAATCAGATCATAGCTGTGTGTATGTTCCCTTGACAGTATTTTGTAGTTGTATATTTGATTATCTTATTACCATCTATATCTCCCTTTAGGCTGAAGGCTCATCATTGCTTCCCCAAACCTACTCGAGTATCTGGAACACAAGGTGTTCAAACAATATTGCTGAATAAACGAACAGTGCCTGTAAGAGAAAATGGGGGCCTTAAAGAAACTAGAAACTCATGGAAGAAGCTTAGGGATGTACTGTCAGAATATTGGGTCCTTGGCTTGTTTCTGTTTTTGATGTGTTGGTCATGTCAGAGAGCCACTACAGGGCTCTCTTCCCCTCAGGGACAAAGTTAGATTTCCTATTTCCTTTTCACTCATTCAGTCTATCATTTTATAATGATTTATTCATGGAATATTGCCATCTTAGCAGTATACAAGGCATTATAAATACAGCTGTGAACAGAGCAGAATGACCTTATTTCTCTTAGGGTTTATAATGAAGGCATAGAATCCTAGTATTTCAGAGTGATAAGGTAACAGTTTTAATAAAGGATTCTATGGAACACTAATCTTATACTCCATAAAACAAAGAGGTCCTACAGAAATCTAAGCTATGAAGCACATTGTATTTTTTTCTCACGGAAATTCATAAATAATAGTGGCCCACTAAAGGTTCTGAAAATAATTGCAACAAAGAAGTCATTTAAATATGTATAACCCAGCATTCCCTAAAGGTAGGGTTTTGTTTTTTGCTTGCTCTTGCTTTTGTTTTAGCAGAACTCTTCTGCTGAAGAGGTACTATACAACACTATCCATTTCATATTTATATTGTTTTGTTTCCCCATTCTGTTGAGTCAAAATTGTCTTCTCTCTAGTTTAAAATCACTGGATTCTGATGTGTGAAATAATTAAATAGTTAATTTTGGCTACTGGTTTATAAACTTTCTTGATTTTAAGAGTCTGTGGTTTAAATACAGTTGTTTTGAAAATGCAAGCAACAAAGTTTCTCTGATCAAGCCAGTGGCGAGATGTGAGCCCTATAAGCTAAGCCCCTTACTGCCCCCATGAGGTACGATTGGAAAATCAGTGATCTAGTCTGACTGCATCACTTACCAGAAATAGCAGAAGATGGAAATCTAAAGAGGCAAAGGAAAATCGTAGAACACACACCTAGTCAAGTGACGGGCAAGAAATAAAACTCGGGTCACTGAATTCCTAACCAATGCTTTTTCTCCTAGCACAAAGCCATGCTACCCATGCTCTGAATTATATGGTCTGGGAAACTGTAAAATTGTGACTTTTGGAATTGTAACTATACCTTTTAAATATTCTATTCTTCATTATGTGGCAGCAATACTGACCTTTGGACCCTGAACAGTCCAAGCTTGTTCCCACCCTCGGAAATTTGTATTTCTGATACATCGGCCTGGTATACTGTGGCCCAGGCCTTCTCATTGCCAGCTCCATTCAGGCTTCAGCTCAGATGTTGCTTCCTCAGAGATGCCTTCTCTACCCACAGAATTTTAATATCCAATATCCCATTACTGTGTTTTATCTTCCTCCTAGCACATATTGTCAGTATCTGATTATTATTTTGTTAATGTATTCAGTTCCTTGGTTATTATCTATCTCCTGCTAGAATGGAAGTTCCATGACTCTTTTTTATGCATTGTTGAATCTCTAGAATTAGAAAAATAACCAGTATATATGTATACAGAAGACATTTGATAAGTATTTGTTATATGAGTGCATAATAGGCAAAGCTCCATGTGTAGGCTGTCCATGGTAGCCGCAAGTTGCTTGTTGGATTGGCAGAAGTCAAATGACCACCTCAAAGTTCTAGAGAAAGTATTAAAGAGATCAAGTTACATACCTGAATTCTCTTCTAGCTCTGATTTTCTAAAATCCTAAAAGATTGAGATTGTTTCTCTGTAGTCAAGAAATACTTCCCATCTGGAAAAAGTTTAATTCTGATGCAGCCCAGTATACAGTACTGTGACAGTTATTATCATATTTGTAAGGATTAAAATATATGTATTTGAGGTGTTCTTGTTTTAAACCACAAGACCATAAAACTCTTTCATTTAAATTTTGTAAACACTTCTTTACCACATAAATCAATAATGTAGTCAGGGATATTTTACAAGTGAACTCTCATTCCCTTTTCACCATTATCTAATAATGGCACCACATTATTTTAGGCTCCATCAATGACTCCCCTGCATTAATGTCATTATCCACCAATTGGCTTCCTCCTCTGCCCCATGCAGTTACCTCTGTAGGCTCCCTTCCTTATTAATGCCAGAATTCTCTTGTTACAAATAAGTAATGTTCTGCCTCTCGTATATTAAAGCTGTATTAGTTTTCTGTGTCTGCTGTAACAAATTGTCACAAAATTGATGGTTTAAAACAATTTAAATGTATTCTCTCACAGTTCTGGAGACCATAAATCCTAAGTTAGTACTGCTGGGCTGAACTGAAGCTACTGGTGGGGCCACCTGCCCTCCTGAGGCTCAGAGGGCAGAATCTGTGCTTTGTCTCTTCCCACTGCTGGTGGCCACAGCATATCTTAGC
This sequence comes from Crocuta crocuta, assembly GCF_008692635.1. Classification (NCBI taxonomy): domain Eukaryota; kingdom Metazoa; phylum Chordata; class Mammalia; order Carnivora; family Hyaenidae; genus Crocuta; species Crocuta crocuta. Next base: position 3,797,750 of record NW_027530529.1, on the reverse strand, counting down.
TCATGTCATATCACTCCAGTTTTTAAGGCCATTACCTTCAAATCTTTCTCTGCTCTGTCTTCACATCACAATCTCTTCTGTATGTGTCAGATTTCCCTCTGCTTCTTTCTTATAAGGTTAGATGTGGTTGCAGGTACGGCCCACCTGGATAATCCAGGATAAGATCTCTATCCCAAGACCCTCAACTTCATCATATCTTTGAAACTCTTTGTCTTATGAGGTACCATTTACAGAGTCCAGAAATCTGATGTCTTTGGTGACCATTATAAGCCTGCCATGGAATTTACAAGTTTGCCATTGCCTGCAAACTAATGTCTACATTTATTATCAGGAACTACAGGCCTCTGTGAGTCTGACCCTCATTTTTTTTCTTTTTTAATCTCTTTTCCTCAGATGACCCATGATGGCTTTCTGTATCTCTAGGATGTTTTTTCCCCCCAAACACCTATGCCTGAAATACTTTCTTACCTTGTCCTCTTTTTATAACGTGTGGTTGTCTTCTACAATATGCTTCCCTCTTCTATCTTGGCAAACCTTCTTTTATTGAATATATATAGGGTGACTGCAAAGTGTTAGCAACTTTGGTGAATGAATAAGACTGGATCCCAGGCTGGAGGATCTGAGCCTCTAGTGGTGAGGGGTGAGAAACAGTGATGAATGATAAATGCTACAGTAAAGAGAGAAATACACAGGATACTATAAGACCTCAAAGCATAGGCATAGAGAGGACAGGGAACAGGGAATATATCCTTTTAAAGACAATGCCTGAATCAAATTGTAAACAACACAAATCTTAAGCAATATATAGGTAGGTGTGTGTAAACAGTGGTGAATGGTGGAGGTTGATAGGGAGGCTTTCAATGTTACTGAATTCTGGGTATTTTAATTTTTCCCCTAGTTTTATTGAAACACAGTTGACATATATTGTTGAATAAATTCAGTGTGTACAGTGTGATGATTTGATGTGCTTTTTTGTACACTAACAACAAAATATCTAGAGAAATACAGAAACAGTCCCATTTACAACAGCACTGAGAACAATAAAATATTTAGGAATAAATGTAACCAAGGAGGTAAAAAATCTGTATACTAAAAACTATGGGATATCAATGAGAGAAATCAAAGACACATATTAATGGGGAGATAAATCATATTTGTGGATCAGAAAAATTAATATTGTTAAAATACCCATACTCTCCAAAGCCACCTATATAGATTTAGTACAACTCCTATCAAAATTCCAATAAAATTTTTCAAAGAAAAACAAGTCTAAAATTAATATGCAACCACAGAAGACCCCAAATACCCAAAGCAATCTTGAGAAAGAACAAAGCTGAAAGCATTGTACTTCCTGATTTCAAGTGTTCCACAAAACTATAGTAATCAAAACAGTAGGGTACTGTCATAAAACCTGACGCATAGATCAATGGAATAGAATAGAGAGCCCAGAAATAAACCGTTACATACATAGTCAACAAATATTTGACAAAGGAGCCAAGAATATTCAACAGGGAAAAGATAGTCTTTTCCATAAATGGTGTTGGTAAAATGATGTGTTTACATGCAATAAAAATAATTAATTTGACCCTTGTCTTAAACCACTCGCGAAAGTTAGCTCAAAATGGATTAGAAACTTAAATATAAGCTCTGTAACTATAAAACTCTCAAAAAAAAAAAAAACGGAAACATCTCCTTGACATTGGTCTTGGCAGTGATTATTTTGGATATGACACCGAAGCAGAAGCAATAGATGCAAAAATAAAGAAGTCGGACTACATGAAACTAAAACAACTTCCAAACAACAAAAGAAATAAGGAACAGAATGGAGGGGCGACCTATGGCATGGGAGAAGATATTTGTAAACCATATATTGGTTAAAGAGTTAAAATCTAAAATATATAAGGAAAACATACACCTTAATAGCAAAAGAACAGATAGGCTGATTAAAAAAAATGGTCAGAAAAACTTGACACTTTCTTTTCCAAACAGAAGATGCATAAAAGTCTATCATCTTAAGCCTGGATTTCTGTGCTTTTAATGTGTGATTTGCCAGCAGTAGGTGAATTTACTTTTATATTTTGAACACAACCTCATGAGAACCCCCAATAAAGAAACAATTTAAAGGGCATATTACTTAGTCATACTCATTTTTCAGATCTTAGTTTAAGTGCTATTTTATGAGTAACAGCTTCCATGCCTTATGGGCCATATATTCCCTTATAGAACCTTGTGGTGTCTAGTATGTCTTCTTGTAAACTCTCATCTTTTTTAAATTATAATTGTTTAATATGTCTTGCCTAGACATATAACTTAGCTGTTATAAATTAAAGTACTTTTATGGATTAAAAGTTTTTAAATAGCAAGGAACATGAAGGCTTGTTCATTGCTTTATATCTCAGACCCAGTAGTGTTCCTGATACATCTTAGGTTTTTAACAGATGATCTGGGAATGAATTAATATAAGAGTGAGAGAAGAAGGATTTAAAACTCATGTTGAGCTCTGCAGATGCCAACACTCTGACATCTCATACCGCGTTTTAAGTGTTTACTTGCTCCTTCACACCTCACTGTTGCACTGTATGAAGGGCATGAATAAAGAATATGTATCTGAGTTTTGCATAGTCTTAATTAAGCATGGTGCATCTGAGGTATTGGTTTATTGGAGTTTTGTTTTGTTTTAGCAAACATGCATATGCCTGAATTAAAAAAATAAATAAATAAATCAGGAAGGGTTATAATCTTGCTATTCAATTACATACTCCCAAAGGTTCAATATATATCTAGATACGGAAGGATAAACCATACTGTGTTAGTTAGCTTTATTGAAATTATTTTATCTGGCAGCAAATTTTAGTATATTAATTATCTTCAATGTGTTAAAATTTTGTTTGACATATTTAAGTAGATAGGTTGTTTTTAATGAAAGATTTTAACTGACAAAATATATATAGTTTAATTTTTTTAATGTTTTATTTACTTCTGAGAGAGAGACAGTGTGAGCAGGGGAGAGTCAGAGAGAGAGGAAGATACAGAATCTGAAACAGACTCCAGGCTTTGAGGTGGCAGTCAGCACAGAGGCCGACGTGTGACTCGAACCCACGAACCATGAGATCATGACCTGAGCCGAAGTTGGATGCTTAACCGACTGAGCCACCCAGGTGCCCTTGGCAAAATATATTTTAAATTAGTCATTTTCATTCCTCCTGAATCTCTTCTGTGGAGCCATAGGTTCTGTAGAGCTGTTTGGAAACCAAAGCTATAGATAATGCAGAGCAACTAGGGAGCTCTAAGTGCTATAAGAAAAAAGAAAACAGGTGAAGTCTTCTGTAAACATAATTATAGGAAAAATCTTTTTAACTGTGAGTAAAAGTCCATATGCAACTTTAAAAATCGAAAATTTGGAGTACCTGGGTGGCTTATTCAGTTAGGCATCCCACTCCTGATTTTGATTCAGGTCATGATTTCACAGTTTGTGAGAACGAGCCCCACATTAGGGTCTATGATGACAGCATGGAACCCACTTGAGATTCTCTCTTTCCTTCTCTCTCTGCCCCTTACCTGCTCATGCTCCCTCTCTCAAAAATATGTAAACTTTAAAAGAACAAATAAAAATAAAAACTGATAAATTGGAGTACAAAAAAATAAAACACATTTTGAATAGCACCAATTCAAACAAACAAAAAAAATGACCAATTGAAAGTAAAATTTACAATGTGCATCAGAGAGTCAAGACCAATATTCTTAATTTGTAAAGGAAATATTGAAAAGGAAATATAATTGACCTTATAGAAATTGGGTAAAACCCATTAACATGAAATTCACAAAAAGATTAAAGTGGACCTTAAACATATGAAAAGGTGTTTACATTTACAAATTAATATTAGACCAGGGAACTATTTATTGTCAAAAATTAAGAACTTGACCATATAGTCTATTGGTAAGGTGGTAGGGAAACACTCGCATGTATTGCTGGTGAGAATCCCAAATAGTATAACCTTTATGGAAGTTACACAGATGTACTTCCCTTTTGACCCAGAATACTCACTTCTAGGGATTATCCTGATGATTTACCACCAAGAATGTAAAATTGCATGTGCACAAATGTATTTATTACATCATTTTTATATCTGAATAATAATGAAAATTACTCAAATCTCTAGCCAAAGAATATTTGTTAAATTATCATGTATGTAAACACACACACACACACACACACACACAGCTGAGTACTATGCAGCTGTACAAAAGAATGATGATCTATGAACTGATCCAGAGAAATATTCAAGACACAGCATAAGTTTTAAAAAGTACATAAAAACATACATGGCATCCTCCATTTTATGTAAGGATGAAGTGAAAATAAGAAAATATAAATATACCTTTTATAAGTTAAAAAAAAAAACAAAACAAGAAATACAAGCCAGAAGACAATAGGAACTGGTTAAATATAAGGAATACAATGAGCTGAAAATGGGGTAGTAAGAACACAGGGGTAAATGACAATTGAGGATACTATTTTTTTTAATTTAAATTTTAGTTAACATACAATACAATATTGGTTTCAGGAGTAGAATTCAGTGATTCATCACTTACGTCATTCACATCATTTATTACTTATTCAACACCCAGTTCTTATAACAACCAGTGCCCTCCTTAGTACTCATCACCCATCTAACCCATCTCCTGCCACCTCCCTCCATCAACCCATAGTTTATTTTATATCATTAAGAGTCTCTTGTGCTTTATGTCCCTGTCTTTTCTCCCCTCCCTTCCCATATGTTCTTCTTTTTTTAATTCCACATATGAGTGAAATCATATGGTATTTGTCTTTCTCTTACTGACTTATTTTGCTTAGCATAATACATTCTAGCTTTATCCATTTCATTGCAGAAGGCATGATTTCATTTTTTGATGGCTAAGTATATATTCCATTGCATACATACACCAGATCCTCTTTATCTGTTCATCAGTTGATGGACATTTTGGCTCTCCATAGTTTGTCCATTGTTGATAATGCTGCTGTAAACGTTGGGGTTCAGGTGCACCTTCAACTCTGTATTTCTGTATCCTTTCAGTAAATACCAAATAATACAGCTGCTGATCATCATGGGGTAGTTTCTTGAGGAACCTATATACTGTTTTCCGGAGTGGCTGCACCAATTTGTTTTCCTACCGACAGTGCAAGAAGCTTCCCCTTTCTCCACATCCTCACCAACACCTGCTGTTTCTTGTGTTGTTAATTTTAACGATTCTGACAGATGTGAGGTGGTATCCCATCATGGTTTTGATTTGTATTTCCCTGAAGATGAGTGATGTTAAACATCTTTTCATGTGTTTATTAGACTTCTGGATGTATTCTTTGGAAGAGTGTCTATTCATGTCTTCTGCACATTTCTTAACTGGGGTATTTGTTCTTATTTTAGATTTTGGATACTAACCCTTTATCTGACATGGCATCTGCAAATATCTTCTCCCATTTCATAGGCTGCCTTTTACTTTTGTTGATTGTTTCCTTCAGTGTGCAGAAGTTTTGTATCTTGATCATATCCCAGTAGTTCATGTTTGCTTTTGTTTCCCTTGCCTTCAGCAACATGTCTAGTAGAAGTTTCTCCAGCTGACGTCAAAGAGGTTGCTGCCTGTTTTCTACTCTAGGATTTCAGTGGTGTCTCACATTTAGATATTGCATCCATTTTTATTTTTTTTGTTGTTTGTGTAGTGTAAGAAANCATCTTTTCATGTGTTTATTAGACTTCTGGATGTATTCTTTGGAAGAGTGTCTATTCATGTCTTCTGCACATTTCTTAACTGGGGTATTTGTTCTTATTTTAGATTTTGGATACTAACCCTTTATCTGACATGGCATCTGCAAATATCTTCTCCCATTTCATAGGCTGCCTTTTACTTTTGTTGATTGTTTCCTTCAGTGTGCAGAAGTTTTGTATCTTGATCATATCCCAGTAGTTCATGTTTGCTTTTGTTTCCCTTGCCTTCAGCAACATGTCTAGTAGAAGTTTCTCCAGCTGACGTCAAAGAGGTTGCTGCCTGTTTTCTACTCTAGGATTTCAGTGGTGTCTCACATTTAGATATTGCATCCATTTTTGTTGTTGTTGTTGTTGTTTGTGTAGTGTAAGAAGGTGGTCCAGTCTCATTCTTCTGCATATCACCATCTAGTTTTTCCAACACTATTTGTTGAAGTGAATTTTTTTCCCATTGAATATTCTTTCCTGTTTGTCAAAAATTAGTTGACTGTATAGCTGTGGGTCCATTTCTTGGTTCTCTATTCTTTTCCATTGATCTATGTGTCTGTTTTTGTGCCAGTTTGGATTTTTGAAAGTGTGTTAACATTCTGCATATTCCAAAGGTAATTATAATGAGGGGGGAAATAATAAAACTTAAGGATTCCCCTTTAGAAGAAAGGATTGATTAAAGGTAACATTGTGTTACTATTTGGCTTTGTACCTTAGTCACAGGAGTAAGAGGTGTGAGTAGGAAGAATAGATGTCAAGAAACCAAACTGTTTTTAATAGTTTTCTTTTTTTTTTCCTTCTTTCTTTTTTTGGGGTGGTAATATGGACAAAATAATTGTGAAAGTATTTTAGGTATTTTTTAGACTTGAGTCAGTGAATAAGTATGTTGATATTAAAGGAAGACTGGATTTTCAATGTGATTGAAGTAGAAAACGAATATGAAATGATATAAGGCAAAAACCAAAACAAATTCTTGTAATTTGTCAATTCATGATTTCTACTATACATACATGTGTTTGCCTCTGTCTGTGCCTCATGCATTTATTTTTACCTTTGCATGTGTCCGTATATTTTGGTGTATGCATTCATGTATATCTTTATGCATATATGCATGCATATGTTTCTTAGTTCCATCTGGTAAAAGAACCAGGAATCAAAGACACTCCAACAGCAGTAAGTAAACCTAGTTTCTAGATGTTGATATCTAACATGATTCCTTAAAAATTTTTAATGTTTTATTTATTTTTGAGAGCGAAAGAGAGAGCATAGCGGGGGAGGGAAGAGAGAGAGGGAGACACCAAATATGAAGCAGGCTTCAGGCTCTGAGCTGTCAGCACAGAGCCCGATGCGAGGCTCGAACCCCCAAACCATGAGGTCATGACCCGAGCCAAAGTCGGTTGCTTAACCGACTGAGCCACCCAGGCACTCCCAATTCCTCACTTTAATGAAGCAGAGACATTCAGAGAAGTGGCCAACTCTGGGACTGGGAAGGTAGAAATGAGTTGAGCCAGTAAAATTCCATCAGCCAATTGTTTAATACAGAGGAATGTACAATTTAGAAAATTACTGTTTTGATTTGTCATAGTAAAAACAGGATCAGAAAATAGCCATCAATGGATACTAATCCAGGAAGAAATTTTGATGACGTGTTGGGCATTTGCATAGTCCCTTTATCACATATATGCACACACATATAAATGGATTGTGTGTGTATACACACGTACATGTACATGTATATATACATGTGCACACATAAGCACACACACTCCTAAGAAAGTCTTACACCATGCAGATGCTGTTTGAGTAGTTGCTATTATTAAATTTACTATTACTGTGTTTAATATATTATGATGTCTCTGGGTCTGACAATATAAGTTGCTTTCCTTTTGACTAAGATCAGGTTCTCCTGAATCTTCCCTAACTGGTCTAGGTCGGCTTATTCCCATTCTCCATCAGCAGCTACAAGTATCCATTTTAACTAGGGCTAGAGTAACAGCTACCACTAAGGTTGTCAGTGCTGGAATTTAAGAGAGCTGGATCTAGCCATGTTTCTGGCAGTGAAGCTCTCAGAGTAAATGCATCTGAAAGGAAAAAGTGGTTTGATTTGTGTACCAAGAGGCAGTACATGATATGAAAGCAGCTCAGCCTTGTTTGTAATGACTCAGAAGTGGTCCTTCCTCACACACTCCATGCCAAGTAAATCAATTTTTCAACTTTGACTTGCACTTGACACTGCCTTTAATCTGTGAACTATGCAATGCGAAGAAATCTTGTGCACACTCCTCTCCTCCATCTGCGTGTGGCTGTCAGGCGAGCAGTCAACAGCACTCTGTAACAGAAGTTAATTGGAAGGATCTGGATGTCTCCAGCTCCTTTGGTAATTATCGAAGTCTCTCTCCTGGCATGGAAGAGAGCCTCCTGCCTCCACACTATTTGATAAAGAGACTCTTTTTCCTCCTTATATGGTCACAGAAGCCAAACAAACTAAACACTTTCTGTTTGTTTGATAAACCCCAGAATTATTTTAAGGTTGAATACACTAAGCTTTAGATTCAATTCAATTCAAGTGCATTTTAAAACCTTTGAGAAGACGNGTTTGATAAACCCCAGAATTATTTTAAGGTTGAATACACTAAGCTTTAGATTCAATTCAGTTCAATTCAAGTGCATTTTAAAACCTTTGAGAAGACATGTCTAATTCACCTCTCTGTCCCCAGTGCTCAGCTCTGTACCTGACACATAATAAATGTTCAGTAAGTGTTAGGAATTTTTATTATTAATGCTATTATTAACACCTGTCTCTAGTTCCTATAACATACAAGTCATTAAAATGAGTGTTTAAGGGGCGCCTAAGCCTGGGTGGCTTAGTCGGGTAAGCGTCTGACTTTCGCTTAGGTCATGATCTTGCGGTTCGTGGGTTCGAGCCCCGTGTCGGGCTCTGTGCTGACTGCCAGCTTAGAGCCTGGAGCCTGTTTCAGTCTGTGACTCCCTCTCTGTCTGACCTTCCCCGGCTCATACTGTCTCTCTCTCTCTCTCCTAGAAATAAATAAAACATTAAAAAATAAAATAAAATCTTAAAATGAGTATTTAAGGGGGAAAATGTTTAACTCTGCAGTTGCACACATTTTGGTTGCAATACTAGCTCTAATGTTGACAGCTATGATGTTGAAGGCAAACTGTTCATCTCACTGAACATCACTTTGCTTTCTAACACTGTGGGAATTATATATAATGCAGAAGGTTGTATCGATTGAATGAGTTAAAACTATTAAAGTGCCTAGTACTCTGACTGGCATATAATAAGTGTTTAATAAATACTAGTCTTCTTGCCTCATTTCTTAATGTTTTAGAGACCATTTGAATCACTTGTTCCACTCATGACTGATATTTTGCTTCAGATCTTTGACTGACATTATTAATTTAGGACAGAAGTTCTGTTTTCTTTCTTTGTCCTCTATCACTCCCAATTCCAATATCTCTTCCATTTGTCTCAGTTTAGCTAAAAGACATATTTTAAATAGGGATTCAAAAGCTCAAACAAGATTTTTATTGTGTCCCTCTTATGTGGCAAGTACTATGGCATGCACTGGGAATATTGGAATGAGTACAACTCGATGCCTTGCCTCAGGGAATTCGCCGCCTTGCCAAGGAGACAAGGATAGAGATACCCAACTCAAATACATCATGAGCAGTTTTTAGCAAGAGAGATTCTTAAAATCAAAGTGACATATGAGAACTGACAATTCCTCATGTTAAGAAACAGGTGAATTGCATTGATGAAAGATTTAGGTAGGAGGTGCCTTTCATGTGGGCTTTGAAGGATGATCCAGCATTTTCTGGACAGGGAATGGGTGGCCGATCATTCTACAGAGAGTGGACAGCATGTGCAAATCCACGTGGTGAGACGTGATCGGAGATGAAAATATGTATTTGCTGGGGTGCCTGGGTGGCTCAGTCAGTTGAGTGTCTGACTTGGGCTCAGGTCATGATCTGATGGTTCGTGGGCTCGAGACCCACATCAGGCTCTGTGCTGACTGCTAGCTCAGAGCCTGGAGCCTGTCTCCCTCTCTCTCTGACCCTCCCCTATTCATGCTGTCTGTCTGTCTGCCTGTCTGTCTCTCTCTTTCTTTCTCTCTCTCAGAAATAAATAAAACATATTTTTTTAAAAAGCAAAGAAAATATGTATTTGCTGCCCTTGGTTAAATGCTATATTATGCATGTATTCAATTAAAGAGTATTGTTCATGAGCTATGCTACAGAGATGATTTCAGAAGTGTAACTGGTGGCAGTATGGAAGGTAAGTTGCAGATATTCCATACCACTTCTGAGGATGGAGTAAGGATGAGCTACTTCAGTCGGGGTTAAGCTTCAGAAATGGCATTTCATCAGACTTAGTGGTTACCTGCTGAACTGCAACATCTTGAGGATTAGTTCCAGTCTGTAGGCAGGGGCCACAGAAGGCCCAGGCGGATTTTTAAAAAAAAATAGTCAAGAGGCAGATGATGCACAGGTAGAGCATCATTTAGTCACTGATCATGTGATTCATGGAAGGTCAGAAGGGAGAGAGACTGAAAGCAGATGGGAGGCTGAGTAGGGATCTGGGATAACTGTCTAAGTGATGAGTTCCTTCACTAGGACAGTGACAGTGGTAATGGAGGAGGAGTATGAATATTTTAGGAACATTTGCATGCAGCTTCAGGAAGCCGGCGGACATTGAATACAGAAAGTGAGTGAAGCAGATAATTTGTATACTTTAGTGACAGATGGCATGATAATGTGGAATCAAAAGGAACTGTCATTTGAGTTTCTTAGCCCTAACTTGTTCCATAAAAACAGGATTTTGTATTTAAACAAATCGTTAGACTTGTCTGTAGAAATGTAAGGCGTAACATAATTCATGAACCTATTTTTCTTTTGTCTATACTTCAGTCCTACTTTAAAAAAATGAAATCGGAATTCAATGTTAATAATTTGGTAAATTCAGAAGTCTAGTAATAGTCCATAATGATTTTATATGACATGATAAAGGATGACTACTGCCTTCTAAATCATATTTGCACTGAAATGGAAAAACACAGAAAAAAAATCACAAAAATGTGATTTATAATGTTGATCAAACTCCCCTAATTTTCCATAGAATTCATTTAGTGTTACTTTCTCATAAATGTTAATAAACTCAAATAGTAGTGCTTATTGAATCACCTTTGTAAATCCCAGCTGTTGCCAAACTTCACAAATTGACCTTAACAGTCCATACTCCTCTAACCTTAGACAGGGGAAAGCATTTGGCTGAATAGAGTTAAATAAACAAAGTATTGTGCCTGGGGCTACAGGGTGGTGAAGATAAATTCACTGCAAGGCAGGAGCCAAATACATATTGTACTTCAAGCTTTAAAGATCCAATTCTATACGCATTCTTATTATCCTGTAACGTGTTTCCAAAATGCTTTGTTAAATCAATCAACAAATATCTGTTTTGTACTTGCTGCTTACAGAGACTTTTGATAACCTTAAATGCATATGTCTGTGATTGGTCTTGCACTTAGAGTTCAGAACCAGCTCTTCATAGTGGTTACGGCATTTATAGTGTCCCAAGATGTCTCTTTATCACAGAAATATGACTGACTGTAGCAAGGATTCTTGTTTTATTTTTATTTCCATTTTATTGATGAGGGAAAAAAAATGAGCCTCTGAGAAATTAAGTGAATTAATTGACAAGGTTGCCAGGGTTTGAAGTTAGGTTGATAGATAGTATGTTTCTTTCCCTCTGCATTATATTATTTAGTCTCACATCCTTTGTTTTTCACAGTCTCCTTTCCTTTCTTTTCTGTTTCTTTTCCTTTCCTTTCTTAACTTTTCCTTTCATTTCAATTCCTTTCTTTTCTAAAAGGAGCTGTTTCATGCAACTTGCATTATTCTAATTCTTAATTCTTGTCTATATAACTTTTTATCTCAGAAGGCTCCTTTAAACATTAAATAATGAAGAGGTACAATAGATTTAAAATAATAATATTGAAGGGTTTTTTAATTGTACTTTTTAATAGAAATATAGTTGACATACAATGTTATATTAGTTTTAGACCTAATATGTCATATTAGATCCAGGAATACAGCATAAGCATAGCAAGTCAGCAATGTATAAATTATTCAGTGTTCACCACCATAAGTGTAGTTACCTTCTGTCACCATACAACAGTATTTCAATAACATTGACCATATTCCCTATGCTGTACTTTTCATCCCTTGACTTATTTATTTGACACCTGGAAGTTGTTCCTCTTAATTCCCTTCACCTATTTGACTCATCCCCCACCACCCTCCTCTCTGGCAACCACCAGTTCTCTGTAGTTATGAGTCTGTTTCTGGTTTTGTTTTTTGTTTTCTTAATTTGTTTGTTCCATTCGTTTTGTTTGTTTTGTTTTTGCATTCTAAAATTAAATCATATGTTATCTGTCTTCCTCTGTCTGACTTACTTCACTTACCATGATACCCTTTAGGTTCAACCATGTTGTCATAAATCATTGTCATAAATGGCAAGATTTCATTCTTTTTATTGTTGCATAATATTTCATTGTGTTTGTGTGTATATACACACACATGCTGTATGTATATTGCCACATCTTCTTTATCCATTTTACTATTGAGGGACAGTTAGGTCGCTTTCATAACTTGGCTACTGCAAATGATGCTCCAATAAACATAAGACTGCATATATCTTTTCAAATTAGTAGTTTTGTTTTCTTTGGGTAAATTCTCAGCAGTGGAATTATGGGATCATATAGTAGTTCTATTTTCAATTTTTTGAGGAACCTCCACCTTATGTTCCACAGTGGCTGTACCAATTTACAGCCCACCAGTGCATGAGAGTTCCCTTTACTTCACATTCTCACCAATACATGTTATTTCTTGTCATTTTGATATTAACCATTCTGACTGGTGTAAAGTGATAACTCATTGTAGTTTTGATTTGCATTTCCCTGATGAGTGATAGTGAACATCTTTTCATGTGTCTGTTGCCCATCTGTATATCTTCTTTGGAAAACATGTTTGTTAAAGTGTTCTGCCCAGTTTTAATCAGATGATGATGATGATGATGATGATGATGATGATTTTGGAGTTGAGTCCTATGAATTATTTATATATTTTGAATATTAATCTTTTGTTGGATATATCATATGAAAATTGGGTTGAACAACTCTGGGTACACATTTTTAAGAGAAATAGATTTTCATCTTTAATGTGTCCCTATTAGTAGCTTTTTAAATTTGTTCTCATGATCAGATATTGTTTTTCTATGCCTACATTCCTTGCCTAAGTCCTGTTATTGCTTTTATAGCATCGGGGTGGAGATAATTGTGCATATTTTGTATTCTCTTTTCATTGGGGCTGTCTATCATCCCTTTATGATTATAGTGCTACGCATAAATTTTTAATTTTTTTTAAATTTTATTAAATTTTTTTTAGAGAGAAACATGAGTGGGGGAGAGGGCAGAGGGAGGGAGGGAGAGAGAGAGAGTGTGTGAGAGAGAGAGAGAGAGAGAGAAAGAATCTTAAGCAGACTCTACACTCAGGACAGAGCCCAACATGTGGTTCAACCCCATGATTCTGGGGTTATGACCTAAGCTGAAATTAAGAGTTAGACACTCAAGCAACTGAGCCATCCAGAAACCCCCAGAAAGTTGTACTTCATTACTAAGTGTGTGATATTTTTGCAAATTATTTATCTTTCCAGGATTTGGTTCCCTCTTTCATTAAATTAGAATAATAATCAAATATCATGGAGTTGTGGTGAGGATTAAGTGAACCAGTGACCTAGATGAATAGATAGGTAGATAGGTAGGTAGATAGATAGATAGAAAGATAGAATTGAGAGTAGTTCTCAGTAAGTGAAATGTTAAGTGTAAGGAAAATAGAGCTGACTACTGAATAACATGAGGCTTGAGGGCACCAATTCCCCTATATAGTCAAATAAAACTTTTGATTCCCTAAAAACTTTACTAATAGTGAGAACCACAAGAGATCACTTTTTATGACAATACACAATTTACTGGAGACAAGAACTGCTCATGCAGAGATGATTAGTATCACACAGCATTATAAGCAAATACTTGCAACATTTAAGCTCACCACAATGGCAACAAGAGGTAGCTACAAAATTATTACAGTAGTATGGTGTGTGCTATAGTTAATGTTATGCAGTTATGGGTTAATAGTGCATCTTTACATTTGTTTACATTTCTTTCCACCGTGAGTGATGCCATGTAAAGTCTGAATTTGTGTGCATGAGTTTTGATAGATGTTAACTTTTCATAATATATTTGTGTTTTTGTTACAAGATAAATGGTAAAGTAGACTACTATCAACATATATGCATTCATGACATACCCAACTTTTTAAAATTCATTTCTTTAAATTTCTAGGCTATGTGGCTTATGTGCTATTTTTTTTTTCAAATCCAAAATGTTTTCCAATATATTTATTGAAAGAAAAAAAAAAAGTCTGCATATAGGTGGACCCATGCAGTTCATACCAATGTCATCCAAGGGTCATTTGTACAAGATACGTATTTAATAAAGTTAACATTTATTTAGCACCTCTTTAAATGCAGGGCCTGTTCCATGTGTTTTATGTATACAATCTTATGTCGATATCCTTACATTATGAGACATCTATCTTAGTATTTCTACTTTACTGAAGATAAGAGTGAGATTTAGATTAGGCAGGTATTTTGCTGAAGGACCCACAAGCATCAATGAATGGAGACAAGATTTAAATTCATGTCTTGCTGACTTTAAAACCTATGATTGTAAGCCATACTTTATGGTGTATTTTTAAATTTACCTCTCTTTTTTAAGTTGTATGTAAATAACTTACTATTTGATGTATAGATGTTTGTCTATGAAGAAAGCACACATGAACTAAAGTGGCATAATTAAATATCAAAATGTCAAGAGCCTAGGAGTAGCTAAAATTGAACATTCTAATATAGACTGTTATAATTAGTCCTATGTTACAAAGTAAAGTGCTAGGAATCACATTTTGCCTCTTTTTATACTTCCTGTGAATGACTATTATGGGATACAGCTGTAGTTTCAGTACAGGACTAACTTAAGATGAGATTGGAAAAGATACAGGAAGTTCTCCAGTCTAAATAAGTATCTTGTCAAGTTTAAGCATTTGGAGTATGCTTGGTCATCCTGGTTCCCAAATGTTTGGAGCATCATAAGATCAATGAAACTCCCAATTTTTGTGGCCAAATTAGTATCCATTTTTTTCCTTGATGTCCCATGAACTATAGACATTAAGGCTAGTAAATGCCAACAACTTATAAATCAAAGCTAACAGTAAAATTATAGTTGTCAATTTTGGGATATTAAGTGATGGTATGTAGAACCGAAATGGTCTACTGGGAAAGAAAGATGGGCTTAATCGTCCTGCTTTGTTACATAGTAGCTGTGTGATCCAGACAAGCTGCTTTCTCTCTGTGTTTCACTTCTATCAGATTTAAGATCAGAAAGCCCTAGATTCAAATCTTGTCTCTGTTCCTTAATAGCTTTTTGACCTTAGGCAAGACCTTTTATTTGTTTAAGTCTCAGTTATATATTTAGTAAAAGAAATTTCCTATGAATACTTACTTCATAGGGTTGTGAGGATTAAGTTATTACATATAAAACATTCGGATATGTGCATTGATCATGACAATTTAATAAATGTAAGCATTACTGGACATATAGATCACATTTTTCCTATCACTTGTATTTTGTGCCCCTGTGTTAGGCACTGTTACAGTGCCTGAATATAAGATTTATATACCAGCATACCTTGCACATCTTGCTGGTTCAGTTCTAGATCACTGCGATGAGGTGAATATGGTAATAAAGTGAGTTAAAAAATTATTTTTGTTTTATAGTATGTATAAAAGTTATGTTCAAACTATAACATAGTCTGTTAATTGTGCAATAGCATTGTATCTGCAAAATCAACATGCATGCCTTAATTAAAATTACTTTATTACTAGAAAATGCTAATGGTTGTCTGAGCTCTTAGTGAGTCAATCGTTTTGCTGGTAGTGCTGGTAGAGTATCTTGCCCTGATATTGATGGCTGTTGACTGGTCAGGTAGTTCCTTAAGGTTAGGGTGGCATATTACCCCTACTGTGGGTAGAACTACTTTTATAATTCGAGTCAATCCTCTCAACCCCTGCTGTTGCTTTATCAACTAATTTTATGTAGTATTCTAAATCTTTCTTGTCATTTCAACAATCTTCATGGTATCTTCACAAGGAATAGATTTCATCTCAAGAAACCATTTTCTTTTTTCATTCCATGGGGAACAACTCCTCATCCATTCAGGTTTTATCACAAGATTGCAGCAGTTCAGTCACATTGTTAGACCCCACTGTAATTCCATTTCTTTTGTTATGTTTACCACATCTACACTTACTTCGTCCACCAAAGTCTTGAATTCCTCAGAGTCACCCATGAGGGCTGGAATCAGCTTCTTCCAAACTCCTGTTCATGTTGGTATTTAACCTTTTCCCAATAATCATGAATGTTATCATGGCATCTAGAATGGTGAGTTCTTTCCAGAAGGTTCAGTTTACTTTGCTCAGATCTATCAGAAGCCATCTATGTATGCCAGCTATTGCCTTAGGATGTATAGTTCTTAAATATTAAGGCTCTAAAGTCAAAATTACTCCTTGATTCATGGGCTGTAAAATGGATATTATATTAGCAAGCATGAAGAAAATACCTCATTATACTTGTCCATCAGCTCTTGGGTGACCATGTGCATGATCAATGAGCAGTAATATTTTGAAAGGAATCTTTTTTTTTCTTCCTTGAGTGGTAGGTCATAACAATGGGATTAAAATATGTAGGAAATTATATTGTAAACAGATATGCTATCATCCAGGCTTTGTTATTCCATTTACAGAGCTTAGGCAGTGTAGATTTTGCTTAATTCTTCAGGGCCCTAGGATTTTCCAACTGGTAAGTGAGCACTGGCTTCAACTTTAAGTCACCAGCTGTATTAGCCCTAACATGACAGTTAGACTGTCCTTCAAAGCTTTTAAGGCAGGTATTGACTTCTCTAGTTATAAAAGTTCACTATAGCATCTTTTTCCTCTATAAAGCAGTTACATCTACATTGCAGATGTGTTGTTGAGTATAGCTAGCTTCATAAATTATCTTGCCTAGATCTGCATAACTGGCTGCAGTTTCTACATCAGCACTTGTTACATCTCTTTGCATCTTCATGTTATGGAGATGGTTTCTTTCCTTAAACCTCATGAACCAACCTCTGCTAGTTTCAAACTTCTACAACTTCTTCACCTCTTTCAGCCTTCACAGATTAGGAAAGAGTTAGGGCCTTGATCTGGGAGATTAGGCTTTGGTTTAAGGTAATGTAGCTGGCTTGATCTTCTATCCAGACCACTAAAATGTTCTCTGTATCTGCAATAAAGCTGTTTTGCTTTACCATTGATGTGTTCACTGGAATAGCACTTTTTATTTCCTTCAAGGACTTTTCCCTTGCATTTACAACTTGGCTAACTGCTTAGTGTAAGAAACCTAATTTATGGATCATTTTGGCTTTTAGCATGCCTTCTACACTAAAAGCTGAATCATTTATACCTTTTTTAAAAATATTTTTTAGTGTTTATTTTTTGAGAGAAATGAGATAAAGAGAGTGTGTGTGCAAGGTTGGGGGAGACTCAGGGAGAGAGGGAGACAGAGGATCCAAAGCAGGCTCTGTGCTGACAGCAGAGAGCCCTGTGAGAGGCTGGAACTGATGAGGGGCTGGAACTCAGGAACCATGAGATCATGACGTGAGGTGAAGTCAGATGCTTAACTGACTGAGCCACCCAGGCGCCCCTCTAGCTTTTGATTTAAAGTGACATATATGAGATTCTTCCTTTCACTTGAACCCTTAGAGGTCATTGTGGGGTTATTAATTGACCTAATTTCAAAATGTTGTGTCTCAGAGAATAGGAAGGTACAAAGAGAGAGAGAGAGAGAAGCAGAGGAACTGGTTGGTGGAGCAGTCAGAACACACCCAACAGTTATAATTAAGTTTGCTAACTTTTTGCACTGTTTGTGGAGCCCCGGTGCAACGGTAATAGTAACATCAAAAATCAGTGATCACAGGGATCCCTGGGTGGCTCAGCTGGTTAAGGGTCCGACTTCGGCTCAGGTCGTGATGTCTCAGTTTGTGAGTTCACGCCCTGCATCTGGCTCTGTGCTGACAGCTCAGAGCTTGGAGCCTGCTTTGAATTCTGTCTCCCTCTCTCTCTGTCCCTTCCCCTGCTGATGCTCTGTGTCTGTCTCTCAAAAATAAATAAACCTTAAAAATCAGTGATTACAGATCATTGTAACAAATACAGTATTAAGGAGAAAGTTTGAAATATTGCAATAATTAACAAAAATGTGACACAGAGACACAGAGTGAGCAAATGTTGTTTAAAAAATGGTGCTGGCAGACTTGCTTAAGGTGGATTTGCTATAAATCTTCACTGTGTCTAAAATGGTAATGTTTGCAAAGCACAATAAAAAGAGGTATTCCTGCTATTTAAAATCATAGTAAGGATTGAATTAAGTAATGGACATAGACTGACGAAAAAGGGCCTGACATTAAATAGAAGTTCAATAAATATTAGAACATGAGATACAGTGATATATAATTAAGCCAGATACCCACGCAGGCATAATGTGAATTAGCAACAATGACATAATGTGAATTAGCAACAATGAATTAGAAGAACTTTTCTATTCANAAAGAGGTATTCCTGCTATTTAAAATCATAGTAAGGATTGAATTAAGTAATGGACATAGACTGACGAAAAAGGGCCTGACATTAAATAGAAGTTCAATAAATATTAGAACATGAGATACAGTGATATATAATTAAGCCAGATACCCACGCAGGCATAATGTGAATTAGCAACAATGAATTAGAAGAACTTTTCTATTCCTTCATTCTTTCATTTATTTATTCCATTCAATAATCTGTATCACTAGTTCTATGCCTGGAAAGGATCTTATGTAACAAGGGGAAAGCAAAGGTTAGTAAGACTGGGTTTCTTGCCTATAGATTGTCTTTATTCTGTGATCCAGGTGTCTGTTGATAAATGTCAGAGTCCATGAATATTCTAAAAGAATATACAAAAATGAGTATTTTTATTTCCCAGGAAGAATATCTGTCACTTTCATCAGCCTTTTTGAGAGCATCCCAGCAGATCTCAGTACCTTGGTCCATAATTATAGCTTTGGCAGCAATATTGATCTCCGCTTGCCTGGACTTTGAATTCTGGGATAACTGATTCAATTTCTAGATTCCTTCCCTGGTTGCTCTGTAACTTAACTTAAACCTCAGTTTCTACATGTATAAAACTGGGAGAATAATACTTATCTCTCAGACTTGTGTCAATAATAATATATCAAAAAGAATCTCAGGATCTGGCACTTCACAGGTATTCAAAAGGAGTGGTACCTTTCACATTGGTGTCTGCCCCCGACCAGAAGGATACCTTCCTCATCAATCACACCTTATTCACCTTATTGATTGTCAGTGATCAGAATTCTGTGCTTCATAAAATAGTCACTTATGAAAGTGATATAAAGATCAAAACTTAACCCACTTGATGATCACTAAAACAGAAAACCTTGACTCACGCTCCTGGTCTCCTTATCATAACCCATATACATCAGCTCATCCACCTTATAGTGTACCTGCTGTTACCTGTCACGTTAGGTGTAATATCTGTCACAGTTGCATGATGTTGTGATTCCCGATTTCCCCAGACATTACAGGAACTAACTTCCATGTACATAAGGTGTGATAAGTGGCACAGTGCACATTTATTCTTCAGATGCTTCTGAGTGAGAAGACGCTGAGGAACTTCAAGTTGCACAGCAGCATAGACTAAGGATCTTTTATGGAAAGAAAAGGGTCTCCCGAGCCCCACAGTGCCATATACAAATGCTGATAAGTAAGAATAAAATAGTCGTGATGCAATGGTAGAGGGGTGTATTACAGAATAATTAAATGCCCTTGCAAGAAGATAGGCTAATCATTTGGAAAAAAATATTGAGTCATTATCACAGTATAGCACAAATAATACATGTCTTCCTATTAATATTTCTGATTATTTCAGCCATGGCACAAATTTTGTCTCCTTTCAGTGAAATGCGTAATAGCCACTGGCATTTGTGTCTTTGAGCCAGTGTTCTGAAAGCTCAAAGCATCATTTTAGCCTAGGGATCCAAAGTTGTCATTGAAGAATGCCCAACTTTATACCTGAGTTCTCTTTGGGGGCAAAATCTGGCCTCTCAAGTGCCAGAACCTGGCATAAATACATGGCAATAAGTTGAAGTTTTTCATTAATAGATTGCTTATTTTTTTACAAGCAAAGTATTTTGAAAAGAATTTGACATTTTACAGTTGGTTTTAGAATATTAGTGATAAGATTTTTCTACTACAAGTGATATTTCCACTTATTACTGGAAAAAGGACAAATTCCTTACCATTATAGGTACACATATGCACATAAAATCTAAACGTATTTTTTCAGAGACCTACTAAATATATGGAGACACAGTGATGAAGAAATATGTCGTGGGCTCTACCTTCAGTGAGCTTCTGCTCTGTTGAAAAAGTTGAACTTAAGAGCTGTTACAGCTGAAGTGGTGTTAGGAGTGGTAAACAGGGGATGGGAAATCATGATAATATGAGATCATATAACGGGAACATCAAATGCAGATTCAGAGAATCAGAAAGGACTTCACAAAAGAGGTTAACACCGACTGACCATAAGGATAAGTATGAGCTAAACCAGCTGAACACTGGGGGTTGAAGGAAGACACTAATCCAGACAGATGGAGGTTAGATGCAAAGGACCAGAGACAAGTGAGGCATGGGATATATTCTAGGAAGTGGAAGAATGTCAGTATGACTAGGGTATAAATCAGCAAGTAGAATGACATTGTTAAGTTATTATAGTAGAAAAGGAAATATAATAACTTTGAATGAAAGACAGAATTGTACACATGGCTACTCTGTGTAAACTTCTCTAAACTTTAAGATAAATGCTCACTGTTCCCTTACTCTCCATGGGTCCAGAGACCCCTGGATTGATGTGCCCAGAGAAAAACAATAATTATTGCCTCTTGTTTGCATGGTAGACAAGAGATAGTCTTTGGTCATTTCTCACAAACCATCAAAGTGAAGTAATCTTCAAAAACCTTTATATAGGAAGGTTAAAAGATAGACAAAAAAATTTGAATGAAATTTTCATTCTAGTGGAGAAGATAACAAGTAGACAAATATGTATGTATGTATATATATATATATATAGTATTAGATATCAATAAATGTATATATAGAATATATAAGANCTCTTGTTTGCATGGTAGACAAGAGATAGTCTTTGGTCATTTCTCACAAACCATCAAAGTGAAGTAATCTTCAAAAACCTTTATATAGGAAGGTTAAAAGATAGACAAAAAAA
Organism: Crocuta crocuta; assembly: GCF_008692635.1. Classification (NCBI taxonomy): domain Eukaryota; kingdom Metazoa; phylum Chordata; class Mammalia; order Carnivora; family Hyaenidae; genus Crocuta; species Crocuta crocuta. The sequence goes on along the minus strand of NW_027530529.1, from coordinate 3,776,497 downwards.
TTTGAATGAAATTTTCATTCTAGTGGAGAAGATAACAAGTAGACAAATATGTATGTATGTATATATATATATATATGGTATTATATATCAATAAATGTATATATAGATATATATAAAATAAGATAACAAGTAGACAAATAATATATAGTATTAGATATCAATAAATATACATATATAGTATTAAATATCAATAAAATATGAAGAAAATTAATGCTTGGTGACTTAAATGAAAATGCTTTAAAATGGGCCCTTAGAATAACAGTTATCTGAAATTACTCTGATTTCTCTTAAACCAGGGAACTTTTTACACATTAGAGTCCTTCTAACTGGATCCAGTAAATGCTAGAGATTTACTACTATTAATATTTTTTAATTTGTTTTAGTGTCCACTGTTCTAATGCCTGTTGTAGAATAGACCATTTTCTACCTATCTGATACCATGCAGATAAGAAATTACTTGGACTCAGGAGGTTGAGAATGAGATAGAAAAGAAACAGGTCTTCTTTTTATCATTTGTATTCTAATAAAAGAAACACTTCTCACTTTCCATTTAACTTTATTGTGCCATTAGTTATATAAATGTATAAAATGTGTGTCATATCACAACCTAAAGTGGCATGTTGCTAAATCATGGTTAACAATGGAAACTTCTAAAAAAAAAGAGCTGTAACTAATAGAAAGTATATGAGCAAAACTAAAAATTAACTTCACTTTTTCTTTTCTTAAGGGAAATAATAAGGAATAAATCTGATCAAAATAAAATACCACAGTTCACCCATTTGTTTACTAAAGAGATCTCATTTGTTTTTTAATGCACATGTCTTTCCTGTGCTTTAAATACTACTAAAAGATAATAATTTGATTTATTTCTCAGCTTCCAAAGTAATTTACCTTCTCTAGTGTTGTTTCAAGATTTAGAAGCATCTTTCTTATCCAGGTTGTGCTTACATGTTAAAATCAAATGATGGAATTACTGCTTATGATTCTTCACATTTCACTTAGCTGTTATAGAATATAATGCATACATATAATTAGAAAATTTTCTAATATAGTTCAGTTACAGGAGCTAAACACAGATTATTTTGTCCCCTGACCATTTATTCTACCTTGAGTCTTAGAAGGTATTTAGTGTTAGGGAGTTTTTAGTTTTATATTTGTTCTAGTTTTATATTTGTTCTTCCACAGTGTGTATAAAAATGCACTAAAAGCTGCTGCTTTCTCAACAACACCATGGTCACAGTTAGTTAAATATTTAATGCCACTAAGCACAAGGCAGGGCATGCAATGAGCATGAACTTGACTATAAAACCACTCTAATGGGTTTAGGTCCCTTGGGTCTCCAACTTGCTCTGTACTGATACAGTAAATGAGTGAAAAGCCTCATCAAAATGCAAGTTTAAATAGAAATCTGTCCTGCCACATCTGTTGACAAGATTAATTATAGATCTCTGAACCTGATGTGTTTCTTAATATCTTGCATCCCTTTCCTAGTATGCAGTCAAGCTGCAATATTTACTATAACCTTGTGTAATTCTGGATAGTTTTCTTTTCCAAAGTAACACTTTTCAATATACTTAAAGTGTTAATAACTTAACTGAGTGCCTGATAAAAGTTTCTATTAGTGATTTGCCATTAGTCCTTGCACCTGTTCATTGAAAGTAATATAATTATTTTACAATAGTAGCAAATTTCTGAAAGAATACAAGAGCTCTTTCCATAGGAATATTCAGCCATTTTCTCTAGTCTGTAGGTCTTCAAATGAAAAGACAATACAGTAAATACAGTAAAAAATATTAGAAGATATTTTGCTTTAAGAATTACTAAATCTGCCTTAAAAGAAATGAAAATTAAAAAAAAAAGACTAAAATGATTTTTTTTAAAGCTGAAATTATGGTGATAGTAGATCCAGTACACCATTTGTATTTTTTTTAAATTGGTTATTTTTTTATCAATGGAGTTTAAAACACAAGTTTATAGCGACACAGACATAGAACTGAGTCAGAGTATCAGTGTTTATTATGGGTAAAGTTATCCAATGTTTTGATCTTTAGTTTTCTAATTTATGAAATGGAAAAGACAAACCAACTTTCTGGCTGTGTTATGATTACATAATATGATACAGAGAAGGTGATTACCACAATGCTTGCTCCATCACAGTCACTAAATATCAGCTTAAAAATAATCAGCTCTTTCGGTCTCCGGCTGCTATGTCTGTCCATCTGCAATGGAAGAATGGTCATACGGAACTGCTCCAGCTTCCTGACCAAGAGCAACAAGCAGACATATAACACAGAACCCAATAACCTGAAGGCTCACAACTATTTCTGCTTCAATGGGCTGATTCACCACAAGACTTGGGTGTGGAGCTGGTGGCTGATGGCAGAGGTGTAGTGGTGATCATGAAAGGGAAATCCAGCTAGCAGAAGCCCACCACCCCCTACTTGTGGGCCGTCAGCAAAAAGAACACCCATGGCACTCTCAGCAGCATCAGGCACATGATCCACAAGAATAAGCCCGAGATGGTGAAGAGGGAGCAGGCTGCCCTACCAAGAGCTACTGACTACTGACCCTCCCACCTCCCCACCTTCAAAGCAATAGAGATATCAGCCAGCTATAAAAATAAATAAATAAACATAATGCTTCATACAGTTTGAAATATCTTCCTAGACTTTCTGTTGCCTTCATCATCTTAAATGTGAATCCAAGAAATAAGCTTCATAAAAATCTGTACAGTTGACCCTGATGAAGGCTCAGATGTCTTTGTTTTATTGTGATGCATCCTCATAATGGATTCCTGCAGGGATATTTATTACTATACTGTACACAATATTTTTTAAAAAGTGTACTTATTTTGAAAGAGAGAGAAGGAGAGAGGAGCAGAGAGAAAGAGAACACCAAGCATGTTCTACACTGTCACCACAGAGCCTTATGTGGAGCTAAAATTCACAAACCCTGACACTGTTACCTAAGCTGAAATCAAGAGTCAGATGCTTACATGACTGGGTCACTCAGGCACCCACAATATTCTTTTTTTTTTTCAATTATTTTTTAAATGTTTGTTTATTTTTGAGAGAGAGAGAGAGAGAGAGAAAATTAGAATGAGAATGAGTAAGAGAGAGGCAGAGAGAGGGAGACACAGAATTAGAAGCAGGCTCCAGGCTCTGTACTGTCATCACAGAGCCCAAGGCAGGGATGGAACTCACAGACCATGAAATCATGAGCCGAAATTGGGCATTTAACTAACTGAGCCACCCAAGCACCCCAGCACCCTCAATATTCTTAAACAAGAAACCACTAAGCTCAAAAATTTCTCCTATTTTCTTTAATACTTAGGCCAATATTCTTAGTTTCAGAACATAGTAGCTCATTAGCTCTCTGTACATCTGAGCTCTCATCACCCCACGATGTGGTCCAAGCTGTTTACAGTCTTCAAGGCTGTGTTACAAAGTAGCCTCCCTTCCTGCCATTGACTTGACTTACCTCCTTCACTCATGATTCTGTTTTTCTATCTAATCATGGCCAATATTCTAGTGATGATGATGCAAACCCTTTATCTCCATTTAGGAGTGAACTGTCCAATCATATCTCAGTTTAGAGAAAGACAGAATCCAGGGTCTGGATACCCTGTTGGAAGGCAGATTACAGGATCACTTTGGAATAGAATACAATATTCAAGGAAGTTAATGAAGAGCACCTTCGACTGAGTTTAAGTTGGGTAGAAGTTAGTAGGAAAGGAGATGGTAAAAAAAGAAGTAGGGGATAATGCTAGGGAGGCAAAGCTAATGGCTCAGAATCAAGTCAATGAATAATGTGTATGTGATTTATGTCATTCATTTATTATATTTCTTTAGGGTGGAAAAACACATTAAAGGAACTGAATTAGACTGGACAGTAAGCAAGCTGGTTGTTATCTGCATAAAAATTCTTAACATCGTCATTAACATCATCATCATCATCACTACCACCACCACCACCACCACCACCATCATTATAGTCCTATTTTCAGAAAAATAGCAAACTGCATCAGTGTTATATTGAAACAAACAATAGGTTAAAACAAAACTTGGCTATTATTATGTAATCTGTATTCAGTAAGTTATTAATTATAGATTGATTTTTTCTGAGATGTAATTCATATAACATAAAATTTGTCATTTTAAAGTGTACAGTTCAGGGGCACCTGGGTGACTCAGTCAATTAAACGTCTGACTTCTGCTCAGGTCATGATCTCGCAGTTTGTGGGTTTGAGCCCTGTGTCAGGCTCTGTGCTGACAATTCAGAGCCTGGAGCCTGCTTTGGATTCTGTGTCTCCCTCTCCCTCTCTCTCTGCCCCTTCCCCTCTTGCACTCTGCCTCTGCCTCTGCCTCTGTCTCTGTCTCTCTCTCTCTCTCTGTCTCTCTCTTTCTCTCTCAAAAATAAATAAGCATTTAAAAAAGTAAAGTTTACAATTCAGTGATTTTCATCCTCCTGTGTGTCTTACAATCTAATTCACTTATTTTCTTACTATTTGCCCATGTCTTTAAAACTTGTGGATCTGATTCTTAATCAAGAATTACTAATCTAAGTGTGTTAATTTCTTACTGTTGCTATAACCAATTATGGCAAATTTAATGGCTTAATACAACACAAATTTAGTATCTTATAATAAGGTTGGAGGTGTTTCTAAAATCATAGTGTTAGCCAGGCTGCAAGTCTTCTGGAGGTTTTAGGGGGAATCCATGTCCTTGTCTTTTTCAATTTCCAGAGGCTATGCACATCTTTTACTCATGGTCCCTTACTTCATCTTCAAAGCCAGCAGTATAACATCTTCAAATGTCTCTCTGACTCTGTTCCTCCTGCCTCCAACTTTTACTTATAAGGACCTTTATCATTACTTTTGGCTTACCCAGCTAATCCAGGATATCTCTATCTCAAGACCCTTAACTTAATCATATCTATAGACTCTCCTTTGTTGTGTAAGGGAACATTCACAGGTTCTGGAAATAAAGATGTAGACATCTTTGGGGGAAGGAGTTCTCATTCAGCCTACTACACTAAGATTTAGCTAAATGTGTTATATTGCATGAATATTATGTAAATATTTTTTTTATGTTTTTAAAATGATTATATATTTTTGAGAGAGAGAGAAAGAGAGTGAGGAGCAGGGATAGAGAGAGAGAGGGAGACAGAGGATCCAAAGCAGGCTCCATGCTGACAGCAGAGAGCCTGATGTGGTGCTTGAGCTCAAGAACTGTGAGATCATGACCTGAGCTGAAGATCACATGCTTAATGACTGAGCAACCCAGGTGCTCCTAATACATATATATAAACATATATATATAAACATATATATATATACACATATATATATGTTTAATGTTAATGTTAATATATATTATATATTATATATGTTATATATTATATATATATACATATATATGTGTGTGTGTGTGTGTGTGTGTGTGTAATG